>NC_054473.1:85275183-85581018 GCF_017639515.1 Carcharodon carcharias
GGGAGAGAGTGAATGAGATGGGAGAGGGTTTGGACACTGGGAGATAGTGAATCACCTGGGAGAGGGCCAGGAAACTGGGAGAGAGTGAATAACATGGGAGAGGTTCAGGAAACTGGGTGAGTGAATGACAAGGGAGAGGGTCAAGAAACTGGGAGAGAGTGAATGAGAAGTGAGAGGGTTTGGACACTGGGAGAGAGTGAATGACCCGGGAGAGGGTTTGGACACTGGGAGCGAGTGAATAACACGGGAGAGGGTCAGGAAACCGGGAGAGAGTGAATGACACGGCAGAAGATGAGGAAAATGGGAGAGAGTGAATAACATGGGAGAGGGTCAGGAAACTGGGAGCGAGTGAATGACACAGGAGCGAGTGAATGACACGGGAGCGAGTGAATGACACGGGGGAGAGGGTTTGGACACTGGGATAGAGTGAATGACCTGGGAGAGGGTTTGGACACTGGGAGAGAGTGAATGACATGGGAGAGGGCCAGGAAACTGGGAGAGAGTGAATAACAGAGGAGAGGGTCAGGAAACTGGGAGAGAGTGAATGACATGGGAGAGGGTGAGGAAACTGGGACAGAGTGATTATCACTGGAGAGGGTCAGGAAACTGGGAGAGTTTGAATAACGTGGGAGAGGGTCAGGAAACTGGAAGAGAGTGAATGACACGGGAGAGGGCCAGGAAACTGGGAGAGAGTGAATGACATGGGAAAGGGCCAGGAAACTGGGAGAGAGTGTATAACACGGGAGAGGGTCATGAAACTGGGAAAGAGTGAATAATGTGGGAGAGGGTCAGGAAACTGGGAGAGATTGAATGACAAGGGAGAGGGTTTGGACACTGGGAGAGAGTAAATGAGCTGGGAGAGGGTTTGGACATTGGGGGAGACCGAGTGACACGGGAGAGGGTCGGGACACTGGGAGAGAGTGAGAACATGGGAGAGGGTCAAGAAACTGGGAGAGAGTGAATGACACGGGAGAAGGCCAGGAAACTGGGAGAGAGAGTGAATAATGTGGGAGAGGGTCAGGAAGCTGGGGGAGAGTGAATGACAAGGGAGAGGGTTTGGACACTGGGAGATAGTGAATGAGCTTGTAGAGGGTTTGGACACTGGGAGAGAGTGAATGACACGTGAGAGGACCAGGAAACTAGGAGAGAGTGAATAACATGGGAGAGAGTGAATAACATGGGAGAGAGTGAATAACATGGGAGAGAGTGAATAACGTGGGAGAGAGTGAATGAAACTGGGAGAGGGCCAGGAAACTGGGAGAGGGCCAGGAAACTGGGAGAGGGCCAGGAAACTGGGAGAGGGCCAGGAAACTGGGAGAGGGCCAGGAAACTGGGAGAGGGCCAGGAAACTGGGAGAGGGCCAGGAAACTGGGAGAGAGTGAATGACAAGAGAGAGGGTTTGGACACAGGGAGAGAGTGAATGACCTCGGAGAGGGTTTGTACACTGGGAGAGAGAGAATGATATGGGAGACGGCCAGGAAACTGGGAGAGAGTGAATGACACGGGAGAGGGTCAGGAAGCTGGGAGAGAGTGAATAATGTGGGAGAGGGTCAGGAAACTGGGAGAAAGTGAATGACAAGGGATAGGGTTTGGACACTGGGAGATAGTGAATCACATGGGAGTGGGCCAGGAATCTGGGAGAGAGTGAATAACATGGGAGAGGGTCAGGAAACTGGGCAAGTGAATGACAAGGGAGAGGGTCAAGAAACTGGGAGAGAGTGAATGAGAAGTGAGAGGGTTTGGACACTGGGAGAGAGTGAATGACCCGGGAGAGGGTTTGGACACTGGGAGAGAGTGAATAACAAGGGAGAGGGTCAGGAAACTGGGAGAGAGTGTAACAAGGGAGAGGGTGATGAAACTGGGAGAGAGTGAATAATGTGGGAGAGGGTCAGGAAACTGGGAGAGAGTGAATGACACGGGAGTGGGTTTGGACACTGGGAGAGAGTGAATAACACGGGAGAGGGTCAGGAAATTGGGAGCGAGTGAATGACACGGGGGAGAGGGTTTGGACCCTGGGAGAGAGTGAATGACCTGGGAGAGGGTTTGGACACTGGGAGAGAGTGAATGACACGGGAGAGGGCCAGGAAACTGGGAGAGAGTGAATAACAGAGGAGAGGTTCAGGAAACTGGGACAGAGTGATTATCACTGGAGAGGTTCGGGAAACTGGGAGAGAGTGAATGACGTGGGAGAGGGTTAGGAAACTGGAAGAGAATGACACGGGAGAGAGTGAATGACACGGGAGAGGGCCAGGAATCTGGGAGAGAGTGAATGACACGGGAGAGAGTGAATGACAAGGCAGAGGTCCAGGAAACTGGGAGAGAATGAATGACACGGGAGCGAGGGAATGACACGGGAGCGAGTGAATGACACGGGGAGAGGGTTTGGACACTGGGAGAGAGTGAATGAGCTGGGAGAGGGTTTGGACATTGGGGGAGACCGAGTGACACGGGAGAGGGTCAGGAAACTGGGAGAGAGTGAATAACGTGGGAGAGGGTCAAGAAACTGGGATAGTGTGAATGACATGGGGAGAGGGTTGGGACACCAGGAGAGAGTGAATAACGCGGGAGAGGGTCAAGAAACTGGGAGAGAGTGAATGAAACGGGAGAGGGCCAGGAAGCTGGGAGAGAGTGAATGACGAGGGAGCGGTTTTGGACGCAGGGAGAGAGTGAATGACACGGGAGAGCGCCAGGAAACTGGGAGAGAGTGAATAATGTTGGAGAGGGTCAGGAAATTGGGAGAGAGTGAATGAGCTGGGAGAGGGTTTGGACACTTGGAGATAGTGAATCATATGGGAGAGGGCCAGGAAACTAGGAGAGAGTGAATAACACGGGAGAGGGTCAGGAAACTGGGCGAGTGAATGACAAGGGAGAGGGTTTGGACACTGGGAGAGAGTGAATGAGCTGGCAGAGTGTTTGTACACTGGGAGAGAGTGAATGACACGGGAGAGGGCCAGGAAACTGGGTGAGAGTGAATAGCATGGGAGAGGGACAGGAAACTGGGAGAGTGAATGACAATGTAGAGGGTTTGGACACTGGAAGAGAGTGAATAACACGGGAGAGGGTGAGGAAACTGGGAGAGAATGAATAATGTGGGAGAGGGTCAGGAAACTGGGAGAGAGTGAATGACACGGGAGAGGGTTTGGACACTGGTGAGAGTGAATAACGGGAGAGGCTTTGGACACTGGGAGAGAGTGAATGACACGGGAAAGGGTTTGGACACTGGGAGAGAGTGAATAACATGGGAGAGGGTCAGGAAACTGGGAGTGGGTCAGGAAACTGGGAAAGAGTGAATGACATGGGAGAGTGTCAGGAAACTGGGCGAGAGTGAATAACACGGGAGATGTTTAGGATACTGGGAGAGAGTGAATAACACGGGAGAGGGTCAGGAAACTGGGAGAGAGTGAATGACAAGGGAGAGGGTTTGAATACTGGGAGAGAGTGAATGAGCTGGGAGAGGGTTTGGGCACTGGGAGAGAGTGAATGACAAGGGAGAGAGTTTGGACACTAGGAGAGAGAATGTAACAGACAGAATCAGATGCTCCCACAAACTTTATAGAAACGTTGGCATTGCATCAAGCGATGATATATCCCCATGAGAGATGAAAAGGATTTGTTTCCATTTAGAGGATTGTTGGGACCTGGTACTCTTGACTTGGAAAAGTGGTTGGAGCTGATTGCATAAATAATGTAAAATGGCGTTGGACAAATGCTCGAGGGTGAGATGCCTTCAGGGTTACAGATAAAAGCAGGGATGTGGGATGAAGCTTTTTCAGCGAACTGCCACAGGCCCGTTAGAGCTCTGAACACATTGGTCCCTACAATTTCTACAATTCTAATTCTAATCAGTGTGTAACTTCTGAAGGATTGAGAGTTCAATAACAACTGGACATTGTTAATTGGCCAGTGCTTATATAATTCATGTAACTGTAGTTAAAACCACTCACTCATTTTGGAGCCCAAACTAATTTCAATGATTTTCATATTTCCAAGTCCTGTAATAACTAGGAAGCAAGCAAAGTGAACCCTGGTGATTCTGAATTCTTTGGCTACAGGATCTCTGCAAGGGCAGGTAGCCACAAGGCTGAACTTGGGGCATAGCAACAGAAGTGAGCCATTCAGCCATCAAGCCAGTTCAGTTAGACCATGTCTGATCTGTACCTTAACTCTGTCTACTTGGTTCTGTTACCACCCAGACACTTAACTAACAAAAACCTATCAATTTCACACTTGAAATTTTCAATTGATCCCCTAACCAGCAGCTTTTTGCTGGGGTGGGGTTGGGTGTTAGAGTTGGTAGGCAAGGTGGCGGGGCTACTGGTGGTGATAAATGGGAGAAGAGTTTCATATTTCCACTGCCCATTGTACAAAGAAATGCTTCCTGATTTCATGACCAAATGGTCTAGCACTAACTTTCAGGTTATAACCATTGCTCTGGACTCCCCCCTTTAGAGACAATATATAATATAACACAATACATAATAGCCAGGATGCTGGCACCATGCCAGTAATTAGCTGTAAAATCACTGCCCTCTTTCTATATCGGTAAACTGTGGGAAATGCAGTCGTCAGCGCCAGAGCCAGTTAATCATTGGCTCCTGCAGTTTTGCAAGTGTCGGAACCAAGGAGCCTGGCATTGAAGATTTGCTGTTTTGTACCTTTTTTTCTGTTAGCAAGCTCCCAGTCCATTAGTGGCACTTAATATAGTTAAGGGGAATGAGTTACTTGCAATGCTGAGAGATGCGCTGCTTTTCTTGTTGTTTGCCCCTTTTCCCTGTTTTGAAATGGTACCTCATGCCGTGGTTGCAGTTCTCTGTTGTTCAGAGTCCTCTGCCACATCTCAAGTCTGTTCTGCTATTCAGTGGGATCATGGCTGATCCTAACTCCATATACACACCTTTGCCCCACATCTCTTTAATATCTTTGCCTAACAAAACTCTAGCAACAAAATTAACAACTGATCTAGCATCAATTGTTGTTTGTGGAAGAGAGTTCCAACTTCTACCACCCTTTGTGTGAAGAAGTATTTCCTAATTTCACACCTAAAAGGTCTGGCACTCATTTTAGATTCTGCCCTGCAAGTCCTCGACTCCCTAAACACCAGAAGTAGTTTCTTCCAATTCCAACCAGGAATTATGGTTTTAAAATGCCTACCCTTACACACAGCCTTCGCTCCTTTATACATATTTTCCCCTTTGAATGCAAATTCCCATTGTTTCACCATGTCTTTGGACTTGACCTTTCTGATAAAAATCTCTCAAAACACTTAAGTTTTACCAGTAATCTTTGGGAAAAATAAACACATGTTTCTAAACTTCGCCTGGCTAGGTGACACATTCACCCTCCATTGAAAACAATCTGGTCTGGTTTATTTAACAATGCAAATGTCCCTTTTCACCTTACTTTCTAAACCTCCCCGATGTTTACCATATTTACATCAAAGCCTTCAGACCAGCTGCCTTTAATCCAATTAAGTCTCTCTCTCACTCACACACACACATACATAAAGACACAGATACTAGTATTTTACAATAAATTCCAATAACATTGAGAATTATTATATCTTCCTGATAGTGAACACTGACAAGCACGCCATTCCAAAAATCGAAGACCTGTGTACCAAGCTGGCAGGAGGGACAATGTACACAAAGGTTGACATGAGTCATGTTCATCAACAACTAGAGTTGGATAATTCCTCCTAGGAATTTTTCACAATTAATGCCCACAAAGTGTTGTACCAATATACACAATTGCATTTTGGTGTCTCCTCCGTTTGTGCCATATTTCAGAGAACAATGGAAAGCTTACTGCAGGGACTGACCCAGGTTGTAGTCTAGTTAGGCAATGTATTGGTGACTGGATTCACTGAAAAAGAGCATTTGGCAAACTTAGAAGAAGTTTTAAAACATTTCTTGAAAGCTGGAGTGCGTTTAATAAAAAAAGATAAGTGCACGTTCCTAGCAAGGGAGGTAATCTATCCATCCAGATGAGGAGAAAGTGAGAGCCATAAGAGAGGCATCTGCACCAAAGAACACCTCAGAGCTCAAATCATTTCTAGGAATGATCAGTTATTATGGGCGATTTTTAACTAATTTGTCTACAGTGCTGGTCCCCCTTCATCCTCTACTCAAAAAGAACCAATATTGGTCTTGAGAGGTGCCCCAGAAAGAAGCTTTCGTAAAGATGAAACAATTGTTGCACTCGTCCAATCTATTAGTACATTATGACCAGATGAAAGAATTGGTGATGCATCCCCCTACGGATGCATCTTTCACCGGATGGATGACGGCACAGAATGGCCAGTAGGTTACTTATCGAGAACTCTCACCATAGTGGAAAGGGATATTTGCAGATGGAAAAAGGCGGCTTGTCCATCATCTTTGCTGTCAAGAAATTTCACCAGTATGTATACAGCTGCTATTTTACAATTGTTCACACCACAAACCATTGTTAGGATTGTTTAGTGAGGACAAGGCTATACCACCCATAGCCTCAGCAAGAATACAACGATGGACTTTAATCCTGGCAGCGTACGCATACATTTTCATACGTAGGCCTGGTAATCAAATCACAAACACCAATGTCTTTAGTCATTTGCCTTTACAAGACAATGATGGGCACTTTCCAGTTCCATAGAAACTTAGTTTACTGTTAAATTTCTTAGAATCCTCACTGTTATGTGCTCGACAGATCAGAGACTGGACAAGTTGGGACCCAGTCCTATCTCAAATACGAGAACAAGTGCTGCAAGGTTGGTCACAGGAGCCCGTATCTGATTAAATGAAATCGTACTTCTAAATGAGACATGAAATAACCAACCATTTTATTGTGGGGAGCACGAATGATAGTTCCTCCAAAGGGAAGGGAGCCACTTTTGATTGAACTATACACAGGGTGCATCCAGGAATTTCACGAATGAAGACCATAGCATGCAACTATCTATGGTGGCCTGGGATGGATGGTGAAATAGAGAGTTTAGTAAAGCACTGTGTAAAATGTCAGCAAGTGCAAAAGTTGCCAGTGACAGCTCCATTACACCCATGGGAGTGGCCAGGTAGATGCTGGGTGTGGTTGCGCATTGACTACGTTGGACCTTTCCTGGGAACAATGTTTCTGCTCATTGTCGATGCCCATTCAAATTGGTTGGACGTGTATAAAATGAAGTCACCAATGTTGACCGCAGCAATTGAGAAACCACGTTAGAGTTTTGGCATTCACGGACTACCGGAAGTAGTCGTTTCTGATAAAGGCATGGCATTTATATGTGTTGAATTTCAACAGTTTATCAGCCTCAACAGTATCATTCATGTGAAAACTGCACGTACCACCCTTCCTCGAATGGACTGGTTGAAAGGGCATTTCAAACGTTCAAGGCAGTCATGAGAAAGCTAACTGGCGATTCCTTGTCAACCAAGCTAGCATGCTTACTTTTTCATTACAGGACTATCCCTCACAAAACAGGTGTCACACCTGTGGAGTTATTGTTGAAACGCCATCTCAGAACGAGATTGAACTTAATAATGCTGAATTTAGAGGGCAAGGTGGAAAGGGGTCAGGGAAGCCAGAAAACTAGAGATGATTGGCAAAGGCACGAGAGGAAATTTACAGTGGGAGAGCTGGTATACGTGAAGAACATCGGGGAAGGACCAAAGCGGATACCGGGTGACTGGATCTTTCTTACCACACGGAGGTGGAATGCCGGATCATCACTAAACATGTGGACCATTTCAGGAAGAGAGAGACAAATCACCAAGATATGTTTCCACCAGTGATCATGTGGGTCTGTGTTTCCTGTTGAGGATACTCAACCCAGGACTGACATGTCTGATGTTCCTGTAAGAGTTGAGGATACAGAACTGCAAGTGCCCAGCAAAGCACCTGATGTTCAGGCAACTCCAGAAAGGAGATTCCTGACAAAGAATCTGAAGTTGTGGAGCTGCGATGTTCCACACGTACCAGGAAACCACCTGAAAGACTTAACTTGTAAATTCTTTACCCAGTGTAAATGTTATGTTATCTTGAAAAATATGTATTTGTAAATATAATATGTATAGCCAAGTTAAAAGGGGAGGAATGTAGTAATTACGATTTTATTTAGTGTGCAGTGACCCTTTTAAGAATAATACTTGTTAAGGAAGTTCAAATAATCTGTAGTCACCAATGGGAGAGCAGCATGGGCCACCTCAGCAGTCAGTGTAGATAGAGTTGGAGTTGAAAGCACACGTGTAGTTGCTGCTGTGTATATTATAAATAAACTTAATGTTTCCACCCAAGAAGTGCCTGCAGATCAACTCTATCACTAATAGCACAATTCAGCCACCCTACAACGCTTCTGTATCGGTTCCCCTTAATATCTTGCAAATTTCACAGGTATGATTCTGATAAACACTACATTACCTCCAAGGTCAATATATCCTTCTTAAGGTGTGGTGCTCAGAACTGTTCACAGTAACTCCAGGTCTAGCCAGTTCTGACAAAGAGTCACATTGAACTCGAAATGTTCACCCTGTCTCTCTCCACAGATGTTGCCAGATCTGAGTTTTTCCAGCATTTTCTGTTTTTATTTCAGATCTCCAACACCCACAGTATTTTGCTGTTATTTTAGTAGTCCAACCAGAACTTTGTATAGCTGATTCATGAATTCTACCCCCTTGTATTCTAGCCCTCTAGATATAAAGGCCAGCATTTCGTTAGCCTTTTGGATTATTTTCTGTACATGTTCAGGACATTTTAATGATCTGTGTACCTGGACTCCCCTAATCTCTTTGGACCTCCACTGTTTCTAGCTTTTCACCATTAAGAAAATATCCTGTCCTATCTGTTTGGGTCCAAAGCAGATGACCTCACATTTACCTAAACTGCTCTGTCCAGACTCCTCATGATTTTGAACACCTCTTGTCACGACTCACTGGAGATGGTGCGCTGTGGTATCAAGCTTCCTGAGCCAAGACAAATGTGAAAAGTTTAATCAGACCACCAGATTGCCTCAATTCTACCTAACTGTTTAATTTAGGTTAAAAGAACACGAGCACCAGGTTTGTAAACTTAACAAATAAATAACTGTCTGTTAAACAAATTGACTGTAACCAGCGGCAAAAGAAAGAAATATGATATATATGTGTGTATATATATATATATATATATATATATATACACACACACACACAAAACATGGATTTTAAGGGTGGGATAAAACAGCTCAATAACACCAATCTGGAGTATAGGATTAGATGGGTTGACTTTGATTGCTTTCTTCCAAATTCCTTGCAAGTTGTTGTGGCTGACATGAGGTGGTTTCCCATCGCTTGCAGTGGTTCTCTGGTTGAACCTTGCTTTTGATGCCTCTACTTGTGATTTTTCCTCTTTTTCTTCTGTCAGGGGTTTCTCAAAGAAAGCAGGATATGGTGATGTGAGTAATAGCAAGCTAGCTACTATGGCAGGATTACTGGAGTCTTACAAACAGAGGAGAGAGAGGTTTCAGGTCTTTAAACTTTGCAGGGTAGGAGCTAATCCTCTGCACTATCCTCACACAAAACCTGGCCACTTGGTCAGGAGCCAATCAAAACACTGTCGCTAGGCAGCCCCCTCCTAAACTAGGTCTCCTTTCCAGCACCATTCTGTCCAACCTAGCATACATTGTTCCAGGATATAGCGACATTGTAGATTTTCTTCTTCCTGCTCTAGTGAACATCTCTTTTAAACTGCAGCCATGGTAATTTATAAAGCCACAGTCCAATCTTAAAGCCGCAGACCAAGAAAAAATAAAAAATATGTTCTTTACACTATACCAAATCTCCTCTTAATTTTCTCTACTCCAAAAAGGGTCCCAACTTTTCTGATCCTTCTACGTAACTGAAGTTCCTCATCCCTGGAACAATTCTTGTGAGTCTTTTCTGTGCACTCTCTAAAACTTTCACACCCTTCCTAAAATCTGGTGCCCAAAATGTAAGTGTGAGTCAATGTTTGATACCTTTAGTGCCGATTAGTCACCAATCACTCCGGGTGTGAGGCATTTTGTATAAGTTGTAGGAAATTTATTAAGTAGAAGCACAAGCAGCATGACAAAATGATACTTAGCAAGGCAGTAGTCACAATCTGTTGTTACGCACACTGGCTCTAGGCTGTCCGGTCGATTGGGGTGCTATCTCCTGTTCTGTTCTTGTTGACCATAGTCTATCTCCTTTCCTCTTAGTTATTTGCTGAGGATCACAAGACGACTTCCTATACACTTTTTGAGTCCAGCCTTGTGCCATACTGGGTGATGGATTAGTTTACTCTTGACTAACTTGATCAGTGTATTATTATTTTATTTTTGACCTGATTACTGTACCATTATTTCATTATTGTCCATTATTATAAGCTTATGTGGCCCTCTTACATGATGTCTTTGCTTATTAAGCTGGACACCCTTTAGCTAACATAGTTAACACAGTTCCTTATAACTGCTATTGTCTTATTATAGAGTTCAGCAGTTGAATTTGTTTCTTCAAGCTTCCAATCAACCAAAGGTCAGAATACTTCCTGACCCAAGCTTTTACAATAGCTTGACACTTCTTTCCACCGTCCCCCATACATCGGAATCTTACCTTGACTAGATTATTAAAAATTATGCCTCGCTTATCGGCATTTTCCGAATTCATACTTCCATATTAACCTACAAGAACTGGACGCAATACTCCAGTTGAGGCTGAACCAGTGTTTTAGACAGGTTTATCATAGCTTTGCACTCCTTGCTTTTGCAATCTATGCCCCTATTAATAAAGCTCAGGATCCATATCTTTAACCACTCTCTCAACCTGCCATTTTCAGTGATTTGTGCACCATATATCCCTAGGTCCCTCGCTCCTGCACCCCCCTTTAGAACTGTATCCTTTATTTTATGCTGTCTCTCCGAGTAGTTCCACCAAAATGAATCACTTCACACTTCTTTACATTACATTTCATTTGTCACTTGTCCCCCCATTCCACCAACCTGTCTATGTCCTTTTGAAGTCTATCACTAGCCTCCTCACAGTTCATATCCACAAATTTTGAAATTGTGCCCTGTACACCACTGTCTAGGTCATTAATATATACCAGGAAGAGCAGGAGTTCTAATATCAACCCTGGGGAACTCCAATATAAACCTTCCTCCTGTCTGATAAACAACCTTCACCACTATAAAAGCTTTTTCCATCTCATGTCACTCAGCCAATTTCATATCAGTGTTGCTACTGTTCCTTTTATTCCGTGAACTCTAACTTTGCTTACAAGCCTGTTATGTGGCACGTTATTAAATGCCTTTTGGAAGCCCAATGCACCACATCAACAGCATTACCCTCATCATCTCTCTCTCACCAAAAAACCTCCAGCAAGTTAGTTAAACACAATTTGCCTTTAACAAATCCATGCTGGCTTTTTAAAATTAATCCACATTTGTCCAAGTGACTACGTAAAGTCCAGCCATTCGCGGGGCAAACGTTCCCACAACACCTTGCAAATAGTGAAATCGTGAACGATGAACATGATTTTCAGTGGGAGTTAATTAGATAGGTTCCAGCAATGTGAAGGCAGCATTGGTTTATGCAGTTACTGCACAGCAAATTCTGGTACATTACCAGTATATAACAGATGGAGGGAGCTTCTGAGCAATACAAGATATGCATTGAAAGTTTTAAAAAAAGACTCTCCTCATTTAAGGAAAAAAATTAACCACCTGAAAACTGACAGACAAAATTGGTGAACTTTTCAAAATTGACCAGAGCCATTATCGCAGTTCTGGACTGAGAGATTTGGACACTTCCAGACTAATCTCTTTGTTCGGGCTGCACTTCAGCTGCACCCATTCCAGGCACTGGTTCTCACCCCTGTCGGAAAGATGCTTAAGAAAAGAGAATTAAGTGTTCACTGCCAGGAATAATGGAAGGAATTCGCTTCCAGAGACTTTGACACCATCTCCCCATTAAAAGCTCTCTGCTCCATCATGGCTGCCGTCTCCTCAGAGAAAGAGGAGAGAAAAGCTGGATAAGCAAACGTTACTCATGTGATGGGTGATGCGGTGTACAAAGGCATTAGCGCAGGGTAAGCGAATATGCGAACAAGGAAATCGTGAAAGGTGAGACTTTACCATATTAATTTTGCCCCGAATTGTTGTTTCTAAAAGCTTCCGCACCACAAAAGCTAAACTGACTGGCCTGTAGGTGCTGGGTTTATTTTTACACCCGTTTTTGGACAAGGGTGTAACATTTGCAATTTTCCAGTCCTCTGTCACCACCCCTGTTTCTAAGGAGGTTTGGAAGATTATCGTCAGTGCCTCCATAATTTCCACTCTCACTTCCCTCAGTATCCTTGGATGCATCTCACCCGGCCCAGGTGACTTAACAATTTTAAGTACAGACAGCCCATTCAATACCTTGTCTTTATCAATTTTTAACCCATCTCGGGTGTCTCAGCTGCCTACTCTTTCACTATGACTTAGACAGTATCTTCTTCCTTGGGAAGGACGGGTGCAATGTATTCATTTAAGACCTCAGCCATGCCTCGGTCTCCATGTGTAAATCCCCTTTTTGGTCTCTAACTGGCCTCACTTCTCTTATCACCCTATTTATATACCTACAGAAGACTTTTGGATTCCTTTTTATGTTAGTTGCCAGTCTCTTCTCATACTATCTCTCCCTGCTTCTCTTATTTGCTTTTTCAACTCCAGTCTGGATCTTCTATATTGTACCTGATTTTCAGTTGTATTATCCACCTGATATCTGTCATACACTCCCTTTTTCTGCTTTATCTTACTGTCTATTTTTTTTTCATCATCCAGGGGATTCTGGATTTATTTGCCTCATCTTTCCCCCTTTTGGGAATATACCTGGACCTTACCTAAGCTATCTCCTTTTTAAAGGCAGCTCGTTGTTCAATTACAGTTTTGCCTGCTAATGAATTCATTACATTCACAAACATAATTCACCTTTCTCAAAAATGCAATAGAATGTTTCTCATTTAACTGCGGATTCTGGGTACGAGAATATACAGGTTATATTACTGGACTGGTAATTCAGAGGTCCAGACATTCTCTCTGTATACACTCTATCAAAACCTTTAATAATTTTAAAGACCTCTTGTGAAGTGATCTTTCTTCAAAAGAAGGGACCCAGCCTGTCAATGCTGTCCTTATATGCATACCTATGCATTGTAACTTTTCTCTACCCCCTCTCCAATGACTCTATATTCTTTTTATAATATGACAAAATGGCAAAGACACACCCTCACTAACATCCAGGGACTTGTGCCATCATTGGGAGAGCTGTCCCACTAAACTTGACTAAACTAGCCAAGCAACAGCCTGACATAGTCATACTCACCAAATCATACCTTACAGCCAATGTCCCAGACTCCTCCATTCATCCCTGGGTGTGTCCTGTCCAACTAGCAGGACAGAACCACCATTGGCAGTCAGGCCTTCAGCTCCCTATGCCTCCCCACCAAACCTCTCTACTGAATCCTTTAAGGCATTTTTAAAAACCTACCTCTTTGATCAAGCTTTTGGTCATTATCCTAATATCACATTATGTGGGTTTGATCATTTTTATTTCATGCTCCTGAAGTGTCTTGGTGTCAAATGTTACAGCAACTTGTCCTTATATAAGGTGTTTAATGTAATAAAATGTCTCAAGGCTTCTTTCTTACTTAGGCTTAATTCCCGTGTGGGGGAATGAGCAGCAAGATTGCCACCAGCCCCATTCCATCACAATCAGCCTGAGTGCAAAGGACAATGCTGAAGAATTTTCAACTTCAGCCAGAAGTGCTGAGTAGATGACCCATCTTGGCCTCCTCCTGAGGTGCTCAGCATCACATAAGCCAATCTTCAGCCAATTTGATTCGCTCCATGTGATATCAAGAAATGGCTGAAGACACTGGATACTACAAAGGCTATGGGTCCTGACAAACTCAGCTCCGACCTCATTACAACCTTTGTTCAAACATGGACAAAAGAGCTGAACTCCCGTGGTGAGGTGAGAGTGACTGCCCTCGACATCAAGGAAGCATTTGATTGAGTGCGGCAACAAGGAGTCCTAGCAAAAATTGAAATCAGTGGAATCTGGGGAAAGCTCTGTACTGGTTGTTACCTAGCATAGAGAAAGATAGTTATGGCTGTTGGAAGTCAATCATAAAAACAAAAATAAAAACAAAAAACTGCGGATGCTGGAAATCCAAAACAAAAACAGAATTACCTGGAAAAACTCAGCAGGTCTGGCAGCATCGGCGGAGAAGAAAAGAGTTGATGTTTCGAGTCCTCATGACCCTTCGACAGAACTAGGTGAATCCCAGGAAGGGTTGAAATATAAGCTGGTTTAAGGTGGTTGGGAGGGGGATGGGGTGGGGGTTGGGTGGGGGGAGAGAAGTGGAGGGGGGTGGTGTGGTTGTAGGCAAAAGCAGTGATAGAAGCAGATCATCAAAAGATGTCACAGACAGCAGAACAAAAGAACACATAGGTGTCAAAGTTGGTGATATTATCTAAACGAATGTGCTAATTAAGAATGGATGGTAGGGCACTCAAGGTATAGCTCTAGTGGGGGTGGGGGGAGCATAAAAGATTTAAAAATACTTAAAAATAATGGAAATAGGAGGGAAAAAGAAAAATCTATATAATTTATTGGAAAAAAACAAAAGGAAGAGGGAAGAAACAGAAAGGGGGTGGGGATGGAGGAGGGAGGTCAAGACCTAAAGTTGTTGAATTCAATATTCAGTCCGGAAGGCTGGAAAGTGCCTAGTCGGAAGATGAGGTGTTGTTCCTCCAGTTTGTGTTGGGCTTCACTGGAACAATGCAGCAAGCCAAGGACAGACATGTGGGCAAGAGAGCAGGGTGGAGTGTTGAAATGGCAAGCGACAGGGAGGTTTGGGTCATTCTTGCAGACAGACCGCAGGTATTCTGCAAAGCGGTCGCCCAGTTTACGTTTGGTCTCTCCAATGTAGAGGAGACCACATTGGGAGCAACAAATGCAGTAGACTAAGTTGGGGGAAATGCAAGTGAAATGTTGCTTCACTTGAAAGGAGCGTTTGGGCCCTTGGACGGTGAGGAGAGAGGAAGTGAAGGGGCAGGTGTTACATCTTTTGCGTGGGCATGGGGTGATGCCATAGGTGGGGGTTGGGGAGTAGGGGGTGATGGAGGAGTGGACCAGGGTGTCCCGGAGGGAACGATCCCTACGGAATGCTGACAGTGGGGGTGAAGGGAAGATATGTTTGGTAGTGGCATCATGCTGGAGTTGGCGGAAATGGCGGAGGATGATCCTTTGAATGCGGAGGCTGGTGGGGTGATAAGTGAGGACAAGGGGGACCCTATCATGTTTCTGGGAGGGAGGAGAAGGCGTGAGGGCGGATGCGTGGGAGATGGGCCGGACACGATTGAGGGCCCTGTCAACGACCGTGGGTGGAAAACCTCGGTTAAGGAAGGAGGAGGACATGTCAGAGGAACTGTTTTTGAAGGTAGCATCATCGGAACAGATGCGACGGAGGCGAAGGAACTGAGAGAATGGGATGGAGTCCTTACAGGAAGCGGGGTGTGAGGAGCTGTAGTCAAGGTAGCTGTGGGAGTCGGTAGGCTTGTAATGGATATTGGTGGACAGTCTATCACCAGAGATTGAGACAGCGAGGTCAAGGAAAGGAAGGGAAGCGTCAGAGATGGACCACGTGAAAATGATGGAGGGGTGGAGATTGGAAGCAAAATTAATAAATTTTTCCAAGTCCCGCCGAGAGCACAAAGCAGCACCGAAGTAATCATCAATGTACTGGAAAAAGAGTTGTGGAAGGGGGCCGGAGTAGGACTGGAACAAGGAATGTTCCACATACCCCATAAAGAGACAGGCATAGCTGGGGCCCATGCGGGTACCCATAGCCACACCTTTTATTTGGAGGAAGTGAGAGGAGTTGAAGGAGAAATTGTTCAGTGTGAGAACAAGTTCAGCCAGACGGAGGAGAGTAGTGGTGGATGGGGATTGTTCGGGCCTCTGTTCGAGGAAGAAGCTAAGGGCCCTCAGACCATCCTGGTGGGGGATGGAGGTGTAGAGGGATTGGACGTCCATGGTGAAGAGGAAGCGGTTGGGGCCAGGGAACTGGAAATTGTAAGGTGTCAGAGGAATCACGGATGTAGGTGGGAAGGGACTGGACAAGGGGAGAGAGAAAGGAGTCCAGATAACGAGAGATGAGTTCTGTGGGGCAGGAGCAAGCTGACACGATCAGTCTACCGGGACAGTTCTGTTTGTGGATTTTGGGTAGGAGGTAGAAGCGGGCAGTCCGAGGTTGGGCGACTATCAGGTTGGAAGCTGTGGGAGGAAGATCCCCAGAGGAGATGAGGTCAGTGACAGTCCTGGAAACAATGGCTTGATGTTCAGTGGTGGGGTCATGGTCCAGGGAGAGGTAGGAGGAAGCGTCTGCGAGTTGACGCTCAGCCTCCGCGAGGTAGAGGTCAGTGCGACAGACAACAACAGCACCACCCTTGTCAGCGAGTTTGATGACGATGTCAGGGTTGGACCTGAGAGAATGGAGTGTAGTAAGTGGTGGGGAGGGGGTGGGGAAGAGCGGTTGGGTGGGGGGAGAGTAGGGATCGTTCCCTCCGGGACACCCTGGTCCACTCCTCCATCACCCCCTACTCCCCAACCCCCACCTATGGCACCACCCCATGCCCACGCAAAAGATGTAACACCTGCCCCTTCACCTCCTCTCTCCTCACCGTCCAAGGGCCCAAACACTCCTTTCAAGTGAAGCAACATTTCACTTGCATTTCCCCCAACCTAGTTTACTGCATTCGTTGCTCCTAATGCAGTCTCCTCTACATTGGAGAGACCAAACGTAAACTGGGCGACCACTTTGCAGAACACCTGCGGTCTGTCCGCAAGAATGACCCAAACCTCCCTGTTGCTTGCCATTTTAACACTCCACCCTGCTCTCTTGACCACATGTCTGTCCTTGGCTTGCTGCATTGTTCCAGTGAAGCCCAACGCAAACTGGAGGAACAACACATCTTCCGACTAGGCACTTTCCAGCCTTCCGGACTGAATATTGAATTCAACAACTTTAGGTCCTGAACTCCCTCCTCCATCCCCACCCCCTTTCTGTTTCTTCCCCCTTCCTTTTGTTTTTTTCCAATAAATTATATAGATTTTTCTTTTTCCCTCCTATTTCCATTATTTTTAAATATTTTTACATCTTTTATGCTCCCCCCACCCCCACTAGAGCTATACCTTGAGTGCCCTACCATCCAATCTTAATTAGCACATTCGTTTAGATAATATCACCAACTTCAACACCTCTGTGTTCTTTTGTTCTGCTGTCTGTGACATCTTTTGATGATCTGCTTCTATCACTGCTTGTTTGTCCCTACAACAACACCCCCCGCCTCCACTTCTCTCCCCCCACCAACTTAAACCAGCTTATATTTCAATCCTTCCTGGGATTCACCTAGTTCTGTTGAAGGGTCATGAGGACTCGAAACTTCAACTCTTTTCTTCTCCACCAATGCTGCCAGATCTGCTGAGTTTTTCCAGGGAAGTCAATCATCTCAGTTTTAGGACATCATTGCAAGAGTTCCTCAGGGTAGTTTATTGCGCCAGGTCTCTGCCTCCTGCTTGTCACTCCAGGTCTCTGCCTCCTGCTTGTCGCTCCAGGTCTCTGCCTCCTGCTTGTCGCTCCAGGTCTCTGCCTCCTGCTTGTCGCTCCAGGTCTCTGCCTCCTGCTTGTCGCTCCAGGTCTCTGCCTCCTGCTTGTCGCTCCAGGTCTCTGCCTCCTGCTTGTCACTCCAGGTCTCTGCCTCCTGCTTGTCACTCCAGGTCTCTGCCTCCTGCTTGTCACTCCAGGTCTCTGCCTCCTGCTTGTCGCTCCAGGTGTCTGTCTCCTGCTTGTTGCTCCAGGTGTCTGTCTCCTGCTTGTCGCTCCAGGTCTCTGTCTCCTGCTTGTCACTCCAGGTCTCTGTCTCCTGCTTGTCACTCCAGGTCTCTGTCTCCTGCTTGTCACTCCAGGTCTCTGTCTCCTGTTCTGTTTGTACAGCTTGAGCTGTAATGAGACCTCTTCCCCATCATGCTGTGCAGGGACTGCATGGGCCATGTTTCTATTTGATCTAAGATTAAGTCTAGTGCTTGTTCCTAGTCACCAAGGAACTTGTTTTGTCTCTCTGTGTCATATTTACCTGTGGAGTGAGGATTCTCTTCCCTGCACACTTCTAACTATTCCAGAGTAATAAAAGAATGACCTTTCAGCCACAGTAAATCATTTTCCAGGTTATTGGACATTTTCCGTCCTTTGCTACCACTTGTGTGCATACAATCATATGAAATCGAGGCATAGTAACAGACCTTCGTGTCCATCGAGCCTGTCCCAGTCAATCATGCCGTCATACAGACACTTCCCACCCCACCTATAACCATGGAATCTCCTGGGACAGGCAAAGAAGCCAATAAAAACCCAGGCCAGTTAGGGAGAATAACTGGAATATTCCTCTTCTACCTCCTCAGATGATCCAGTGTAGCCTAGGAGACCACTTTATCCTGACTGAAGTTGCAGGATACCGAGCTAGCTCAATGTGATTTCCACCCATCCAGAAACTAGTTCAGCTCTTGCTGGAAGGAAAATAGTGAATGAGAGGCCATTACTGCATCCAGTAGCCTGTTCCAGAGGCTCAGTATTCTCTGGGAAAGGAACCACCTCCTAATATTGAAGCTAGCTTTGCCCTCACGATTTAGCTGAAATAATTGGTCCATCTAAAGACAATCTAGTCCCTTCACTATTTTATAAACTTTGATCAAATCACCCCTGGATCTACACTTCTGGTGAGTGTAGTGCCCTAGTTTCTTTGAACCTATCTGGGTCACTAAGACATTTTAAGCTGGGAATTAGAGAGCAAAACTGGACACAGTATTCTGAGGCCTAGCCAAGGTCATGTACAAGGACAAAATGGTTTGTTTTGTAGTGAATTGTCGTGTGGATACACCCTCGAGCCCTGCTCACTCCTGACTATTGTTTCATTACATTGGTCATGGGCCTCTGGAGGTTAATGTACAAAAACACCTAGATCTCTCTCTGTCTCACCACTAGTTTTAAGTTTTCCCCTCAACTTTATGCCATTCCTCTAGTTTGGAGGATAACAGTGTTATAAAAGTACTCAGTCTGCCTTAGTCTGTCTTTGGATGTTGCAGGACTCACTGTGCCTGTGTTTTTTCAGATGGTGCTATTGATTTCCTGGAAAGGTTGAGTGTGGAGCTAGACCTTCCGTGTAAGAAGATTGAGGTGAGAAATTGTGCTTTTATAGATCTGCCCCCACCCCACGCAAAGCCAGAACAAGCTTATAATAAAGAACCTGGGCTTTGTTCATCCCATGAAGTGTGGGGAGGGGAAGGGGGGAGGAAACAGGTGGTGTAAGAATAGGCATAACTGTCCCTTTTTGAAGACATTTTTATCAAGGTCCCAGCAGGTTGCTTTATTGAGTGAGATGTACATGACAAGATGTTAGTACACATATTCACCTGATATTACTAGGTCACCAAGGGCAGCAGACACATGGGAACACCGCAACCTGCAAGTTCCCCTTCCAGCCACTCACCATCCTGACTTTGAAATATATAACTGTTCCTTCACTGTTACTGAGTCAAAATCCTGGAACTCCCTTCTTAACAGCACTATGGGTGTACCAACACCACAGGGACTGCAGTGGTTCAAGAAGGCAGCTCACCACCACCTTCTCAAGGGCATTCAGGTATGGGCTATAAATGCTGGCCTAGCCAGCGATGCCCAATCCCATGAATGAATAAATAAAATCCCCACACTGTAAGAGAGGTGGGTTAGTGCTAGTGCCTTTGAAAATGTTGTGAACCAGCTCAAGAGACTCCTCCAGAGTATGTTGCTGCCAACAGAGAGTGTATATAGGCACTAAAGCTGCACTGAGCTCAGTCAGTCTGTGCAAGCTGCAGACTGGTGCGGTGTATTAATAGCACTGCATACCGACTCAAGCACTGATGCTTGAGAGGGCAGAGGGAGCTTTGGTTTAATAGTGTGGTTTTACTGCTGCTGTACACTGTAGACAATGACCTCAGTTGACCCTGGAGGATTACCACAGATAGAAGATTTTATGTGGGGAGAGCTTGAGCATACAGTAGGGGATCTTGGATCTCTGTTTTGTTCTAAGTTTTCACGTGGCTGTGAGACTTCAGTGCTCTCCTGGGCAGCACCCCACTATACTCTCTGTAGACTTCAGTGCATCCAAATCGCTACCACCTAGATCCTGTCCTGCACTAAGATCCTTCACACCCATCATCATGAGCCTTGCTGACTCCCCAACATCTCCAATAAAGGATTCTCATCCCGTGTTCAATTCCTCCATGGCCCCACCCCTTCCTATTCCTGCAACCTTCACCAAGCTTGCAACCCTCTGAAATCCCCATTTCTCTGACGTTGGTCTCTTGAGCATTCCTGGTTTACGTTGCACTGGCATCGGTGGACATGCCTTCCACTGTCTAAGTCCCAATTCTCTCCCTCACCCTCTTCACCCCTCACTCCTCCTTTAAGATGCCCTTTAAATCCCATTTCTTCGACTAAACTTTTTTTTGCCTCTCCTAATGTGTCTTTTTTTTATTTGACACAATTTTTGTCTGGTTACACTTCTGCAAGGTGCCCTGTGACTGTGTTACAGGCGCAGTATAATTGTCAGTCGTTGTTTAGAGTGCGGAATGACAGAATGTACCGAGTGTGTGTGAGTGGAACATTGAAGCCTGCCTTATTGTCTAGGTTTGCCCAGGACGGACAATTGTCATCATCACCTGGGAGGGAACGGACCCCAAGCTGAAATCTATTCTCCTCAACTCCCACACGGATGTGGTACCAGTCTTTGAGGTAAGCTCTGCGGACAACACCAGTGGGATTGGTGCAGATTTTTGGGGATGAGGGTGCTGGGTGGGGTTACAATTCAGCTGGTGGAGCTGGGCTCACTCTGCTTTTCTGTGTGTAGGAGCACTGGAAACACGATCCGTTTGCAGCAGTGAAGGACCAGCAGGGGAATATTTACGGCCGAGGCGCACAGGACATGAAGTGTGTCACCATTCAGTGAGTTCGTTGAATGGCTTGTTAGGAGTAAGGGTGCCTCTGGACTGATACTGAGTCAAACAAACCAGCAGGATCCAGGAATCAGTTCCCTATCCGTGCTGAATTAGCTCATTTCAGCCAGGCTAGAGATATGGGGACGCTGACTGGAATGAATACCTTAGGTTCAGGTTAAAGTGTATCTTGAGAGTGTTTGATGGTTTAGTATAGTGGGTGCTTTACTTTATTTTCAACCCCATGCAGTACCTGCCCTGGGAGTGTTTGATGGGGACAGTGTAGAGGGAGCTTTACTCTGTATCTAACCCTGTGCTGTATCTATCCTGGGAGTGTTTGATGGGGAGGGTGTAGAGGGAGCTTTACTCTGTATCTAACCCCGTGCTGTATCTGCCCTGAGTGTTTGTTGGGGACAGTGTAGAGGGTACTTCACTCTGTATCTAACCCCGTGCTGTACCTGTCCTGAGAGTGTTTGATGGGGAGGGTGTAGAGGGAGCTTTGCTCTGTATCTAACCCTGTGCTCTACCTGCGCTGGGAGTATTGGATGGGACTCTGAGGTTCCCCAGCACTGCACCTCTTACCTTGAAAGTGTAAAAATTGCTTTAGATAGAAGTGTGTGGTGAGGAGGGTGAGATACAGTACTGTTTATTGTGGCTCAGTATGTAACAATGCCCCAAACTGGCTGTAAACCTTGTAGTTTGCAGGAGAATTTCTCTTCTGACTCTTTCAGGTATATTGAAGCAATTCGGAAGTTGAAATCAGAAGGAAAACGATTTCCTCGGACAATTCACCTGTCATTTATTCCTGGTAAATATAAAAAGGGCTGAAGTTTCTCCAGGGTAAGGGTGCAGTTGTATCGAGCGTTAGTGCAGTGATTGTCTCAAATCCCTTTATTTGTGATGCATGTGACAAAAATGGAGCACTCCATTTCATTTTGGACTGGCGGCAGTCAGTTTAATCCAGTCACAGTATATTAGGAAAAGTAGTTGTGCGTTTATATAGTGCCTTTCATGACCACGGAAGGTCTAAAAATGTTTACAACCAGTGAAGTCACTGTTGTAATGTAGGAAACATGGGAGCCAATTTGTGTGCAATGTGTTCCTTCGAACAGCAATGTGATAGCAAAATAGCTAATCTGTTTTACGTTGAGTTTCAAAGTCAGCTGCTGCCAGAATCCTGTGCTCAGAATAAATGGATCACATGTTGCTTAACTTTGGCTGGTGTCCAGGTAAATTTGCTGCAGGAATTCCCAAGCCTCGCTTCTCTACAACAGCTTTCATTTTGTATCACACATTTAGTGCAGTAAAATGTCCCAAGGTGCTTCTCAGGAGTGTTATCAGATGTAATTG
The DNA here is from genome assembly GCF_017639515.1 of Carcharodon carcharias. Classification (NCBI taxonomy): domain Eukaryota; kingdom Metazoa; phylum Chordata; class Chondrichthyes; order Lamniformes; family Lamnidae; genus Carcharodon; species Carcharodon carcharias. Next base: position 85,297,581 of record NC_054473.1, read on the forward strand.
GTCATGAAAATTTGTTACTGTGCCGCATAAGGAGATATTAGGACAGGTGATCAAAAGCTTGGTCAAAAATAGGTAGATTTTAAGGAGGGTTCACAGGAGGAGAGAGAGAGGTTCAGGGAATGAATTCCAGAGTTTAGGGCCCAGGCAGCTGAAAGCAGGGCCTTGGGTGATGAACCGATTAAAATCGGGGGAATGCAGAGATCTCAAGGATCATGTATTTCGAATATAAACAAGCTGAGATTTTTGTTTCCACTCAGTGCGGAATGGGAAGCTCCTTATTGGATTGATTTATTTAAATCCAATAAATGCTAAAAACTGCTGATGTATTGAAGTAGGTTTTTCAAATCGGCAAGTTGATTTGGAATCTCTAGAGAGAGAGGGAGATCAAGATGGTAAGGTTTGAAAATGTAAGAAATTAAGGATAACTTTGAATTTAAAGGTTAACCCTGCTCAATAAATCTGCTTGTTAGTGTTTAGGTTGAGCTCTGACATTGTTACGCTCTTATCACTTTCGAAGATAGATTGGTCTTTCACAGGAAGGTTTTCAGTTTGTTTTCCTGGGGTCATTATCAAAACCCCACTTTGATATCAGGTCAAGTGAAGATACACCTGAGTTTGCGAGGAGTAAAAACTCAGCTGTGAGAACAGTTTATATAATAGAGAAGCCAGAGCAGGAAAAGACATAAAAACAGAGGCGCCATCTCTCTCACTGGAGAAGCTTGAGAGTACGGAGCCAGTGATCCCTCCAGATTTCTAAAATGATTTGATTGCTTGCTCTCTCCCTGGATTGTGATGTAACTTGGTGCCTGATTTTGCAGTTTTCTCTCCCTGCTGTGCCGAAGTGAGCTGGCATTACCCTGTCCACCATGGCTGAGTTGGTACCATTTTCACCTCTCAGTCAGAAGGTCAAGCGCCACCAACACTCCCTCTAATTTCTCTTTGCTCTGTGCAGCCGGATTGTTGCACTGTGTGGTCCCATTAAGATTGACGTGTGGCCGCACATGCTTGCACCTTAAAGGGAATGTTGCTTGTTGTGGTCTGTTTGTTCCCTGTGCAGCACATTCCCAGTTGCTGTGTGACTGTCACTCATACACACCTGGAGTACTGTGTGCAGTTTTAGTCTCCATATTGCTTCTCTGTTCTCTGCCCGAAGGCAGGTCTGACCACAGCACCATGGTCTCCACCACGGGTAGGGCAAAGCGGCAGCTCCCCAAATCCACCCCAGCCGGAACAGGGATCGAACCTGCATGCTGTTGGCACCAATCTGACCCACACCGGCTGTCCAACTAACTGGCTTCCTGAGCAGTCCGAGTTGCCGTGGCAACCCACACTTTTTTTACATGTATAATATACATGTTGTAGTCTGGAGCTATGGATGGTGATGGCAGAGGCTCCGATTTCTTTCCATCACGTGGCTGAGCAGGAATCACTTCCACTCTTACCGCCTGCCAGTGGCGTGTGTTGGAAGAATTTACAAGTTGATGCTCAAACTTTTTGGCTGCATTAGTCCAGGAGTGGAGTTTGAATCCAGAGCTTGTGGCTCAAGAGGCAGGGATGTTACCTACTGCACCACAAGACCTCCACTCTCCATATTTAAGGAAGGATATACTTGCATTGGAGGAAGTACAGTGAAGGTTTATTAAATTGGTCCCTGGGGTTGTCCTATGATGAGAGGCTGAGTAAATTGGGCCTCATATTCCCTGGAGCTTAGAAGGATGAGAGGCGATCTCATTGAAACCTACAAGACTTGACAAGGTAAACGCCGAGGGACTGTTTCCCCTGGCTGGGGAATTGAGAATACGGGGGGGCACAGTCTCAGGATAAGGGGACAATCCTTTAGGATTGAGATGAGCAGAAGTTTCTTCACTCAAAGATTTTGAATCTTTGGATTTCTCAGCCCCAGAGGGTTGGGGATGCTTTATCGTTGAATATAAATAAGACCGGGGTAGACAGATTTTTGTTCTCTCAGGGAATCAGGGCCATGGGGAGTTGGGAAAGTGGCGATCAAGCTCAAGGTGATTGTATTGAATGATGGAACAAGCTCGATGAGCTGTATGGCATACTCCAGCTTATATCTCTTATGTTCTTACGTGCAGCTTAGAGGCAACATTGAGCCCCACTCCAAAGACTTGAACGCAAAAGCCTAGTTAACACACCCCCAATGCAATATACATGGAGTGCTGCTCTGTTGAAGATACATTTTTACAGATAGGACATTAAACCAGGTCCCCTCCCTTCTTAGCACCCCTCCCCCCAGCCCCCACTGCATCTCCAACCTCGCTGCACCAGTTCCCTGAAGTGGGCACGGTGGAGGACGGGGAGGCGGGTGCAGGGGGAGGGGGAGGCGGGTGCAGGGGGAGGGGGAGGCGGGTGCAGGGGATGGTGGTGGGAGGAGGAGGCGGGTGCAGGGGGAGGGGGAGGTGGGTGCAGGGGGAGGGGGAGGTGGGTGCAGGGGGAGGGGGAGGCGGTGGTGGGTGCAGAGGGAGGGGGAGGCGATGGTGGGTGCAGGGGGAGGGGGAGGCGATGGTTGCAGGAGGAGGGGGAGGTGGGTGTAGTGGGCGGGGGAGGCGGGTGCAGGGGGAGGTGGGGGGGAGGCAGGTGCAGGGGATGGTGGTGTGAGGGGACAGTGGATGCAGGGGGATGGCGGTTGCAGGGGATGGTGGTGGGAGGGGAGGCGGGGGGAGGGGGAGGCGATGGTGGGTGCAGGGGAGTGGCAGGTGCAGGGGTGTTGGGGGGAGGGGTGGCGGGTGCAGGGGGAGGGGGAGGCGGGCGCAGGGGATGGTGGTGGGAGGGGAGGTGGGTGCAGGGGGAGGGGAGGCGGGAGCAGGGGGAGGGGGAGGCGATGGTGGGTGCAGGGGGAGGAAATGATGGGTGCAGGGGGAGGGGGAGCCGATAGTGGGTGCAGGGGGAGCGGGAGGTGGTTGCAGGGGATGGTGGTGGGAGGTGACAGTGTGTGCAGGGGGGTGGCGGGTGCAGGGGGAGGGGGAGGCGATGGTGGGTGCAGGGGGACGGGGTGGCGGTTGCAGGGGGAGGGGGAGTCGGGTGCAGGGGGAGGGGGATGCGGGTGCAGGGGTGGTGAGGGGAGGGGACAGTGGATGCAGGGGGAGGGGGAGGCGGTTGCAGGGGGAGGGGGAGGCGGTTGCAGGGGGAGGCGGTTGCAGGGGGAGGCGGGTGCAGGGGGAGGGGAAGGCGGGTGCAGTGGGAGGGGTAGGCGGGTGCAGGGGACGGTGGTGGGAGTGGGAGGCGGGTGCAGTGGGAGGGGGAGACGATGGTGGGTGCAGGGAGAGACGGGGGGGACGGGGAGGTGGTTGTAGCAGTTTTTCCTAATATGAAGTGGCCTAATTCCTGTTGCTGTGCCTGACGAGATTCTCTCTGTTGTAGATGAGGAAATCGGGGGTCAGACTGGGATGGCAACATTTGTTAAGCATGAGGAGTTCAGGGCATTAAACATCGGATTCGGCCTCGATGAAGGTAGGACCTGTTTCTTCTCCGTTTTTCTCCCTGTCATCTGTAAAAAAAAATGTTCTTTCTCTCTTGAGTTTTTAGCTGCCAGGCATGGCTAATTGACAAAGAGTTCTTGGTGGCCAGCCCTTTGCCAGAGGCAGCGAGAGAGGTACCTGGGTAACTGTGGCTCCGCGCTGTCCTTTGTGGAGAAACACCAGGTCTCCTCTGGGACAATGGCAGTGGAATTGCCCACTCAAAGAAGCAGACACAAAGTGGTCTCTGTGCTGGATTAATGGCTTGGCACCTGCTCCAGTATTTGAGGAGATGTGTGATTTATGGCTGAACTCCAAAATGTTATCAGACTAGACTCAGCAGTTCAATCTTTATTACATCAGGCCCTGTCAGCTCTCACTCTACGTTCCAGTCTCTATAAAGTTATGCTTGTTCGCTCACATTTCACATCTGTCTCTGTTGTCCAACCAACTCCACGACCCTCAAATCACAACCCCCTCCACACCGCCAAAACAGCCTCTGCCTTGAATCACCTCGCCCCCCACTCTGAGACCCCAAAATCCCCAACTCGCACTCTCAAACCTTGTGTCCATGACACCCCGCCTCACAGCCACCCCCACCTCTTAACCCTGGTTCTGCTTTTCCTCCCCAAACTTCACTTCCATAAAGTCTCCCTTTATCTTTTACTTCACATTCTCCTTTGTTTCCTTTCCCCTTCAATCCTTTTCCCTCTCCATCTCCCATGTTTTTACTCTTCCCTCCCCAATCTCCCCCTTACCGCCTCTCCAACAACCCCTCTTTTGCACCATACTCACCCCTCGCCCCTTCTCCACTTCTCGCCCCTCTCCCCTGCCCCTTTACCCAGTCAGTAAGCAGCTCGCCTGCCTGTTCTTATCTCAAATATCAGGGCTGGCTTTAATTGTGCAGCTGTCCACCTCTGAGCAAGATACTGACTGCTGAACTTCCACATTGTGCCCACAGGTTTGGCTAACCCTGGCGATGCATTCACGGTGTTCTATGGTGAGAGGAGCGTGTGGTGTAAGTATTTTATTGTTCGTGGGTTCAAGCAGATGTTCAGAGATTGTGGATGATGCAGCTATAGGGATATAGCTACAAGCTTTACTCTGTATCTAAACCCGTGCCATGGGAGTGTTTGATGGGGATGGGGACAGTGTAGAGGGAGCTTTACTCTGTATCTAACTCCGTGTTGTACCTGTTCTGGGGTATTTGATGGAGACAGTGTAAAGGGAGCTTTATTCTGTATCTAACCCCGTGCTGTACCTGCCCTGGGAGTGTTTGATGGGACAGTGTAGAGGGAACTTTACTCTGTATCTAACCCCATGCTGTACCTGCCCTGGGACTGTTTGATGCTGCCATTGGATGTCAGGAAAAGAAAGGATTCCCTTTTGATTGCTGCCATCCTGGGAGTTCTGGTAGATGAGGTTGACGGGAGGGAATGCTGTACATAAACCTGTCCTAACCCCTGTGTGTCACTCTAGGGGTTACAGTCCGGTGCCAGGGGAGCCCAGGACATGGGTCTCGCTTCATAACGAACACTGCTGCAGAAAAACTGGTAAATGTTGAATTTTGGTGACCCCCTCTCCAATCCTTCCTCCTTATCGAACTCCACTCTTCCCAAAACTGCTCCCATCCACAAACCCGTCCTCTTCTCAAATCCATACCCTTCACAAGTCCACCGCCCTCCATGTACCCATTCCCCATCTCCCAAACCCGTGCCCCCTCCCCTGTGGCCCATCACCCCTTCCCCGAGCCCCTGCCCCCTTCCCCGAGCCCCTGCCCCCTCCGCCGAGGCCCTGCCCCCTCCGCCAAGCCCGTGCCCCCTCGCCTGTGGCCCATCACCCCATCCCTGAACCCCTCACCCCTTCCCCGAGCCCGTGCCCCCTCAGCCGAGCCCGTGCCCCCTCAGCCGAGCCCGTGCCCCCTCCGCCGAGCCTGTGCCCCCTCCGCCGAGCCCCAAACCCGTGCACGCTGAACCCCAAACCTGTCCCCGCTCTCCCCATACCGGTCCCCCCTTCACTTGAACCCTTCCGCTACCCATCCTCAAACCTGTCCTCCACCCCCACCCCAAGCCCCATGGTCTCCACAATTCCTTCTCAAAACCCCACCCCAACCCCAAACCATTCCCTCTCCCCAAACCCCTACATCTCCCAAAACCTGCTAGCCGTGCTCCTAACCTGAAACACCTCCTCTGCCCAAACCACTTCCCCCTCCCAAATCTCTCCCCCCTCCATCACAGCCTTGACCAAAGGTGGACATAGGAGTATTTTCTGGAGGTGAGGTGAGAGTGACTGTCCTTGACATCGAGGCAGCATTTGACCGAGTGCGGCATCAAGGAATCCTCATAAAACTGGAGTCAATGGGAATCGGGGGGAGAAATCTCCACTGGTTGGAGTCATACCCAGCACAAAGGAAGATGGTTGTGGTTGCTGGAGGTCAGTCATCTCAGCTCCAAGACATCACTGCAGGAGTTCCTCAGGGTAGTGTCCTCAGTCCAACCATCTTCAGCTGCTTCATCAATGACCTTCCTTCCAACATAAGGTTAGAATTGGGGATATTTGCTGATGTTTTCACAATGTTCAGCCCATTCGCGATTCCTCAGATACTGAAGCAGTCCATGTCCAAATGTAGCAAGACCTGGATGATATCCAGGCTTGGGCTGACAAGTGGCAAGTAATATTCATGCCACACAAGTGTCAGGCAATGACTATCTCCAACAGGAGTGAATCCAACCATCTCCCCTTGGCATTCAATAGCATTACCATCGCCTGTGAGGATTGGGAAGTTACTCTGAGGAGATTTAGCTTACAGCATCATTAATACTTTTACTTTTTAAAAAATATTTCAGCGCAAAGTTCTCAATTCATTCCTGGACTTCAGAGAGAAAGAGAAGAAGAGGTGAGGTTCCATTGTGTCCTCTGTCTTGTTTTCCAGTTGTCATCTTGGGGCTGGTGTCATTGTTAGATCTCCTTCTGAGCACTCACTCCATACGCCCCATAGTCTGAGCTGATACTTTAGTATCGAAAGGCTGCACAATAGAAGGTGCCGTCATTTGAATGAATGGTTAAACTGACTGATCAGGTGGATCAAACATCTTTATTCAAAAATGAGTGAAGAGTCTGATCAATCACCACCCTTCCACCAACATCATCAAAATAGATTCACTTGTCCTCCATTTGATTTATTTATGGGACCTTACTGTGTGAAAATTGGTTTCTAGATTTGCCTCCAAAATGGTGAATAATTATTTGGCTGTAAAGTGCCTCTGGTAGGTAATAAGATGATTTGATGATGCCTCCTCAGTGACTAAATAGTGATCAGTTTTATTTTGCTGCTTTGGTCACTGATTAACATCTGACTCCCATTGTGCTGGAGAATCACTAGCCCTGGGAGATTGGCAGCAGGTCTGGCAGGATTTCCCTTTCTGGCTGCAAGCAGCAAGAGATAAAACATAGAGAAAAAGTTTTGAAAGAAAAAGAGTCAAAAGCAGTAATCCCCAATGAAAGGCTGCAATGCAGGTAGAGTTAGAAATCAGTTTGCATCAGTCAGGTAAGGTGACCCATTGACATGGGAATGCATAGCATGCTCATCATTTTTGTTCTATAACATCAAGGCAATTTGTATCAATTGAATATGATCATAACAGCTACCCTGTATGAAATAGAGCAGCTTAACAATTTGTATCCCACCTCGACTCATCCACTTCCAGTGAGATTGAGGAAGTTCATGTGTGAAAGAAACAAATATGCAGTCAAGATCACAAGAGGAAATGGGTGCCACGCGCCTGAGTTACACACCATACAGACAGCTTACAGGAGCGACCAGTGCCTTTGAAAGCAAAAAAGTATCTACCTACCACAGGCCCAAGTTTGTCACAAAGCCCTTCAGATCATTTAATCTTATCCTTTGCATTACAACAACCATCTTATACACAAATCCAGTACCCTTGCTGCATCCAGTCTTCTCTATGCCCATTGAGTTACTGAGCATCCTTTGTGTAAAAACTGGAGATCACCCTTATTCCTCTCATGTTACAGCCTCTAGATGCTTCCCTTATCTCCCAGTGATCCTACCCGTATCAGTATTGCAGCTATAACCTGCCAGGGACCCCGACTTCTGCTTTAGGTCAGTGTCCAATTTACTTTGTTTATTGCCGTTCACATGGATGTCTAGCTAAAAAAAAATGACCTATATTTCTTTAACTGTCTCCCCTTTCGGAGCTCTTTCTCACCATGGAGTGCAGGTACCTCTTGCATTTAACCTCAGTGTGCAAGACACTTCGTATTGGCCTGCATTGAACTTCTTTTGCCACTGATCAACTCAGGTTCAAATTCTGCTGAGCTGTATAAATTCAAGTGCTTCCTTTAAGACCCCCACCCTCTCCTCTGGGTCCATGGTTAGACTGAGCTTGATGGGCCTGGGAATTGTAACCAGTGGGGCCGATAGTCTGAGGAAAGTTCGTGATATCAGTGACAAACATTGTCACGATGGATTGAGAATTACTTTCAAAGCAGAAGACAGGGAGTTGGTGACGAATAGATAATACACTATCTGGGTAAAGTAACCACTAGGACTCCCTGTTGTGGAACATAGGACTTCAGAACAGGAGTATGCCATACAGCCCTTCAAGCTTGCTCTGCCATTCAGTAAGATCATGGCTGATCTGGTTGTGTCTCAACTCCGCTTTGTCATCTGCCTCCCAAAACCCTTGACTCCCTTGTCTATCAAAAACGTCCAACTCAGCCTTGAATAAATTCAATGACCCAGCCTCCACTGCTCTCTGGAGAAGAGAATTCCACAGTCTAACGACCCTCAGAGAGAAAAAAATTCTCCTCATCTCCATCTTAAAATGGAGACCTCTTATTCTTAAACAGTGTTCCTGGTCCTCGTCTCTCCTACAAGTGGAAACATCCTCCCGGTCTGTTCCCTATCAAATCCCCTCAGGGTCTTATGTTTCGATAAAATCACCCCTCATTTTTCTATAACAATGAGTATAGGTCCAACCTGTTCAACTTTTCCTCATCCCAGGAATGAGTCAAGTGAACTGTTGTAATAGGCTTGCTAATGGCACAAGGTTCTGTGCTGTTAACAAATGGAAAGGAAATTTAATATCTTCAGATAGAATGGACCAACTATATTGCTGGACAGAGATTTTAATGTGGATAAATGTAAGATAATGAATATAGGAGGATCAGGAACATTAAATGTGATAAAATGGGAGGAGTCTTTTTAATATATGTGGGTAAACTAAGCCTCGGCTCACCAATATACAGCAGCTCCATCCCTTGAAAGGAAATTCCGTTAGGATTTCCAAGTGGGGAAATGCAGATGACAAAGGCAGGAGATGAGAGACATAATTTCTCATAGTTTGAAAGCAGTGCAGGAGTTAATCGCATGGACTAATCGCAATAGATTGAATTTGGCAGTCATTAATTCCTGCATATGCAGGGGAGAAATATTGAGCGAATTTCTCAAAGAATCCATGGTTACCGTAGCCATATTCGTACACTCCCCTAGTGTGGTCATTTAATTCTGGCTAACCCAATTAACGACTACCAAATTCAATCAATTACGATTAGTCCATTAACAATTGTAACATCACCAAGCACCGGAAACAGTCTCTCAGTGTTTACCCTGTTGAGCCCTTTCAGAACTTTGTAGGTTTTAATGAGATCAGCTCTCATTCTTCTAAACTCCAGGGAATATAGACGGATAGGTGGATTTTCGGTCTCTCGGGGAATTAAGGGGTATGGGGAGTGGGCAGGAAAGTGGAGTTAAAGCCCAAGATCAGCCATGATCATACTGAATGGTGGAGCAGGCTCAGGCCATGTGGTCTACTCTGGTTCCTATCTCTTATGTTCTTATATTTTGGACTGGGGTGAGCTGAAATTCCTTCACTCAAAGGATTGTGAATCTTTGGAATTCTCTACCCGGGGGGTTGTGGATACTCAGAGTATATTCAAGAGTGGGATTGCTAAATTTTTCAACTCAAAGGAAATCGAGGGATCGGGCGAAGTAGGTGGAAATGAAGACAAAGCCTTGATTTTATTGAAAAGCACAGCAGGCTCGAGGGTAATATAGTCTACTCCTGCTCTTATTTCTTATCTCCTTCTGTTCTTACTCGGTTAGCCTGCACCGCTTTCAAACAATGAGAAATTATGCCTCTCATCTCCTGCCTTTGTTACCTGCATTTCCCCACTTGGAAATCCTAATGGAATTTCCTTTTGAAGGATGGAGCTGCTGTATATTGGTGAGCCGGGGCTTAGTTTATCCCCATATATTAAAAAGACTCCTCCCATTTTATCACACTTAATGTTCCTGATCCTCCTATATTCATTATTTTATTTTTATCCACATTATAATCTGTGCCCAGCAATATAATTGTAACAAGCAATTTATTGACCCATAGTTGCCCCACCACACCAATCACCTCTCATTCTTCTAAATTCCAGGGGATAAGCCCAATCTACTGCGGACCACAGTCATTACAAGCACTGCTGACATTGTACAGATCAAATGAAAACAGAAAATGCTGGAAAAACTTAGGTCTGACAGCATCTCTGGAGAGACAAACAGAGTTAACGTTTCGAGTCCTAACTCTTCTTCAGATCAATGTTGAAAGCAGTTCTGGACTAAGGTGCAGAGCAAAGTACTGCGGATGCTGGAAAACATGATAAAAATCAAAAATACTGTCAATGCTCAGCAGGTCAAGCATGGCAATATCTGTGGAGAGAGACGCAGAGTTAACATGTCAGGTAGATGACTTTTTGTCAGGATGTTTCCAGTATTTTCTGTTTTTACTTCTGGAGTAAGGCGTGCTGCCTCATAAAGAATGGAGCTGCACTAGAGAGACCGCAGAGTAGAGTGACCATGGCGGTTCCCAGTCCTTGGTGACCGACGAGTAGAAAAGCTAAAAGGATGAAATAATAGGAAACGTGGCAGCACCTGTAATAATCAGAGGTATGTATAAGGTGGAGGCAGCTTAGACAATGAACACGGGATTGGAGAGCACAGGTACAGGGCAATGACCTGGTCCCACCTGTAACCATGCTCTTGGTCTATGTCTTAGACTGAATCTGAGTGAGTGCCTAACTCTGGGAGATGTCACCACTATCAACCTGACTTTATTACAAGGAGGCGTGGCCTATAATGTTGTCCCCAAAGAGCTGATGGCCAGCTTTGATATCCGGATTCCCCCTACTGTGGACCTTAAGGTAAGATTGGATCTGTGTTTTTCTGTTGAAATGTTGACATTAATATATGGAGACCTGTCACCTGTATCAATACAGGGAGATGTGTCACATATATGGGTAAAGCGAGACATCTATGGTACTTTGGTAAAGGGAGGCATGTCTCCTAGGTTAGTAAAGGGACACGTGTCCATAAACCGATAAAGGGATTGATGTATCCATCCTCCATCCACTCCATCCTTCTCTCCTGAGATTAAGCTAGTCTGTTTGTAAACTTGGTGTCACATTTGATTCTGAGATGTGCTTTCGTCCTCATATGCTATCACGAAGACTGCCTGTTTCCACATTAGTAATATCGCTCGACTTTACTCCTGTCTCAGCTCATCTGCTGCTGAAACCTTCATTTGTGCCTTCATTACCTCTAGACTCGACCAATCCAATGCACTGCTGGCTGGTCTCTCACATTCTATCCTCTGTGAACTTCAGGTCATCCAAAACCCTGCTCTCCATGTCTTAACTCGCAATCTCCCAATCACCCCTGTGCTCACTGACCTCCATTGGCTTCTGGTCAAGCAACACCTTGATTTTAAAATTCTCATCCTTGTTTTCAAATCCCTCCTTGTCTTCGCCCCTCCCTATCTCTGTAATCTCCAACACTCTGAGATATCTGCACTCCTCTATTTCCGGTCTCTTGTGCATTCTCAATTTTAATCATGCCACCATTGGTGGCCGTGTCTTCAGTTGCCCAGGCCTCAAGCTCTGGAATACTCTCCCTAGATCTCTCCATCTCTCTACCGCCCTATCCTTTTAGAAACTTGTTAAAACCACCTCCTTGACCAAGCTTGTGGCCATCTGCCTGAATACCTCCTTATGTGACTCGGTGTTATAGTCTTTATGATGTTCCTGTGAAGCACCTTGGGACGTTTCATTACGTGAAAGGCACTATATAACTATAGGTTCAAGTTGTCTGCTGTGTCAGCAAAGGGAGATATTAGCCATTGTGACTTTGTCTTGTTACAGGCATTCGAAGAGCAAATTCAGAAGTGGTGTCAGGATGCAGGCGATGGAGTTCAGTACGAGTTTCAGCAGGTGATAACACAACAGACAAATCTTCTCCGTAGTTTATTCTGCAGTGAACTCCCAGCTGTATTTACAACGATTATGCTGAGTCCCAGCTCCCAGTAACCATGATGACAGATGGGTTTTGAGCAGATTGGATTCTTACTGTGCAGGCAGTATGTGGGCTGCACACTCACTGTGTGGGCACGGTGCGTGTGGGCTGCACACTCACTGTGTGGGCACAGTGCGTGTGGTCTGCACACTCAGTGTGGGCACAGTACGTGTGGGCTGCACACTCAGTGTGGGCACAGTGCGTGTGGGCTGCACACTCACCGTGTGGGCACAGTGCGTGTGGGCTGCACACTCACTGTGTGGGCACGGTATCTGGGCTGCACACTCACTGTGTGGGCACAGTGCGTGTGGGCTGCATACTCACTGTGTGGGCACAGTGCGTGTGGGCTGCACACTCACTGTGTGGGCACAGTGCGTGTGGGCTGCACACTCACTGTGTGGGCACAGTGCGTGTGGGCTGCACACTCACTGTGTGGGCACAGTGCGTGTGGGCTGCACACTCACTGTGTGGGCACAGTGCGTGTGGGCTGCACACTCACTGTGTGGGCACAGTGCGTGTGGGCTGCACACTCACCGTGTGGGCACAGTGCGTGTGGGCTGCACACTCACTGTGTGGGCACGGTATCTGGGCTGCACACTCACTGTGTGGGCACGGTATCTGGGCTGCACGCTCGCTTTGTGGGCACGGTATCTGGGCTGCACGCTCGCTTTGTGGGCACGGTATCTGGGCTGCACGCTCACTGTGTGGGCACGGTATCTGGGCTGCACGCTCGCTTTGTGGGCACGGTATCTGGACTGGACACTCGCTTTGTGGGCACGGTATCTGGACTGGACACTCACTGTGTGGGCATGGTGTGTATGGACTGGACACTCACTGTGTGGGCATAATGGCAGCGGTTTGGACACTCACTATGGGCATAATTTCTGTGGACTGGACACTCACTGTGTGGGCACAGTGCATGTGGGCTGCACACTCTGTGTGGGCACGGTATCTGGACTGGACCCTCGCTGTGCCCACTCTGTGTGGGCACGGTGTGTGTGGGCTGCACACACTGTGTGGGCACGGTGCGTGTGGGCTGCACACTCACTGTGTGGGCATGGTGCATGTGTTCTGCACACTCACTGTGTGGGCACGGTACATGTGTTCTGCACCCTCACTGTGTGGGCACGGTGCATGTGTTCTGCACACTCACTGTGTGGGCACGGTATGTGGACTAGACACTCGCTTTGTGGGCATGGTATCTGGACTGGACCCTCACTGTGTGGGCACAGTATCTGGACTAGACACTCGCTTTGTGGGCACGGTATCTGGACTGGACACTCGCTTTGTGGGCACGGTATCTGGACTGGACACTCGCTTTGTGGGCATGGTACCTGGACTGGACACTCGCTTTGTGGTCACGGTATCTGGACTGGACCCTCGCTTTGTGAGCACGGTATCTGGACTGGACCCTCGCTTTGTGGGCACGGTATCTGGACTGGACCCTCGCTTTGTGGGCACGGTATCTGTACTGGACATTCGCTTTGTGGGCACAGTATCTAGACTGGACACTCACTGTGTGGGTACGGTGTGTATGGACCGGACACTCACTGTGTGGGCATAGTGGCAACGGATTGGACACTCACTGTATGGGCACAATTTCTGTGGCCTTGCCACTCACTGTGTGGGTACGGTGCATGTGGACTAGACATTCACTGTGTGGGCACAGTGCTCTGGACACTCACTGTGTTGGCACGGTGCATTTGGGCTGCACACTGTGTGGGTACGGTATCTGGACAAGACACTCGCTTTGTGGGCACAGTATCTGGACTAGACACTCGCTTTGTGGGCACGGCATCTTGACTAGACACTCGCTTTGTGGGCACGGTATCTGGACTAGACACTCGCTTTGTGGGCACGGTATCTGGACTAGACACTCGCTTTGTGGGCACGGTATCTAGACTAGACACTCGCTTTGTGGGCACGGTATCTGGACTGGACCCTCACTTTGTGGGCACGGTATCTGGACTGGACCCTTGCTTTGCGGGCACGGATTCTGGACTGGACCCTCACTGTGTGGGCACGGTATCTGGACTGGACACTCGCTTTGTGGGCACGTTATCTGGACTGGACACTCGCTTTGTGGGCACGGTATCTGGACTGGACACTCGCTTTGTTGGCACAGTATCTGGACTGGCCAGTCACTGTGTGGGCACGTTGTGTATGGACTGGACCCTCACTGTGTGGGCATAGTGGCAGCGGATTGGACACTCACTGTATGGGCACAATTTCTGTGGCCTGGACACTCACTGTGTGGGCACGGTCCGTGTGGACTGGACATTCATTGTGTGGGCACGGTGCGTGTGGACTGGACATTCATTGTGTGGGCACGGTGCGTGTGAACTGGACATTCACTGTGTGGGCACGATGCGTGTGGACTGGACATTCACTGTGTGGGCACGGTGCGTGTGGACTGGACATTCACTGTGTGGGCACGGTGCGTGTGGACTGGACAATCACTGTGTGGGCACGGTGCGTGTGGACTGGACAATCACTGTGTGGGCACGGTGCGTGTGGACTGGACAATCACTGTGTGGGCACAGTTTCTGTGGACAGGATGCTAGCTTTATGGGCACAGATTTTGTGGACTGGGTACTCTGTGTGGACACACTGTGTATTCACAGTGCGCGTGGACTGGACTCTCACTGTGTGGGCACAGTGTGTGTTTTTAAAAATTATTTCATGGGATGTGGGCATTGCTGCTAGGCCAGCATGTATTACCCTGGTTCACCTAAGTGTCAACACATTGTTATGTCTCTGGAATCACATGTAGGCCAGACCAGGTAAGGATGGCAGATTTCCTTCCGGAAAGGACATTAGTGAACCATATGGGGTTTTACGACAATCGACAATGGTTTCATGGTCATCATTAGGGGTAATTGCTGTGAGCTTTGTGTACTGGGGTTATTGATGGGAGCTGTGTGTACTGGGGTTATTGATGGGAGCTGTGTGTACTGGGATTATTGATGGGAGCTGTGTGTACTGGGATTATTGATGGGAGCTGTATGTACTGGGATTATTGATGGGAGCTGTATGTACTGGGATTATTGATGGGAGCTGTGTGTACTGGAATTATTGATGGGAGCTGTGTGTACTGGGGTTATTGATGGGAGCCGTTGTTGTGTGAGGTGGCTGAGTTGGTACTCTTGATAGAGTTGATCAGCAGACACTTCTTTGTAAATGAACTTAAAATTTCCACCTAAGGTACTAAGCAGCAACTACATGTGTGAAACTCTATCTCCACACTTCTAACTACTAACTACAGAGGTAGCCCGTGCTACTCCCCTTTTGGGTACTAAAGATAATGTGATCTTCCTTAGCAAGCATTATTCTTAAAAGGTATATTACACATCAAATAAAACCATAATTACAACATCCCTCCCCCTTTACTGATATACATTATATATTTAGAAGTACAATTTTCTAAGGACAGCAAAATATTTACACTGCTAAGTAATTTACAAGTTCAGTCTTTCTGGTTGTGGACTGATGATACATAAATAGGTAGGAGGGCATGTTATGATGAGGACACAAGGAATCTGCAAGGGGAGTGAGTGGGCAAAAACTTGGCAGAAGGAGTTTTATGTGAGGTCATGCACTTTGGTAAGAAGAATCAAAAGGCAGACTACTATTTAAATGGAGAGAGACTCCAAAAAAGTGCAGCATAGAGGGATCTTGGTGTTCTTGAGTATGAAACACAAAAAGTTAGCATGCAGGTGCAGCAAATAATTTAGAAGGCAAATGGAAATTTAGCCTGTATTGCTAGGAGGTTGGAGTTTAAAAATAAGGAAGTCTTGTTACAGCTGTGCAGGGTGTTGGCGAGGCCGCACCTGGAGTACTGTGTACAGTTTTGGTCCCCGCATTTAAGAAAGGATATGCAGGCATTGGAGGTAGTTCAAAAGAGATTCACTAGGCTGATTCCTGGGATTAAGGGGTTAATTTATCAAGAAAAGCTAAATAGGTTAGGCCTTTATTCATTAGAGTTTAGAAGAATGAGGGGTGATCTTATTGAAATGCACAGGATTCTGAGGGGGCTTGACAGGGTAGATGTTGAGAAGATGTTTCTACCAGTGAGAGAATATTGAACTAGGGGGCATAGTTACAGAATAAGAGGACACCCATTTAAAACTGACGTGCAGGAATTTCTTCAGTCAGAGGGTAGTGAATGTCAGGAATTCTCAAACCCAGAGAGTTGTGGAGGCTAGATCACTGAAAGTATTTAAAGAGCAGGTGGATAGATTTTTGAAATATCGGGGAGTTGAGGGTTGTGAGGAGCTGGCATGAAAGATGAGTTGAGACCTTGGGCAGATCAGCCATGATCTTATTGAATGGTGGGGCAGGCTTGAGGGGCCTCTACTCTTCCTCCTATTTCTTATGTTATGTCCTTTTAGGTGTAGAACGCCCCAGACCTACAACTTCAGATGCTTTGTCAGGAACCTCCTTTTCCAGAGTTGCCTGAACATCAGGTGCTTTGCTGGGCTCCTGCAGTTCTGTATCCTCAACTCTTACAGGAACATCAGACATGTCTGTACTGGGCTGAGTACTCTCAACAGGAAACACTGGCCCAGTCGTGAACACTGGTGAAACCAATTCTTGGTGATTTGTTTCTCTCTTCCTTAAACGGTCCACATGTTTCCATGTGACTTGGCCTCCCACCTTCATGTGGTAAGATAGAGGTCCAGTCACTGCACTGATTTCAATCGATAACCACTTTGGTGCTTCCCTGAAGTTCTTCACCTTATACCACCTCTCCCGCGGTAAATTTCCTCTCACGACTATGCCAGCTGTGTCTAGTTTTCTGATTCCCCTGACTCCTTTCCACCTTCCCCCTAAATTTGGCATTATTAAGCACAATCTCGTCCTGAGATGACGTTTCAACAGGAACTCCACAGGTGTGACACCTGTTGTTGTGTGAGGGGTTGTCCTATAATGGAAAAGAAAGCGTGCTAGCTTAGTTGCTAAAGAATCTCCAGTTAGCTTCTTCATGCCCACCTTGAATGTTTGAACCGCCCTCTCAGCCAGCCCATTTGAGGAAGGGTGGTACCGTGAAGTTTTTACATTAGTGATACCATTGAGGCTGATAAACCGTTGAAACTCAGCGCTTGTAAATGCCGTGCCATTATCAGAAACGACTACTTCTCGTAGTCTGTTAACAGCAAAACTTTGACATAACTTCTCAATTGTAGCAGAAGATTTTTGTGACTTGACCTCATATATGTCATCCTTTATGAGTGGGCAGCGACAGTGAGCAGAAACATTCTTCCCAAGAAAGTTCCCACATAATCAATGTGTAATGGCACCCATGGCCTTTCTGGCCACTCCCAAGGGTGTAATGGAGCTGTTGGTTGGCAACTTTTGCAGTTGCTGTCATTGCACACAATTCTTCACTTCACCATCCATCCCAGGCCACCATAGGTAGCTGCGAGCTATGGTCTTCATTCAGGAAATTCCTGGGTGTGCGCTATGTAGTTCAATTAAAAGTGGCTCTCTTCTCTTTGTAGGAACTATCACTCATGCTCCCCACAATAAGATGCCATCCTGGCTGGTTATTTCATGTCTTCTGTTGAAGTACGTCTTCGTTTCGTCAGGTACGGGCTCCTGTGACCAACCAAGAAGCACTTGTTCTCATACTTGAAATAGGACTGGGTCCCGACTGGTCCAGTCTCTGATCTGTCAAGCGCATAGCTGCGAGAAATCTAAGAAATTTAACAATAAAACAAGTCCCTGTGGAACTGGGATGTGCTCATCATTTTCTTGTAAAGGCAAACAACTAAGTTTGCGATTTGATTTCCAGGCCTATATATGAAAGTGTACTTGTATGCTGCCAGAATTAAAGCCCATCCTTGTATTCTTGCCGAAGGTATGGGTGGTATAGCTTTGTCCTCGCTGAACAATCCTATCAATGGCTTGTGGTGTGAAACGACTGTAAAATGGCAGCCTTGTACGTACTGGTGAAATTTTCTGACACCAAAGATGATGGACTGGCTTTCATTTTCTATCTGCTAGTGTCCTTTTTCTGCTGTGGTGAGCGTTCTTGATACATAGCCTATAGGCCATTCTGTGCCATCGTCCATCCGATGGGAGAGCACTGCTCCCAATTCGTAGGGAGATGCATCACGTGTCAGCACCAATCCTTTCGTCTGGTCATCATGCACTAATAGATTGGACGGGTGCAACAATTGTTTCATCTCTATTAAAGCTTCTTTCTTGGGCACCTCCCAAGACCAACATTGGTTCTCTTTAAGTAGATAATGTAAGGGGGCCAGTTCTGTGGACAAATTGGATAAGAACTGCCCATAATAGTTGATCATTCCTAGGAATGATTTGAGTTCTGAGACATTCTTTGGCTCAGATACCTCTTATGGCTCTCACCTTCTCCTCAACTAGGTGAAGTTCCCTGTGAATTTACCTGGTGACCAAGTAGATTACCTCCCTCGCTTGGAATGTGTACTTTTCATTTTTTAGACACACTCCAGCTTGCAAGGACCTTTTTAAGATTTCTTCTAAGTTTTCTAAATGCTCTTTTTCAGTGAATCCTGTCACCAATACATGTCTAAATAGATTATAACCTGGGGTACTCCCTGCAGTAAGCTTTCCATTGTTCTCTGAAGGATGGCACAAGCTAAGGAGACACTGAAAGGCAATCGTGTATATTGGTACAATCTTTTGTGGGTATTAATTGTGACAAATTCCTGCAAGGCATTATCCAACCCTAGTTGTTGATAAGCATGACTCATGTCAAGCTTTGTGTACATTGTCCCTCCTGCCAGCTTGGTATACAGGTCTTCAATTTTTGGAATGGGCTGCCTGTCTAGCTTAGCTATTTTATTAACTGTCAGTTTGTAGTCTCCACAAATTCAGACACTTTGGTCGGGTTTAAGGACGGGGACTTTGGGTGCTGCCCATTCTGAGAACTGAATAGGTTGTATTAGGCCCAGTTTCTCTAGTCTGTTCAGTTCAATGTCGACTTTTTCTCGCAGGGCATTATGGTACCAGTCTCACCTTCATGAAGCAAGGGATTTCTTCCAAATCCACATGAATCTTGGCCTGCAGTCCCTGGATTTTCCCCAGTTCATCCTTAAAGACTGTAGTGTATTTTCGAAGTAGCTCTGGTAACCCACTTACTCTCAAGTGGAAAATAACAGACCATTCTAACTTAATCTCCTTTAGCCAGTTTCTTGCCAGGAAGCTTGGCCCCTCGTTTGCTACCACCATCAAGGGTAGCTTTGCCAATTGGCTTCCATAATGGACAGTTACTCTACTTATGCCTCTGACTTGAATGTCTGCATCTGTGTATGTTTTTAATTGGGCCATTGTTTCTTTTAAATTTAATTGATGTCCCCCATTATTCAGATATCTGAAGGTATGTTCCCTAATTATTGTAGTGGAAGCTCCTGTGTCCACTTCCATTCAAACAGGTCTGCCATTTACTTTCACTGTTACAAATATTGGTTCTGTCTTTCCGACCTTCAGATTAAACAACGAGTAAGTATCTGCTTTTGTTGTTTCAGGTTCTTCTACATTGTAGATCTGACTTGGTTTTTTCTTTCGTTTAAAAGCCTGCTTGAATCTTTCCTTGCATTGTCTCATTATATGTCCATTTCTGTGACAATAATAACGTTCAATTTTTTAAACTGCCAATCGTTATAAGACTGCTTGTTTCCACCTCTATGTTTTCACTGCTTAGTCATTTTTTCTCATTTTCCAGCTAGCAGGGTCTGTTTCCAGCTTTGAAAGAGTCTTGCATTTTCGTGTCCTTTTTGGCTGGGGTTTCCTACCTGAAATGGAGGATGGCGCCATCTTGTGCCCCTTGTATGGCTTATGAATCTCTTGCAGACCTCTCCACGGCCAGTGCTATCTCTAGCGCCTTCTTGAAATCCAAATTTACTTCAGACGATAACCTCTTCTGAATTGTGTCCTCATTCACACCGCATACTAAACGATCTCTGAGCATGTTATTCAGAGATGTACCAAACTTTTGTGCTCCATTAACTGCTTCAAACTTACCACATAGCATGCAACTGTCTCCCTCAGGGCTCCATTTCTCGAGTTAAACTTGAACCTTTACATCATTACTGAGGGCTTTGGTTGATAATGACCCTTCACAAGGTTCACCAATTCATGAAAAATTTTTGAATCTGGGGCACTGGGTGCCGTCAAACTTAGAATCAAGCCATAGGTTTTATTCCCACATGTACATAACAGGATTGCTCGCCTCTTCTCTTCTCCCGTAATCTCGTCCTCTTGGAAAAAGAATGCGAGGCCAATCGTCCATTGCTGGATCAAAGGGGTCAATTCTTCTGAATTGCAGCATTCTGTGAGAAAATTACTTCTTCAATTCGAACGAAACTTCTGCTTACAATTACTGGGCGAGATACAGTGCTGATTTCTTTTCACTTGATTTCTTCTGTTAAACTTGTTTTATCCTCATCGCCAGTTTGTTGTGAGAGATGGCCAATTTAGTACTATTGACAGAGTTGATCAGCAGACACTTATTTGGTAGTTTATTTACAAATGTGCTCAGCAGCAACTACACGTGTGCTTTCACTTCAAACTCTATCTCCACACCATGAACAACAGAGGTAGCCAATGCTACTCCCTCATTGGGTACTAAAGATCATGTGATCTTCCTTAACAAGCATTATTCTTAAAGATATATTACACACTAAATAAAACAATAATTACCACAGCTGTGTACACCGGGGTTATTGTTGGGAGCTTTGTACACTGGGGTTATTAATGCGAGCAGTGTATACTGGCATTATTGATGGGAACTGTGTACATTGGGGTTATTTCTGGGAGCTGGGTACATGGGTTATTAATGGGAGGTGTGTATGTGGTTATTGATGGGAGCTCTGTGTACTGGGGTTATTGCTGGGAGTTTTGTGTACTGGGGATGTTGAAGGGAGCTGTATACACTGGGGTTATTGATGGAGCTGTGTACACATGGGTTACTGAATAGAGTTGTGTATACCGTGGTTATTGATGGGAGCTGTGTATACTGGGAGTATAGATGGAAGCTGTGTACACTGAGGGTGTTGATGCGAGCTGTGTACATTGAGGTTATTCATAGGAGATGTGTATACTGGGGTTACTGATGGGAGCTGTGTGTACAGGGTATTTGAAGGGAGCTGGGGACATTGATCAGAGCCATGTATAGTGGCGGTATTTGTACTGGTGTGATTGATGAGCGGTGTGTATACTGGGGATTTTGATGGGTCCTGTGTACACTGGGGTTACTGTTTGGAGCTGTGTACACTGGGTTTACTGATGGGAGCTGTAGATACTGAGGTTATTGATGGGAGCTGTACATACTGGGGCTATTGATGAGAGCTGTGTATGCTGGGGCTATTGATCAGAGCTGTGTATAATGGGGTTATTGATGGGAGCTGTATTCGCTGGGGTTTTCGATGGGAGCTGTGTGCACTATGGTTATTAATGGGAGATGTGTATCTGGTGTTATTGATGGGAGTTGTATATACTGGGGATATTGATGGGAGCCGTATACATTGGGGTTATTGTTGAAGCTGTGTACATCTGGGTTATTGAATGGAGCTGTGTATACTGTGGTTATTGATGGGAGCTGTGTATACTGGGAGTATAGATGGGAGCTGCGTACACTGAGGGTGTTGATGCAAGTTGTGTACATTGAGGGTATTCATGGGAGATGTGTATACTGGGGCTTTTGATGGGAGCTGCATATACTGGAGTTATTGATGGGAGCTGTGTGTACAAGGTATTTGAAGGGACCTGTGTATACTGGGGACATTGATCAGAGCCATGTATAGTGGTGGTATTTGTATTGGCAGATTGATGGGTGGTGTGTATACTGGGGATTTTGATGGATCCTGTGTACACGTGTTACTGTTTGGAGCTGTGTACACTTGAGTTACTGATTGGAGTGTAGATACTGAGGTTATTGATGGGAGCTGTACATATTTGGACTGTTGATGGAAGCTATGTATACAGGTGTTATTGATGGAAGCCGTGTATATTGGGGTTATAGATGGAAGCTGTGTGTACTGGGGTTATAGGTGGGAGCCGTGTATACTGGGATTATAGATGGAAGCTGTGTCTACTGGGGTTATAGATGGGAGCTGTGTATACTGGGGATCTTGATGAGAACCGTGCATACTTGGGTTTCTGATGGGAGCTATGTATACTGGGGTTATTGTGGGAGCTGTGTATACTGGGGTTATTGATCAGAGCTGCATATACTGGGGTTATTCATGGGAACTGTGTAACCTGGGGTTATTAATGGGAGGCATGTCTACTGGGGTGACTGATGGGAGTTGTCTATAGTGGTGTTATTGATGGGAGCTGTAGATATTGGGGCTACTGATGGAAGCTCTGTGCACCTGGGCTATTGACAGGAGTTGTGTGTACTGGGTTTATTGATGTGAGCTGTGTATACTCACGTATTTGATGAGAGCTATGTATGCTGGGGTTATTGTGTGGAGCTGTGTATGTTCCAGTAAATTGACGGGAGCTCTGTAAACGGGGGTTATTGATGGGATCTGTGGATATTGGGTTATTGATCATAGCTGTGTATACTAGGGTTATTGATGGGAGTTCTGTAAACAGGGGTTATTGATGGGAACTGTGGATACTGGGTTATTGACGATAGCTATGTATACCGGGGCTATTGACAGGAACTGTTTATACTGGGGCTTTGATGGGAGCGTGAATACTGGGGTTATTGTTCGGAACTGTGTATATTGCGGTAAATGATGGGAGCTGTATATACAGGAGTTATCGATCGGAGCCTTGTACACTGATGTTTTTGATGGGATTTGTGTATACTGGGGACATTGATGGATGCTATGTATACTGGCAGCATTGATGGGAGCCCTTTGTACTGGCGTAATTGATGGGAGGTGTGTATACTGGGAATTTTGATAGGACCTGTGTACACTGGGGTTACTGATGAGAGCTGTAGATAATGGGGCTATTAATGGAAGCTCTGTACACCTGGGCTATTGACAGGAGCTGTGTATACTGGGTTTATTGATGTGAGCTGTGTAAACCCAGGTATTTGATCAGAGCTGTGTATACTGGGATTATTATGTGGAGCTGTGTATATTCCGATGAATGATGGCAGCTATGTATAGTGTCATTATTGATGAGAATGATGTATGCTGGTGTTACTGATGGGAGCTGTGTACACCTGGGCTGTTGATGCGAGCTATGCATACTGGGGTTATTGATGGGGGCTGTGTACACTGAGGGTGTTGATGCGAGCTGTTTACACTGGGGATTTTAATGGGAGCTGCATATACTGGGGTTATTGATGGGAGCTGCATATACTGGGGTTATTGATGGGAGCTGCATATACTGGGGTTATTGATGGGAGCTGCATATACTGGGGTTATTGATGGGAGCTGCATATACTGGGGTTATTGATGGGAGCTGCATATACTGGGGTTATTGATGGGAGCTGCATATACTGGGGTTATTGATGGGAGCTGTGTATACAGAGTATTTGAAGCGAGCTGTGTACACAGGGTATTTGAAGCGAGCTGTGTATACAGGGTATTTGAAGGGAGCTGTGTATACAGGGTATTTGAAGCGAGCTGTGTATACAGGGTATTTGAAGGGAGCTGTGTATACAGGGTATTTGAAGGGAGCTGTGTACACAGGGTATTTGAAGCGAGCTGTGTATACAGGGTATTTGAAGGGAGCTGTGTATACAGGGTATTTGAAGGGAGCTGTGTATACAGGGTATTTGAAGGGAGCTGTGTATACAGGGTATTTGATGGGAGCTGTGCATACTGGGGTTTTTGATGGGAGCTGTGTATACTGGGGTTTTTGATGGGAGCTGTGCATACTGGGGTTTTTGATGGGAGCAGTGTATACTGGGGTTTTTGATGGGAGCAGTGTATACTGGGGTTTTTGATGGGAGCTGTGTATACAGGGTATTTGATGGGAGCTGTGTATACAGGGTATTTGATGGGAGCTGTGCATACAGGGTATTTGATGGGAGCTGTGTATACAGGGTTTTTGATGGGAGCTGTGTATACAGGGTATTTGATGGGAGCTGTGTATACTGGGGTTTTTGATGGGAGCAGTGTATACTGGGGTTTTTGATGGGAGCTGTGTATACAGGGTATTTGATGGGAGCTGTGCATACTGGGGTTTTTGATGGGAGCTGTGTATACAGGGTATTTGATGGGAGCTGTGTATACTGGGGTTTTTGATGGGAGCTGTGCATACTGGGGTTTTTGATGGGAGCTGTGCATACTGGGGTTTTTGATGGGAGCTGTGCATACTGGGTATTTGATGGGAGCTGTGCATACTGGGTATTTGATGGGAGCTGTGTATACTGGGGTTTTTGATGGGAGCTGTGCATACTGGGGTTTTTGATGGGAGCTGTGCATACTGGGGTTTTTGATGGGAGCTGTGCATACTGGGGTTTTTGATGGGAGCTGTGTATACAGGGTATTTGAAGGGAGCTGTGTATACTGGGGTTTTTGATGGGAGCTGTGTATACAGGGTATTTGATGGGAGCTGTGTATACTGGGGTTTTTGATGGGAGCTGTGTATACAGGGTATTTGAAGGGAGCTGTGTATACTGGGGTTTTTGATGGGAGCTGTGCATACTGGGGTTTTTGATGGGAGCTGTGCATACTGGGGTTTTTGATGGGAGCTGTGTATACTGGGGTTTTTGATGGGAGCTGTGTATACAGGGTATTTGAAGGGAGCTGTGTATACTGGGGTATTTGATGGGAGCTGTGTATACTGGGGTTTTTGATGGGAGCTGTGTATACAGGGTATTTGAAGGGAGCTGTGTATACTGGGGTTTTTGAAGGGAGCTGTGCATACTGGGTATTTGATGGGAGCTGTGTATACAGGGTATTTGATGGGAGCTGTGTATACAGGGTATTTGATGGGAGCTGTGTATACAGGGTTTTTGATGGGAGCTGTGCATACTGGGTATTTGATGGGAGCTGTGTATACAGGGTATTTGATGGGAGCTGTGTATACTGGGGTTTTTGATGGGAGCTGTGCATACAGGGTATTTGATGGGAGCTGTGTATACAGGGTATTTGATGGGAGCTGTGCATACTGGGGTTTTTGATGGGAGCTGTGTATGCTGGGGTTTTTGATGGGAGCTGTGTATGCTGGGGTTTTTGATGGGAGCTGTGTATACTGGGGTTTTTGATGGGAGCTGTGTATACAGGGTATTTGAAGGGAGCTGTGTATACAGGGTATTTGATGGGAGCTGTGTATACAGGGTATTTGAAGGGAGCTGTGTATACAGGGTTTTTGATGGGAGCTGTGTATACTGGGTATTTGAAGGGAGCTGTGTATACTGGGTATTTGAAGGGAGCTGTGTATACAGGGTATTTGAAGGGAGCTGTGTATACAGGGTATTTGAAGGGAGCTGTGTATACAGGGTATTTGATGGGAGCTGTGCATACTGGGGTTTTTGATGGGAGCTGTGTATACAGGGTATTTGATGGGAGCTGTGCATACTGGGGTTTTTGATGGGAGCTGTGTATACAGGGTATTTGATGGGAGCTGTGTATACAGGGTATTTGATGGGAGCTGTGTATACAGGGTATTTGATGGGAGCTGTGCATACTGGGGTTTTTGATGGGAGCTGTGTATACTGGGGTTTTTGATGGGAGCTGTGATTACAGGGTATTTGAAGGGAGCTGTGTATACAGGGTATTTGATGGGAGCTGTGTATACTGGGGTTTTTGATGGGAGCTGTGTATACTGGGGTTTTTGATGGGAGCTGTGTATACAGGGTATTTGATGGGAGCTGTGTATACTGGGGTTTTTGATGGGAGCTGTGTATACAGGGTATTTGATGGGAGCTGTGTATACTGGGGTTTTTGATGGGAGCTGTGCATACTGGGTATTTGATGGGAGCTGTGCATACTGGGGTTTTTGATGGGAGCTGTGTATACTGGGGTTTTTGATGGGAGCTGTGTATACAGGGTATTTGAAGGGAGCTGTGTATACAGGGTATTTGATGGGAGCTGTGTATACAGGGTATTTGAAGGGAGCTGTGTATACAGGGTATTTGATGGGAGCTGTGTATACTGGGGTTTTTGATGGGAGCTGTGTATACAGGGTATTTGATGGGAGCTGTGTATACAGGGTATTTGATGGGAGCTGTGCATACTGGGGTTTTTGATGGGAGCTGTGTATACTGGGGTTTTTGATGGGAGCTGTGTATACAGGGTATTTGATGGGAGCTGTGTATACTGGGGTTTTTGATGGGAGCTGTGTATACAGGGTATTTGATGGGAGCTGTGTATACAGGGTATTTGATGGGAGCTGTGTATACTGGGGTTTTTGATGGGAGCTGTGTATACTGGGTATTTGAAGGGAGCTGTGTATACAGGGTATTTGATGGGAGCTGTGTATACAGGGTATTTGATGGGAGCTGTGCATACAGGGTTTTTGAAGGGAGCTGTGTATACAGGGTTTTTGATGGGAGCTGTGTATACAGGGTTTTTGATGGGAGCTGTGTATACAGGGTATTTGATGGGAGCTGTGCATACAGGGTTTTTGATGGGAGCTGTGTATACAGGGTTTTTGATGGGAGCTGTGTATACAGGGTATTTGATGGGAGCTGTGTATACAGGGTATTTGATGGGAGCTGTGCATACAGGGTTTTTGATGGGAGCTGTGTATACAGGGTTTTTGATGGGAGCTGTGTATACAGGGTATTTGATGGGAGCTGTGCATACAGGGTTTTTGATGGGAGCTGTGTATACAGGGTTTTTGATGGGAGCTGTGTATACAGGGTATTTGATGGGAGCTGTGCATACAGGGTTTTTGATGGGAGCTGTGTATACAGGGTTTTTGATGGGAGCTGTGTATACAGGGTATTTGATGGGAGCTGTGTATACAGGGTATTTGATGGGAGCTGTGCATACTGGGGTTTTTGATGGGAGCTGTGTATACTGGGGTTTTTGATGGGAGCTGTGTATACAGGGTATTTGATGGGAGCTGTGTATACAGGGTATTTGATGGGAGCTGTGTATACAGGGTATTTGATGGGAGCTGTGCATACTGGGGTTTTTGATGGGAGCTGTGTATACAGGGTATTTGATGGGAGCTGTGCATACTGGGGTTTTTGATGGGAGCTGTGTATACTGGGGTTTTTGATGGGAGCTGTGTATACAGGGTATTTGATGGGAGCTGTGTATACTGGGGTTTTTGATGGGAGCTGTGTATACAGGGTATTTGATGGGAGCTGTGTATACAGGGTATTTGATGGGAGCTGTGTATACTGGGGTTTTTGATGGGAGCTGTGTATACTGGGTATTTGAAGGGAGCTGTGTATACAGGGTATTTGATGGGAGCTGTGTATACAGGGTATTTGATGGGAGCTGTGTATACAGGGTATTTGATGGGAGCTGTGCATACAGGGTTTTTGATGGGAGCTGTGTATACAGGGTTTTTGATGGGAGCTGTGTATACAGGGTATTTGATGGGAGCTGTGTATACTGGGGTTTTTGATGGGAGCTGTGTATACAGGGTATTTGATGGGAGCTGTGCATACAGGGTTTTTGATGGGAGCTGTGTATACAGGGTATTTGATGGGAGCTGTGCATACTGGGGTTTTTGATGGGAGCTGTGTATACTGGGGTTTTTGATGGGAGCTGTGTATACAGGGTATTTGATGGGAGCTGTGTATACTGGGGTTTTTGATGGGAGCTGTGTATACAGGGTATTTGATGGGAGCTGTGTATACAGGGTATTTGATGGGAGCTGTGTATACTGGGGTTTTTGATGGGAGCTGTGTATACAGGGTATTTGATGGGAGCTGTGTATACAGGGTATTTGATGGGAGCTGTGTATACTGGGGTTTTTGATGGGAGCTGTGTATACAGGGTATTTGAAGGGAGCTGTGTATACTGGGGTTTTTGATGGGAGCTGTGTATACAGGGTATTTGATGGGAGCTGTGTATACAGGGTATTTGATGGGAGCTGTGTATACAGGGTATTTGATGGGAGCTGTGCATACTGGGGTTTTTGATGGGAGCTGTGCATACTGGGGTTTTTGATGGGAGCTGTGTATACTGGGGTTTTTGATGGGAGCTGTGTATACAGGGTATTTGATGGGAGCTGTGCATACTGGGGTTTTTGATGGGAGCTGTGTATACTGGGGTTTTTGATGGGAGCTGTGTATACTGGGGTTTTTGATGGGAGCTGTGTATACTGGGGTTTTTGATGGGAGCTGTGTATACTGGGGTTTTTGATGGGAGCTGTGTATACAGGGTTTTTGATGGGAGCTGTGTATACTGGGGTTTTTGATGGGAGCTGTGTATACTGGGGTTTTTGATGGGAGCTGTGTATACAGGGTATTTGATGGGAGCTGTGTATACTGGGGTTTTTGATGGGAGCTGTGTATACTGGGGTTTTTGATGGGAGCTGTGTATACTGGGGTTTTTGATGGGAGCTGTGTATACAGGGTATTTGATGGGAGCTGTGCATACTGGGGTTTTTGATGGGAGCTGTGTATACTGGGGTTTTTGATGGGAGCTGTGTATACTGGGGTTTTTGATGGGAGCTGTGTATACAGGGTTTTTGATGGGAGCTGTGTATACTGGGGTTTTTGATGGGAGCTGTGTATACAGGGTTTTTGATGGGAGCTGTGTATACTGGGGTTTTTGATGGGAGCTGTGTATACTGGGGTTTTTGATGGGAGCTGTGTATACAGGGTATTTGATGGGAGCTGTGTATACTGGGGTTTTTGATGGGAGCTGTGTATACTGGGGTTTTTGATGGGAGCTGTGTATACTGGGGTTTTTGATGGGAGCTGTGTATACAGGGTATTTGATGGGAGCTGTGTATACAGGGTATTTGATGGGAGCTGTGTATACTGGGGTTATTGATGGAGTTCTCTATACTGGAATTATTGATGGGAGCTTTGTACACTGGGGTTATGGATGGGAGTTGTTTATACTGCGGGTATTGATGGGAACTGTGTATACTGGGGTTTTTGATGTGAGTTGCATGTACTGAGGTATTGACAGGCATCTTGACAGTTGTTCATTATTCTGCAGAAAGGAATGGATCAGCAAGTTACATCAATTGATAAGTCCAACCCATGGTGGCAAACCTTCAGCAGTACCTGCCAGAAACTGTGAGTAATGGAAGTTTTGTTACTTGGGTGCTGGCTGTCCACAACATAGGTCTGTTAGTCCACAGGACTGAGAAGCTCAATGGACGCATTGAGGAGAAAGACTGTACTTTGACTACTATGGAAGTGTGTTACAGGAGGGACAGGAAACTGATTGCTGTGGGCTGTGTTACAGTGAGGGATGACATGTGTGGGATTGGATTATGTTGAGATCTGCACACTGACAACAGTGGGTGTTTGTTACAGTGAGGACTGGACACTGACTGCTGCGGCTCTGTGTTACAATGAGGAACTGCACAGTGACTGCTGTGGGAGTATGTTACAGTGAGGAGCTGAGTGCAGTGGGACTGTTAGAGTGAGGGAATGTGTGCTGTGGGACTGTGTTACAATGACAGACTACACACTGATTGCTGTGGGACTGTGTTACAGTGAGGGACTGCTCACTGCTGCAGCTCTGTGTTACAGTGAGGGACTGCACACTGACTGCTGCAGCTCTATGTTACAGTGAGGGACTGCACACTGACTGCTGCAGCTCTATGTTACAGTGAGGGACTGCACACTGACTGCTGCAGCTCTATGTTACAGTGAGGGACTGCATACTGACTGCTGCAGCTCTATGTTACAGTGAGGGACTGCACACAGACTGCTGTGGGTCTGTGTTATAGTGACGAACTGCACACTGACTGCTGTGGGACTGTGTTACAGTGAGGGACTGCACACTGACTGCTGCAGCTCTATGTTACAGTGAGGGACTGCACACAGACTGCTGTGGCTCTGTGTTATAGTGACGAACTGCACACTGACTGCTGTGGGACTGTGTTACAGTGAGGAACTGCACAGTGACTGCTGTGGGAGTATGTTACAGTGAGGAGCTAAGTGCAGTGGGACTGTTACAGTGAGGGAATGTGTGCTGTGGGACTGTGTTACAGTGACGGACTACACACTGATTGCTGTGGGACTGTGTTACAGTGAGGGACTGCACAGTGACTGCGGTGGGATTGTGTTACAGTGAGAGACTGCGAACTGTGTGCTGTGGGAGTGTTACATTGAGGGACTGGACACTGCTATTTTACCGTGTTACAGTGAGGAACTGGACACTGATTGCTGTGGGACTGTGTTACAGTGATTGACTGGGCACTGACTGCTGTGGGACTGTGTTACAGTGAGGGACTGCATGCTGATAGCTGTGGGATTGTGTTACAGTGAAGGACTGCAAACTGTGTGCTGTGGGAGTGTTACATTGACGGACTGGATCCTGCTGTTTTACCGTGTTACGGTGAGGGACTGGACGCTGATTGCTGTGGGACTGTGTTACAGTGAGTGACTTCACAGTGACTGCTGTGGATCTGTGTTCAAGTGAGGGACTGCACACTGACCACTGTGGGTCTGTGCTACAGCAGCACACAGTAACTAGTCCCTCACCGTAACACAATCCCACAGCAGTCAGTGTGCAGTCCCTCACTTGAACACAAATCCACAGTGGGTACTGTGCAGTCCCTCACCATATCATAGAAACACAGCAGTCAGTGTCCAGTCCCTCATTGTAACATGCTCCCACAGCACACAGTTCACAGTCCCTCACTGTAACACAGTACCAGAGCAGTCAGTGTGCAGTCCCTCACTGTAACACAGAGCCACAGCAGTGTGCAGTACCTCACTGTAACAAACACCCAGCATTGTCAGTGTGCAGTCCTCGTTGTAAGTCAGTCCCATACAAGTCACTGTGCAGTCCCTCAGCATAACACAGTCTGACAGAAGTCACTGGGTAGTCCCTCACTGGAACACAGACACACAGCAGTCAGTGTGCAGTGCCTCACTGTAACACAGTCCCACAGCAGTCAGTGTGCAGCCTCTCACTGCTGTGGGACTGTATTACAGTATGATGTTGCACAGTGACGAGTTGGGAGAGGGCAGTGCTCCCATCAATGGACCTGCCTTATTGTGTCTTGTGTTTCAGGGACATGACCCTGCAGTGTGAGATCTTCCCTGCTGCCACCGACAGTCGATTCATTCGTGCTGTGAGTATCTCGCTGAATCGTAACCCTAGAACACGGAGGACCTCTGTGTGCCGCATATTCCGAGCAGAGGAGGGTGGTTTGTTGGGCATATTTGTGATGAGGGGTGGGGTCAGTTTGGGATGTGGGTTGTGTTTGGAGATGTTTGTCAAGATGGGCCATGTATGGGGGTGTGTATATAGGGATGTGGGAGATGTTTAGTAGTGTATTTGGGATTTTAGTGTGTTTGTGTGGGTGGGGTATGTTTGAGAGTGTTATTGGGGGTGGGGAAGATGTTTCGGTTGGTGTTTGGGGTGTGTTTATCTTGCGGCTGGATCTGTGACCCACTCCTCTCTCCCTCAACAGATGGGTTACCCGGCTATCGGATTCTCACCCATGAACCAGACTCCTATCCTGCTTCACGATCACAATGAGTTCCTGAACGAGAGAGTCTTCCTGACCGGGATCGAGATCTACCGCAGCCTGATCCCCGCTCTCGCCACAGTTTCACCCCTGGAGGGGGAAGCCTGAGGGAGCAGGCCTCAAAAACTTGCCCCTCATCCCCAACACCCCCCTCCCTTCTTAACATCCCATGCCTTCACTCTGTCCCCACACCCCCTTCATCCTTTCCTCAGGCTTCCTCCCCTCTTTCTCCACACCACCTCCTGCACCCCTCCCCCATACCCCATCCCATCACCCCCTCCTTTCTGCTGTTTTGAATCTCTGACAGATTTACCTCATTTATTGAATGTTTTGATAATCACTCAGGCTTTCAATATATCATCATCAGCCTTTCCAATATGACTGGAAATTTGATTATCTTACTCTTTTTATGCTTTATAATTGACTGGACTTTACTCAGAAAAGCTTTCTAGATTTTTAAAATATTTTGCTCTATCCAGGAGAGTTTTACAGAAATAGTTCTTCCACCCAGCCTCACTCACTCACCCTGTCCTTTTTAAGTTGTTGCTGTGCTGAGACATGATCCTTCAGTACCTCAGCCCAAGACCTCCTGCGTGAAACAGCGAGTGTGGCTCGGTTATTTGACTGGAGACATCACAACAATTGTCTGTTAACTGTGGCTGTGCTTCCCTGGCAGGGGTCACTAAGCAGTAGCGATGTCCCTCTCCTGCTACCATAGCAGTATGGAAGAGAGTGTTGGAATTCTCTTGTGGCACTCTCAACAGATACAGTCACCATAATGATATTTCAACCTCTCCCTCCCCAACCACAACATTATCAGCTATCAGAGTCATGTTTTTAGGTCACACTTGATTACAAATTCATCTCTGAAGCTGAATCTCTGAGGTGATGTGTAAGGAGACCAGACAATAGAGAGAGAGCAGGATTCCAAAAACTAGCTACAAGATCAGGTCAGAAGTTAGGAATCATTTGGCGAGTAACTCATCTCCTGACTCCCCAAAGATTGTCCACCATCTACAAGCCACAAGTCAGGAGTGTGATAGAATACTCCCCACTTGCCTGGATGAGTGCAGCTCCACAACACTCAAGAAGTTTGTTACTACCCAGGACAAAGCAGCCCGCTTGATTGGCACCTCATCCACAAACATTCACTCCCTCCACCACTGATGCAAAGTAGCAGCAGTGTGTACAATCTACAAGATGCCCTGCAGGAATTCACCAAGGCTCCTTCGACAGCACCTTCCAAACCCACAACCAAAACCATCTAGAAGGACATGGGCAGCAGGTAGATGGGAATACCACCACCTGGAAGTTCCCGTCCAAGTCACTCATCATCCTGACTTGGAAATATATCGCCGTTCCTTCACTGTTGCTGGGTCAAAATCGTGGAACTCCCCCCCCTCCCCTAACAGCACTGTGGGTGTACCTACACCACATGGACTGCAGAGGTTCAAGAAGGCAGCTCAACACCACCTTCTCAAGGGCAGTTAGAGATGGGCAATAAATGCTGGCCTAGCCAATGCTTAGCTGATGGCACCCAAATGCTGAGAAAGATTGAGGGGCGCTGGTTGTCGAGGCAGCAGCATGATGCTAGAGAATGAACAAAGAATGGGGCAGTGTTCCTGGGCTGATTAGGATTTGAGTCTGATTTAAATATGATTTTGTTCCTCCAAAATAAAGTCTGATTGAAAGCAAGGTGCAGAATCTTTTCTCTCTTTTGTCTGTCTTTTTCTATTGCTGCATCTGTATTACAAAGTACACAGAAACAGGCCATTCAGCCCAGTTGGTCCATACGAGTGTTTATACTGCACACGAGTCTCCTCCCACATCTTCATCTCACCCTCTCAGCAATCAGCACAAATCTGAACTTTTTGAAGAGGTGACTAAAGTAGTAGATAGGGGAATGCCTATGGATATTATTTATATCGATTTCCAGGAGTTATTTGATCAAGTCCTGAATAAGAAACTGTTAGCTAACGTTGAAACTCATGGAATTGAAGGCAAACAATTGACCTGGTTAGAAAATTGGCTGAGTGAAGGAGACAGAGTAGGGATAATTGCAGGTACTCTAATTGGCAGGATCTGACTAGTGGTGTCCCACAGGGATCTATGTTGGAGCCTCAACTATTCACTATATTATTCACAACTTAGATGATGGACAGAAAACCACAAATCCAAATTTGCTAATGACACAAGATAGGTAGTATTATTACAGGAAGTGTAGCTGGAAGAGTAACATTACAAAGAGATAGAAATAGATTAAGTAAATGGGCAAAACTGGTAAATGGATTTCAGCATAGGCAAATGTGAGGTCATGCACTTTGGACATAGAAAGAATACTGTTCTGTCCTTTTTAAATAGTGAAAAGCCAAAAAACAGTGGAGGTCCAAAGAGCCATGGGGAATCCAGGTACACAGACCATTATAATGTCCTGAAGAGGCACAGAAAATAATCAATGGAATGCTGGCCTTCGTATCTAGAGGACTAGAATACATGAGGGTAGAAGCTATGCTTCAGCTTTACAAAGGCCTGTTTAGACTACAGCTGGAATACTGAGAGCAGTTCTGGGTGCCACACTTTAAGAAGTCTATATTGACCCAGGAGGAAGTGCAGCATAGATTTACCAGACTGATACCTGGATTCCTAGGGTTAAATGAGAGTGTTACGATTCTGTTAAGGAACATTATCATATACAGAGAAAGCCGAAAACCCAGCAATATAATCAATAGAACTCTGCCACAGAATTCCACATTTTCTAAACCGTGTACTTTCTTGTATTTATAAGAATTAGAACTATAGGTGATAACTATGTATGTTATGCACTCCATTTTACTCTCCTTATAAGACACATCAATCTTCAAGTTATTTCCTTCTGTAGGGACCATCTGCCAGTCCTCTGGAAACTAATTCTTTTCAGTTCCAGCTATTCTCAGAGGTAAAACTTTTAATTTCTTCATCTCTTGACTGTTTACATCTCAGTCCCTTTTCTGGTAACTTTCCTAATGCTTCCAAGCTAATCTGATTGCTTTCTTTTGCAACAAGATTCTATGAGGATCACTAGATTTTTCCCACTAGCTGCAAGGTCGAATAAATCTTCCAATTCCTGTTCCCTCATGAAATCCAAACTGATATTAAGGCTTACCCACATTCCACATGGTGAATTATGATGTTAGCGTTTTCTTTGCTTAAACTGTATGTCCAACTAACTCATTTATTGTGGCTATCTTCTCTGTGAGCTGCACCAAAATCCAAATTGCAACTAAAAAAATTCTCAGCAAACATCCAGGAGAACTTCCCTAATCTCCACCCATCTCCATGATGACATGGCATACTCTGGGATGTCCTCAAACAGACCTTCAGGTTAAGTATCCCTCATTTAAAATTCCTTCTTCAATCTGAAGAACGAAATGGATTTTACAACCCTGCATGATTTACTGAATGCTTTTGAACTATTTAGCTCTAACTCCCAAAACAGAAACATCTCTCTGGACTGCCCTTACTACGTGGATTACAGACGTCATGTCTCCACTCAAAAGACTCACAGGTCATCTATGGTTTCAGTCCCTCCATCTGCTGTTTTATGACTTTTACCCTCTTACTCTGACCTTTTAACATGGCCCTGCCTTTTGATAAACATGACCAATTCTTTGAATTCTAATTAACTCGGGCATGTTCAAGTTGCATTCACATCAGATGTTTACCGGTTTTAAATTACAGATTCCTCCAGTTCCCTAATTAAACTTTATTTTTTAAAATCATAAGTTATATCTCAAAACATTTAGATTATGAACTAATTATTCCTGACTATATGACAGATTAATGTTGTAGTCGTTTGGAAACGCAGAGGCACTCACTGGTTCCCTACATCTCCCCTTCTGCAAGAAGCTCTGCAGATTATTATAAACCCCACTAGATGGCACTTTAATACAGCAAATCCATTGATATGTAACTAAAACTTTTTCTGTCTAGCTCCCTCTATTGTGTATGCATGTGTGCGTCTGTGTCGCTTACATTGTCCCTGTTGTGTGTTGAGTCTCTGTTGTTCTGTCTGTACCTATCTCAGTGTCTATGTGTGTATCTCTCTCTCTATCTGTCTTTCACTATGTGTGTGTGCCTCTCTTGCAATATGTGTGGCTCTCACTTTATGTCCCTCTCCAGGTGTGGGTGTGTGCGTCTCCCTGCCTGTGTGTGTGCAGGTGTGAGTACCTATTTGCATGCAACCATCTGTGTGCCTGTGTAGATGTATATATTTGTCTCCATGTATTTGTACGTATGTGTGTCCCTCTCATCATGCATATGTGGGCCTGTGTAGTTGTTGGTGTAAGTATAACAGACCATTTAGCCCCTGAGCCTGTTCTGCTATTCAATGTGATCAAGGCTCACTCCTCTTCTCTTCCTGAATACTGTTGACCATAGTCTGTCAGTTTTCTTCTAGATGTACCAGATATGTCCTGCAGTGCCATTTCTTTTATGCCCGTTGATGACGTGTGCCATGCCATATGAGGTCATAGTGTGTTCTAGCCATTCAATTCCATTTAATTCACTTTTATTCTACACATTGAAATTTGTTTTGAGTACATTGCTCATTCGTGAAAAAAAAATAATGAATAATAACAATAAAACTGACCCTATCACAAAGATCTAACTTTAATTAAATGTATATTAAAAACAAACCAATACATTGAAATAGGGTGAGTCCCACCCTAAGTGCATATCCTTGTCCATACATCAAACTTCTGTTAAGAATTCTTGCAGTGAAGGGCATAAATGAGTTCAGGAACTGATTTGTCCTGCACCTGAGGGATTGTAGCACACCTGACAGTAATACTGACAAGGGGTGATTCTCATTGTTCGTCACACTGTTTATTTTCATCAACATCCTTCAAGAACAGATTTCATCAAGAGAGATCTGCTTATCAATACCCTTCCTGCCTGGTTCAATAGTCTCTGTACCCTTAAAGAGTCCACTTTCCTAAGACAACTACAGGCGAGACATCCAAAAAGGCAACTACAGGCGAATGGAAGAGTTTCACGATTATTGAATCTACTCAAAAGGGTTTTAATTTACTGAGATGTTATATTGTGTATGTTCCTTGGCCACCACATCTGTACACTGTTCCCTCCAATTCAATTTATCACCTACTTTAGCACCTAGATTCTTGTATAATGAAAACAGAAAAATACTGGGAAAACTCAGCACGTCTGGTAGGATCCGTGGAGAGAGAAACAGAGTTAATGTTTTGAGTCCATGTGATTCTTCTTCAGAGCTGAATACTTGAGGTTGGCAACAATTTCAATGCCTTGCCAATTTCAATGCGACCAATTGCTGAAAAGGGTTCTGAACTCTCTCGATGTAACTCTTTCGAGTACAAACATGTTTCCATCTGAAGTTACATTGTTTCATAATTTGCCATTGTGAGATTTGAACTCTTGATCTTGGGGTTACATGCCTAGTACCTTAACCACTTGGTTATTTAGGCCAAGCTGTTCTCTCTCTCGATGTAGTGTCTTAATTGCCCAGTGTTGCTAATCACAGAAGCTATTCATGGATCTCAACACATCTGCACGGTATCTCAATGGAAAAAGTAGAAAAAAAAACCCTAGAACTACCTGGGTCCAGTATTTCAGAGGTAAGAATACTGAGAACTGACCCATAGCTATCAACAGGTTCTGATGAAGAGTCATACAGACTGGAAAGGTTAACTGTATTCCTCTCTGCAGATAATGTCAGTCCTGCTGAGTTTTTCCAGTTATTTTTGTTTTTGCTATCAACAATGTTATGCTTTCATCTGCTCTGTTTACAATGCTGCCTAACTTTGTGCCATTGAGAAATTTGGATACGTGGCTTTTTCTATCCCAACATCTAAGTGATTAATGAATACAGTGAATAGTTGATCCTTGTGGGAAACCACCAATCACTTTCTGCCACTTAGATTACCTGTCGATTATCTCTACTCTCTGTCTCCAGTCGCTCAGCCAATTTCCTAACCAGGTTAACCCAAATTCAGCTAACAGTCTGTAATGAGAGCCACATCGATAAACTGTGGAGCGCTCTCTCAGGCCTGCTGCTCCATTCCCCTTGTACACAATTGAAACACTGGCAGTCAGCAGCTGTCTCCTGCGATATAGTGCAACCCCAGGACACAGCTGATCCTGGGGGGAGTGGGAGAGGAGGAAGTCATAGCCTCATCAGAAAAGACATTGGGTTCTCAATTCTAGGTGTTGCCCAGGCAGACATACTGGATCCGGTCAGTAGGAGTAAATGTTCTCATTGTCTGGATCCAAGCCCCTCTCCCACCAGTGACTGCTGCTTTCCCAACACCATCCACACTGCAAGTTGAAAAACATATTTAAGGAGCTAACCTGCCTCCTTGGTGCTCGTTGATTGCCCACTCACATTCGAGCCTTGGTTAAAGCTGGAAGGGAGTGGATTGGAGGTGGGTCTGGGTCATATTTCTGAACTTTAAGGCTTTAATAACACCTGGTCCAACCCCACCCATTTGTTGTAATTAAGATTCCTGCATGGTGTTGGCTGTATTTCTTTCATTCTGTACTTGTGTGTTTGTGTCTCAGTGCATGTATTAATCCCTTTCTCTCTCTACCCATGTGTCTCTCACTGTTTGTGTCTCACTTGTTTAATGTCTGCTCTCGATTTTAATTAGAGAAGATGCTGGGTGAGGGGAAGGGGTCTGATACCACATCAGAAATCTGCAAGAAAGTTCAGTGAGTCCTTCAGGGGCTTTTTAAACACCTC
Source organism: Carcharodon carcharias (assembly GCF_017639515.1). NCBI lineage: Eukaryota > Metazoa > Chordata > Chondrichthyes > Lamniformes > Lamnidae > Carcharodon > Carcharodon carcharias. The sequence goes on from NC_054473.1 coordinate 85,335,694, forward strand.
TATTTTTCTTCCGGAATCCTCATCCAGTCAATGGCAGTAGGTGTGATGTGTACAACATTGTTTCAATCTGTCACCATGCTTTGTTGAGGTTTTGCTTATTCTATAAGTGCCTTGAAGACATTCAGCACATAGTCCTTCTTGAAACTATTTAATAAGAAGAACTATTTACAAAGACATCATGGTGAGTACATGGTTTTCTGGACACAGTCTTTTGGAACTTCTTGGTCATCTGACCTTTGATATCATGCCTACATCATCATTAACATCATTGTCTCATTAACATGATCATTAACCTGTCACGACTCACTAGGATAGTGCGCTATATCAGCCCCACTGTTCCCCGAGCCACGACAGATGTGAAAAGTTTTACCAAACCACCAGGTTGCCCCAATTCTACTGACCTGTTTAATTTAGGTTAACAGAATACAAGCACCAGCTTTGTAAGCTTAATAAGTAAATAACTGTTTATTGAACAAATTGTCTTTAACTAGTGACAAAAGAAAGAAGAATGAACTGCTAATTTCTAAATCTGTAACTTAAACTCTACCCCCTTCATAAACCCCTACACACACACACACACACACATGACACATAAGTCACAAAAAACATAGATTTTAAGGGTGGGATAAAACAGTTCAATAGCACCAATTCCAGTGTACAGGATTCGATGGGTTGATTTTGATCAGTGTCTTCCAATTCCTTTCAGTTCTTGTTGATGACACAAGGTGGTCTTCCAGCACTTTTAGGATTTAGTTCACTGGTTGAGCACTTGCCTTTCAATGTCTCTAACAGTGATATTCCTCTTTGCCTCTTTGCAAAGAGCAAGCAGGTTATGGAGATAAGCGGTGAAAAAAGCCAGCTAGCTATTATTGTGGAACTATTGGAATCTTCCACACACAGGAGAAAGAGGTTTTAGATCTTGTTCCTTTCGGGCTAGGAGATGCTGCACTGCCCTCACACAAAACCTGGTCAGCTGGTCAGGAGCCAATTAAAATGCTATTGTTAGGCAGCTCCCTTGGTTCGGGACTCCTTTCCGGCACCATCCTGTCTTTCATGGCACACTCTGTTCCAGGACTGCAACATGGTACATATCTATCATCCTGTTCCAGTGGGCATGTCTTTCAACTGTAGCTATTCTAATTTTACGACAGTCCAACAGAATATAAAAAGATATGTTCTTTACACAGTCCAAAAGAAATAAAATATATGTTCCTTATACACCATTTACAGATATGACCTGAACTTCTATATTTAATGTTGGATGATGTCGGTTGAAGTAGTTGAAATTGGCAGAAAGAGAAGTGAAAATTTACAATGGAGTCTAGGCATTTAAAGATTGCACCTGTTCCACTGATGCCTCCCTTAATGTGCTCTGGGGGCAGTCAGGGATTGGAGAGAGATACCCTTCGCCAGTGACAGGAAAATACTTGTTGCTGAGATGAGATGTGGCCGGAGGTGGCCAAGGAGATCAGCAACACGAGTATGGTAGGTCCAGTGCAGAAAGCGGTTTAATGAAAGCTGAGTTCAGTGGCACATTTACCTATGCCTTCCTCCGCATATCCCTCCACCCCTCATACTGCCTGGCTCAGCCTACCCTATCACATCACTCCTCTCACCCACTTAACATGCACACCCCATCCTGCTCTTTCTGGGCCCTACCTCCCATTGCCATTATCCACTCCCCAATCCCACTCACCCCCATTGTTGCTTTCTCCCTCAATAAAGGTGCTACATCCATTGGTAAACACATGCCAGTATAATTAACTCACAGATCTGTTCATTCCCTCCTTACTGGAGAAGAGAGCACAGAACACGAGGGAGAGGCAGAGAACTGAAGGCGGCCCTCCATGTATTTCCAAAATTGCAAGCACCCAGAAGGAGACACTGGAGACTAGTGGATTTTGGGAATCTCTGGCTGTCAGACATGTCGAGACAGGGATTTTCCAGTTACCTGGTGACAAAATGAACTATTAGTGACTTACATGTCAAAGGACACTCAGTCACACTGACTTGATTTCAATAACCTGTGGGATATGCTGCTGCTGCTGCTTGTAGCTACTCCTACTAGGAGATCTGCTGTCATGTTATGCCATGCTCGTCTGTCTTGTACCTACCTCACACATCCTCTGGAGCTCGTCTACAATGCTCTGCCAGTCTGACATCCAAATACCCCAGCCCGACCTTTCTTTCTGCTGCCCTCCACTTTGCCCTCGAGAAGAGGATCTCTGGAGCTTTTCAGCTCTGATCAAATGGCCAAAATACTGACATTTTCTTTTCTGGATGTCACTTTTGAGAGCTCTTTTCACTCTTGTAATTTCAAGCACCACTTTTCACTTGTCCTAAGGTCTGTATAAGGAATTTTTAGCTTACATCTTAGCATCCACATTTCAAAGACATTGATTTTCTTCCCCAGATCTTTATTTATTGTCCAGGTTTTTGGGGCATCAGGGAAGTGGATAGAACATAGCACCTTGTGTGAAATATGATCATCTTCACGATGACAGGTTGCAACATATTCTTACCTTGGTCAGACTAATTCATGTTTTCCTCTCCAACAGGGCCCTCAGTATGAGTCATTAGAGATGGTCGACAATGATTCCTCAGATGAGCTGAGTTTTCTGTCGAGGCATTATTTACAGGGCTCTGGTGGATCAGACTCTGGCTCACACTTTGGTGGGACCTCCTAGACCGATAGTTGAGTTTTCACCTGTGGCTCACCTTTTTCAAGTGAAGAAGAGTAGACAGCACAGAGAATCTGTGTCAGAGGGCACAGCTGTCTCCAAGCTTCACTCGGCTGCACACAAATGCAATTTCGGAGGGCTGCAAGTCACAGGCAGTTCATTGACAATCCTTCCACGATTGCAGAATGGAGGAGTCCACCTCAGAGAAGGTTTTTGTGGATGAGAAATGTCCAGTCACGGTAAAATGGAGGCAAAGGACATGCCAAGGCCAAGACTCGCTCCTCCAGATCCGGTCACCAGTTCCCCGTTGGCCACATCCACCGGCTGCTGAACAAGGGTCACTATGCTGCACAGGTCGGAGCCGGAGCTCCCGTATGCCTGCTGCTGTCCTCGAGTACTTGATGGCCGAGATCCTTGAGCTGGCTGGCAACGCGGTCCGGGACAACGAGAGGACCCGCATCGCACCACCCCCTGCCGTCAGCAGCTCGCCATCTGCAATGACGAGGAGCTCAACAGGGGAGTCACCATAGCCCAGGGTGGAGTCCTGCCCAATACCCAGGCTGTGCTGCTGCCCAAGAAAACTGCACCCCAGCAAGGTTTACCCCTGAAGGGGTGAGATCAGAAAAAGATCGAACATGAGTGGGTTGATTTCGCAGGCCAATGAGACAAAGTGCCCTCACATGACCAGCATTGTGGAACATCAAATGCTCCAATCAAGTAAGTCCATACATGTCTGGACCAGGGCGTGCACAAACTGGGTGCCAACATGTCTGTCACCTTGAATAGCTACCTTACCCTCAGCCTCACAAAGCTGCACTGACCTACAACTTTGTGTTCTCCAGCACAATGGTAGCAATGAGCGAGCCTGGTGTATGAGAGCAACAATGATGAAAAGGGACTTGAGAGTGGGGAATGCACTCAAAGTGCTGCCATGTCTCACTGGTTGCCCCTGCTGCTCCCACCAAGTCAGTGTCGACCAAGCTATCTCATCTCCCCGTGGCTGTGACTGCCCCTGCACACATGCAGAGGGAACAGTCTTTGTCAGGGCTGCTCAGGGGCTCCAAAACCCAGGGGATGTCAGCCAAGAGCATCTGAGTAGTTAGAGCAAGGATCTGAGCAACCTGCTAAAGCCACAGGGGTTACACCATATAGGAGAAGCCAACAAAGGAAGCATAAAGATTTATAGTTGCACATGGGTGAATGAGGAAATATTATTGTTGTTAATTTTCTACCATCTAGCTAGGTCACATAAATATTACTATTTTGTGCCACTTTCCCACCTTGCCCACATGGGGGCTGGGTGGCAGTTGCTTTTTCACATGTTTAATGATGAATGTGAAAACAGGAATTGATGGGGACCAATGGGGGATGTTCACAAGGTGATTGGTTATTTGCAGGATTGTGTTTGTGTCAGTGGCATTGGGTGCTGGGGAGGGGCACAGGAAGTGTTGCCATTCCTTGTGCTTCTGACATGGATGCACTGCTGAAACCTGAGTGAAGCTTGCACTAATAAACACATCACTGGCATCCAGGCAGCAACACCAGTGTTAGGGATGTATTGTCTTCATCAACCTCCTACTCCTACCTCCCTCCCAATACAAACCATCTGAGGAAGATCTGAATTATTCAACTTGTTCCTCCTGTGGGTCCAAACATTGCTACTGTGCAATGTTGTGCCGTATGCAGTGCACCAGAATCATTCTGGAGACCCTGGCTGGTACGTACTGAAGGACACCTCCAGATCTGTCCAGGTACCTGAATCACATCTTCAGTATGTTGTCGGCTATCTTATTGCACATATTGTGATGATATGGTTTCTACTGTATCATTGTTTATTTTCATTGTATTTGTTTGTGACGGGTATCATCAGCCAAGTTGAAAGTGAGCATCTCTTGTCTCCGAGCAGCCGCCTTTAAGTCTGTTTGTAGATCTGAAGATGTGAAGGAGCTTAGCTGCTGCAGAATGAAACCATCATGGCAGCTGCCTGAGACTATGCCACACAGCTGCAGAAAGATCTTTCGGTGGTTAAACACCAGCTGCACGTTGATGCAGTGAAAACCCTTGTGGTTGATGAATCTTCCTGAGTGACCTGGGAGGGTCTGGATTGCCGTGTGTGAGCAGTCGATGATGCTCTAGCCTGTGGGAAGCCAACCAGAGCTGCAAACTCGGGTATCCACTCCTGCTGACTGGCATCATTGCAGGTCAAGCTCACATAAATGCCAACCCTGCAAAACAAGCCACCTGTCAAATCTATTTGTGGGCAGAACTGGGAGATCCTGGATATGTTTAGAGGCAAAAAGCATTGAGAATGGTGATGATGTTCACAGCCACTGGTCATGTGTAGCCATCAGTACAGCAGAGAATAGATCTCCTTCCAGGATGCTGCAAATATCTGTCACTATCTGACAGAGCAAACCAAACATCCTGAGACACTGTTGTTCAGAAATGTTGAAGAATCTAAACCTCTGTCTGTACTCACTATGTTGTGGATCATGTCTCAAGCTACTAGAGGCTGCTGCTGCGCACCTCTGTGCTACTGATCACCACTCTGCTGCTGCAACACCCTCTTTGCTGCTGCAACACCCTCTCTGCTGCTGTGCCCCTCTCTGCTGCTGTCAATCTCTCTGCTACTGTAACCCTCCAGGCTGCAGTAACCTTTTCTGCTGCTGCAAACCTCTCTGCTGCTGTGCTCCATTCTGCTGCTGCTGCAACCCTAATTGTGGCTGCAACCCTCTCTGCTGCTGCAACCCTCCCTGCTGCTGCTATAATCCTCTCTGCTGCTGTAACCCACTCTGCTGCTGCAACCCACTCTGCTGCTGTAACACTCTCTGCTGCTGTAACCCTCTCTGCTGCTGCAACCCTCTCTGCTGCTGCAACCCTCTCTGCTGCTGCAACCTTCCCTGCTGCTGTAACCCTCTCTGCTGCTGCAACCCTCCCTGCTGCTGCTATAACCCTCTCTGCTGCTGTAACCCTGTCTGCTGCTGCAACCCTCCCTGCTGCTGCTATAACCCTCTCTGCTGCTGTAACCCTCTCTGCTGCTGCAACCCTCTCTGCTGCTGCAACCTTCCCTGCTGCTGCTATAACCCTCTCTGCTGCTGTAACCCTCTCTGCTGCTGTAACCCGCTCTGCTGCTGCAACTCGCTCTGCTGCTGCAACTCGCTCTGCTGCTGCAACCCCCTCTGCTGCTGCAATCCTCTCTGCTGCTGCAACCCTTTCTGCTGCTGTAACCCACTCTGCTGCTGCAACCCTCTCTGCTGCTGTAACACTCACTGCTGCTGCAAACCTTTCTGTTGCTGCAGCCCTCCCTGCTGCTGTAAGTCTCTCTGCTGCTATAACACTCTCTTCAGCTGCAATCCTCTCTGCTGCTGCAACCTGCTCTGCTGCTGCTGCAACCCTCTCTGTTGCTGTAACCCTCTCGGCTGCTGTAACACTCTCTGCTGCTGCAACACTCTCTGCTGCAGTAACCCACTCAGCTGCTGCAATCCTATTTGCTGCTGTGCTCCTCTTTGCTGCTGTGCTCCTTTCTGCTGCTGCTGCAACCCTCTCTGCTGTTGTAACCCTCTCTGCTGCTGCAACCCTCTCTGCTGCTGCAACCCTCTCTGCTGCTGCAACCCTCTCTGCTGCTGTAACCCTCTCTGCTGTTGTAACCCTCTCTGCTGTTGTAACCCTCTCTGCTGCTGCGCCCCTCTCTGCTGCTGCAACCATCTCTGCTGCTGCAACATCCTCTGCTGCTGCAACACCCTCTCTGCTGTTCCTCTCTCTGCTGCTGTGCCCCGCTCTTCTGCTGCAAACCTCTCTGCTGCTGTAAACCCCTCTCTGCTGCTGTGCCTCCCTCTGCTGCTGCAACTCTCTCCACTGCTGCACGCTTCTCTGGTGCTGCACCCCTCTCTGCTACTGCTGTAACCCTCTCTGCTACTGCTGTAACCCTCCCTGCTGCTGCTGTAACCCTCTCTGCTGCTGCAACCCGCTCTGCTGCTGCAACCCTCTCTGCTGCTGCAACCCGCTCTGCTGCTGCAACCCTCTCTGCTGCTGTAACACTCACTGCTGCTGCAACCCTTTCTGTTGCTGCAGCCCTCCCTGCTGCTGTAAGCCTCTCTGCTGCTATAACACTCTCTTCAGAAGCAACCCTCTCTGCTGCTGCAACCCTCTCTGCTGCTGTAACACTCACTGCTGCTGCAACCCTTTCTGTTGCTGCAGCCCTCCCTGCTGCTGTAAGCCTCTCTGCTGCTATAACACTCTCTTCAGAAGCAACCCTCTCTGCTGCTGCAACCCTCTCTGTTGCTGTAACCCTCTCTGTTGCTGTAACACTCTCTGCTGCTGCAACCCTCTCTGCTGCTGCAACCCTCCCTGCTGCTGCTATAATCCTCTCTGCTGCTGTAACCCACTCTGCTGCTGCAACCCACTCTGCTGCTGTAACCCTCTCTGCTGCTGTAACCCTCTCTGCTGCTGCAACTCTCTCTGCTGCTGCAACCCTCTCTGCTGCTGCAACCCTCTCTGCTGCTGCAACCTTCCCTGCTGCTGTAACCCTCTCTGCTGCTGTAACCCTGTCTGCTGCTGCAACCCTCCCTGCTGCTGCTATAACCCTGTCTGCTGCTGTAACCCTCTCTGCTGCTGCAACCCTCTCTGCTGCTGCAACCCTCCCTGCTGCTGCTATAACCCTCTCTGCTGCTGTAACCCTCTCTGCTGCTGCAACCCGCTCTGCTGCTGCAACTTGCTCTGCTGCTGCAACCCCCTCTGCTGCTGCAACCCTCTCTGCTGCTGCAACCCGCACTGCTGCTGCAACCCGCTCTGCTGCTGCAACCCGCTCTGCTGCTGTAACCTACTCTGCTGCTGCAACCCTCTCTGCTGCTGTAACACTCACTGCTGCTGCAAACCTTTCTGTTGCTGCAGCCCTCCCTGCTGCTGTAAGCCTCTCTGCTGCTATAACACTCTCTTCAGCTGCAATCCTCTCTGCTGCTGCAACCTGCTCTGCTGCTGCTGCAACACTCTCTGTTGCTGTAACCCTCTCTGCTGCTGTAACACTCTCTGCTGCTGCAACACTCTCTGCTGCTGCAACACTCTCTGCTGCTGCAACACTCTCTGCTGCAGTAACCCACTCAGCTGCTGCAATCCTATTTGCTGCTGTGCTCCTCTTTGCTGCTGCTGCAACCCTCTCTGCTGCTGCTGCAACCCTCTCTGCTGTTGCAACCCTCTCTGCTGTTGCAACCCTCTCTGCTGTTGCAACCCTCTCTGCTGCTGCAACCCTCTCTGCTGTTGTAACCCTCTCTGCTGCTGTAACCCTCTCTGCTGTTGTAACCCGCTGCTGCTGCAACCCTCTCTGCTGTTGTAACCCTCTCTGCTGCTGCAACCCTCTCTGCTGCTGTAACCCTCTCTGCTGTTGTAACTCTCTCTGCTGCTGCGCCCTTCTCTGCTGCTGCAACCATCTCTGCTGCTGCAACATCCTCTGCTGCTGCAACACCCTCTCTGCTGTTCCTCTCTCTGCTGCTGTGCCCCGCTCTTCTGCTGCAAACCTCTCTGCTGCTGTAAACCCCTCTCTGCTGCTGTGCCTCCCTCTGCTGCTGCAACTCTCTCCACTGCTGCGCCCTTCTCTGGTGCTGCACCCCTCTCTGCTACTGCTGTAACCCCCTCTCTGCTGGTGCAACCCTCTCTGCTGCTGTAACCCTCTCTGCTGCTGCAACCCTCTCTGCTGCTGCAACCCTCTCTGCTGCTGCAACCCGCTCTGCTGCTGCAACCCTCTCTGCTGCTGCAACCCTCTCTGCTGCTGTAACACTCACTGCTGCTGCAACCCTTTCTGTTGCTGCAGCCCTCCCTGCTGCTGTAAGCCTCTCTGCTGCTATAACACTCTCTTCAGAAGCAACCCTCTCTGCTGCTGCAACCTGCTCTGCTGCTGCTGCAACCCTCTCTGTTGCTGTAACACTCTCTGCTGCTGCAACCCTCTCTGCTGCTGCTGCAACACTGTCTGCTGCAGTAACCCACTCAGCTGCTGCAATCCTATTTGCTGCTGTGCTCCTCTTTGCTGCTGTGCTCCTTTCTGCTGCTGCTGCAACCCTCTCTGCTGTTGCAACCCTCTCTGCTGTTGTAACCCTCTCTGCTGTTGTAACCCTCTCTGCTGCTGCAACCCTCTCTGCTGCTGTAACCCTTTCTGCTGCTGCAACCCTCTCTGCTGCTGCAACCCTCTCTGCTGCTGTAACCCGCTCTGCTGCTGCAACCCTCTCTGCTGCTGCAACCCTCTCTGCTGCTGTAACTCTCTCTGCTGCTGCAACCCTCTCTGCTGCTGCAACCCACTCTACTGCTGCAACCCGCTCTGCTGCTGCAACCTACTCTGCTGCTGTAACCTACTCTGCTGCTGCAACCCTCTCTGCTGCTGTAACACTCACTGCTGCTGCAAACCTTTCTGTTGCTGCAGCCCTCCCTGCTTCTGTAAGCCTCTCTGCTGCTATAACACTCTCTTCAGCTCCAATCCTCTCTGCTGCTGCAACCTGCTCTGCTGCTGCTGCAACCCTCTCTGTTGCTGTAACCCTCTCTGCTGCTGTAACACTCTCTGCTGCTGCAACCCTCTCTGCTGCTGCAACCCTCTCTGCTGTTGTAACTCTCTCTGCTGCTGCAACCCTCTCTGCTGCTGCAACCCGCTCTGCTGCTGCAACCCTCTCTGCTGCTGCAACCCTCTCTGCTGCTGCAACCCTCTCTGTTGCTGTAACCCTCTCTGCTGCTGTAACACTCTCTGCTGCTGCAACACTCTCTGCTGCAGTAACCCACTCAGCTGCTGCAATCCTATTTGCTGCTGTGCTCCTCTTTGCTGCTGTGATCCTTTCTGCTGCTGCTGCAACCCTCTCTGCTGTTGTAACCCTCTCTGCTGCTGTAACCCTCTCTGCTGCTGTAACCCTCTCTGCTGCTGTAACCCTCTCTGCTGCTGTAACCCGCTGCTGCTGCAACCCTCTCTGCTGTTGTAACCCTCTCTGCTGCTGCAACCCTCTCTGCTGCTGCAACCCTCTCTGCTGTTGTAACCCTCTCTGCTGCTGCAACCCTCTCTGCTGCTGTGCCCCTCTCTGCTGCTCTAACACTCTCTGTTGCTCTAACCCTCTCTGCTGCAGCAACCATCTCTGCTGCTGCCACCTTCTCTGTTGCTGCAAGCCCCTCTCCGTTGCTGCTGCAGTGCTCACACTGCTGCTGCGCCCCTCTCTGCTGCTGCTGCAAGCATCTAACCCAAACCCTAACCCTAATGCTGCAAACCTCTCAACTGCTGCGCCCCTCTCTGGTTCTGCGCCCCTCTCTCATGCTGCAACACTCTCTGCTGCTGCAACCCTCTCTGCTTCTGCAACCCTCTCTACTGCTGCACCCCTCTCTGCTGTTGCTGCAACAACCACTGCTGCTGTTCCCCTCTCTGCTGTTGTGCCCCTCTCTGGTGCTGTAGCCCACACAGCTGCTGCACCACTCTCTGCTGCTGCTGCAACACCCTCTGCTGCTATTCCCCTCTCTGCTGTTGTGCCCCTCTCTGGTGCTGCAACCCTCTCTGTTGCAGTCACCCTCTCAGCTTCTGCAATCCTGCCTGCTGCTGCGCACCTCTCTACTGCTGCAATCTTCTCTGCTGCAGTAACCCTCTCCACTGCTGCAACCCTCTCCACAGCTTTGCTCCTCTCTGCTGTTGTAACCCTCTCTTCTGCTGCAACATTCTCTGCTGCTGCTGTAACACTCTCTGTTGCTGTAACCCACTCTGGTGCTGCAACCCTCTCAGCTGCTGCAGCAACCATCTCTGGCGCTGACACACTCCCTGCTGCTGCTGCAACACCCTCTGCTGCTGTTCCCCTCTCTGCTGCAGTGCCCCTCTCTGATGCTGCAACCCTCTCTGTTACTGTAACCCACTCAGTTGCTGCAATCCTATCTGCTGCTGCGCACCTCTCTGCTGCTGCAGCCCTCTCTGCTGCTGCTGCAACCGTCTCTGCTGCTGCAACACCCTCTGCTGCTGTTCCCCTCTCTGCTACTGTGCCCCGCTCTTCTGTTGCAACTCTCGCTGCTGCTGCAACCCTCTGCTGCTGCTGTAACCCCCTCTCTGCTGCTGCAACCCTCTCTGCTGCTGCTGTAACCCCCTCTCTGCTGCTGCAAACCTCTCTGGTGCTGCGCCCTTCTCTGCTGCTGTGCCCCTCTCTGCTGCTGTGCCCCTCTCTGCTGCTGTGCCCCTCTCTGCTGCTGTGCCCCTCTCTGGTGCTGCGCCCCTCTCTCCTGCTGCTCCAACACTCTCTGCTGCTGTAACCCACTCAGCTGCTGCAATCCTATCTGCTGCTGTCCCCCTCTCTGCTGCTGTGCCCCGCTCTTCTGTTTCAACTCTCGCTGCTGCTGCAACCCTCTCTGCTGCTGCTGTAACTCCCTCCCTGGTGCTGTGCCCCTCTCTGGTGCTGCGCCCCTCTCTGGTGCTGTGCCCCTCTCTGGTGCTGTGCCCCTCTCTGGTGCTGTGCCCCTCTCTGCTCCTGCACCCCTCTCTGCTCCTGCACCCCTCTCTCCTGCTGCTCCAACACTCTCTGCTGCTGTAACCCACTCAGCTGCTGCAATCCTATCTGCTGCTGTGCACCTCTTTGCTGCTGTTCCCCTCTCTGCAGCTGTAACCCTTTCAACTGCTGCACCCCTCTCTTCTGCTGGAAGCCTCTCTGCTGCTGCAGCTACTGCAAACCTCTTGAATGCTTCAACCCTCTCTGCCGCTGCAATGCTCTCAGCTGCTGTAAACCTCTCAGCTGCTGTGCTCCTCTCTGCTGCTGACGCAACCCTATATATTGCTGCAACCCTCTGTGCTGCTGCAACCCTCCCTGCTGCTGCTGTAAACCTCTCTGCTGCTGTGCTCCACTCTGCTGCTGCTGAAACCCTATCTGATGCTGCAACCCTGTCTGCTGCTGCAACCCTATCTGCTGCTGTGGTCCTCTCTGCTGCAGCAACCCTCTCTGCTCCTGCAAACATACCTGCTGCTACTGCAACCCTATCTGATGCTGCAACTCTCCCTACTGCTGCTGCAACCCTCTCTTGCCGCTGCACTCCTCTTTGCTGCTTTGCCCCTATCTGCGCTGCAAATCTCCCCGTTGCTGCAACCCTCTCAGCTGCTATGCTCCTCTCTGCTGATGTAACCCTCCCTCTGCTGTAACCCACTCTTCTGCTGCAATGTTCACTGCTGCTGCTGTGACACTCTCTGCTGCTGCAACCCTCTCTGCTGCTGCTGTGCCACTCTCTGCTGCTGCAACCCTCTCTGCTGCTGTGCTCCTCTCTGCTTCTGCTGCAAACCTGTTTGCTGCTGCACCCATCTCTGGTGCTGCAACCCTCTCTGCTGCTGCAGTAACCATCTCTGTTGCTGCAAACCCCTCTCTGCCGCTGCTGCAATGCTAACACTGCTGCTGCGCCCATCTCTGCTGCTGCTGCAACCACCTCTGCTGCTATGTCCCTCTCTGTTGCTGGTACACCCTCTCTGCTACTGCAACCCTCTCTGCTGCTGCTGTTCCCCTGTCTGCAGCTATGCCCCACTCTGCTGCAACTCGCTCTGCTGCTTCAACACGCTTTGCTGCTGTAACCCTCTCTGTTGCTGCGACCCTCTCTGCTGCTTTAACCCCCTCTCTGCTACTGCAACCCTCTCTGCTGAGGTGCCCCTCTCTGCTGCTGTGCCCCGCTCCACTGCTCCAACACTCTCTGTTGCTCTAACTCACTCGGCTGCTGCAATCTTATCTGCTGCTGTGCCCCATCTTCTGCTGCAACCCTCTCTGCTGCTGCAATTCTTGCTGCTGCAGCTGCAACTCTCTCTGCAGCAGCGCCCCTCTCTGCTGCTGTGCCCCTCTCTGCTGCTGTGACCCTCTCTGCTGCTCTGACCCTCTTTGTTGCTGTAACCCACTCAGCTGCTGAATACCATCTGCTGCTGCACACCACTCTGCTGCTGCCACTCTCTCGGATGCTGCTGCAACCCTCTCTGCTGTTGCAACACCCTCTTGGCTGCTGCAACCCTCTCTGCTGCGGTGTGCCGCTCTGTAGCTGCACTTCTCTGCTGCTGCCACTCTCTCGGATGCTGCTGCAACTCTCTCTGCTGCTGTTGCAAACCTCTCTGCTGCTGCAACCCTCTCTGCTGCTGTGCCACTCTCTGCTGCTGTGCCCCTCATGGCTGCTCTAACACTCTCTGTTGCTCTAACACGTTTGGCTGCTGCAATCCTATCTGCTGCTGTGCTCCATTCAGCTGCTGCTGCACCATATCTGATGCTGCAACCTTCTCTGCCGCTGCAACCCTATCTGCTGCTGTAACCCTCTCTGCTGCTGTGCTCCTCTCTGCTGCTGCGCTCCTCTCTGCTGCTGCGCTCCTCTCTGCTGCTGCGCTCCTCTCTGCTGCTGTGCTTCTCTCTGCTGCTCTAACACTCTCTGTTGCTGCTGCAACAATCTCTGCTGCTGCTGCACCCCCCTCTGCTGCTGTGCCCCTCTCTGATGCTGCAACCCTCTCTGCTGCTGCTGCAACCTTCTCAACTGCTGCGCCCTCTATGCTGCTGTGCCCCTCTCTGGTGCTGCAACACTCTCTGCTGCTGCAACCCTCTCTGCTTCTGCAACCCTCTCTACCACTGCACCCCTCTCTGCTGTTGCTGCAACGACCTCTGATGCTGTTCTCCTCTCTGCTGCTGTGCTCCTCTCTGCTGCTGTGCCTCTCTCTGCTGCCCCGACCCTCTCTGTTGCTGTAACCCACACAGCTGCTGCAATACTATCTGCTGCTGCCACCCTCTCTGCTGCTGTGCCCCTCTCTGCTGCTGTGCCCCTCTCTGCTGCTGCAACCCTCTCTGCTGCTGCGGCCCACTCTGTTGCTGCGGCCCACTCTGTTGCTGCAACACCCTCTCTGCTGCTGCAAACCTCTCTTCTGCTGCTGCAACACCCTCTGCTGCTGTGCCCCTCTCTGCTGCTGTGCCCCTCTCTGCTGCTGTGCCCCTCTCTGATGCTGCAACCCCCTCTGTTGCTGTAACCCCCTCTGTTGCTGCAATCCTATCTGCTGCTGCGCATGTCTCTGCTGTTGCAATCCTCTCTGCTGCTGTAACCCTCTATGCTGCTGCAACCTTCTCCACTGCTGCGCCACTCTCTGGTGCTGCAACCCTCCCTGCTGCTATAACCCACCCTGCTGCTGCAGCCGTCTCTGCTGCTGCAAAACCCTCTGCTGCTGTGCCTCTCTCTTCTGCTGCAAACCTCTCTGCTGCTGCAAACCTCTCTGCTGCTGCTGTAACACACTGTCGGCTGCTGAAACTCTGCTGCTGCGGACCTCTCTGCTGCTGTAACCCACTCTACTGCTGCAGCCCTCTCTGCTGCTGCTGCAACCGTCTCTGCTGCTGCAAAACCCTCTGCTGCTGTTCCCCTCTCTGCTGCTGCGCCCTTCTCTGCTGCTGCGCCCCTCTCTGGTGCTGTAAACCGATCTGCTGCTGTGCGCCACTCTGTGGCTGCTGCAAACCTTTCTGCTGCAGTGCTCCACTCTGCTGCTGCTGCAACCATATCTGATGCTGCAACCCTATCTGCTGCTGTGCTCCTCTCTGCTGCTGTGCTCCTCTCTGCTGCTGTGCTCCACTCAGCTGCTACAGCAACCCTATCTGTTGCTGCAACCTTCTCTGCTGCTGCTGCAACGCCCTCTGCTGCTGTTCCCCTGTCTGCTGCTATGCCGCTTTCTGATGCTGCAACCCACTCAGCTGCTGCAATCCTATCTGTTGCTGTGCACCTCTCTGCTGCTGCGACTCTCTCTGCTGCTGCTGTAACCCCCTCTCTGCTGCTGCAACACTCTCTGTTGCGGTGCCCCTCTCTGCTGCTGCTATAATCCCCTCTCTGCTGCTGCAACCCTCTCTGCTGCTGCTGCAGCCCTCTCTGCGGCATCGCCCCTCTCTGCTGCTGTGCCCCTCTCTGCTGCTGTGCCCCTCTCTGCTGTTCTAACCCTCTCTGTTGCTGTAACCCACTCAGCTGCCGCAATGCTATCTGCTGCTGCACACCCCTCTGCTGCTGCAACACCCTCTTGACTGCTGCAACCCTCTCCGCTGCTGCGCCACTCTGCAGCTGCAACTCTTTCTGCAGCTGCAACCCTCCCCGCTGCTGCACCCCTCTCTGGTGCCTCGCCCCTCTCTGCTGCTGCAACCCACTCTGCTTCTGCAACCCACTCTGCTGCTGCACCCCTCTGTGCTGTTGCTGCAACAACCTCTGCTGCTGTTCCCCTCTCTGCTGCTGTAACCCTCTCTGCTGCTGTAACCCTCTCTGCTGCTGCAACCCTCTCAACTACTGCGCCCTCTCTGCTGCTATGATCATCTCTGCTGCTGTGCCCCTCTCTGCTGCCCTGACCCTCTCTGTTGCTGAAACCCACACAGCTGCTGCAATACTATCTGCTGCTGCGCACCTCGCTTGTGGTGCAACCCTCTCTGCTGCTGCTACAACCCTCTCAGCTGCTGCGCTCATCTCTCTTGCTGCAACACCCTCTCAGCTGGTGCAACACTCTCTGCTGTGGCACGCCACTTTGCAGCTGCAGCTCTCTCTGCTGCTGCAACCCTCTCTGCTACTGCTGCAACTCTCTCTGCTGCTGCAACCCTCTCTGCTGCTGTGCCCTTAACTGCTGCTGTGCCCCTAACTGCTGCTGTGCCCCTAACTGCTGCTGTGCCCTTCTCTGCTGCTGCAACCCTCTCAACTGCTGCACCCTCTCTGCTGTTGTTGTCCTCTCTGCTGCTGTGCCCCTCTCTGCTGCTCTAACACTCTCTGTTGCTCTAACACACTCGGCTGCTACAATCCTATCTGTGGCTGCTGCAAACATCTCTGTTGCTGTGCTCCACTCAGCTGCTGTTGCAACCATATCTGATGCTGCAACTCTCTCTGCTGCTGCTGTAACCCCCTCTCTGCTGCTGCGCTCCTCTTTGCTGCTTTGCCCCACTCTGCACTGCAAATCTGCCTGTTGCTGCAACCCTCTCTGCGGCTATGCTCCTCTCTGCTGCTGTAACCCTCTCTCTGCTGTAACCCACCCTTCTGCTGCAACGTTCTCTGCTGCTGCGGAAGCACGCTTTGCTGCTTCAACCCTCTCATCTTGCTGTAACCCACTCAGCTGCTGCAATCCTATCTGTTGCTGTGCACCTTTCCGTTGTTGCAACTTTCTCTGCTGCTGTAACCCTCTCTGCTGCTGTGCCCCTCTCTGCTGCTGTGCTCCTCTCTGCTGCTGCTGCAACCTTATCTGTTGCTGCAACCCTCTCTGCTGCTGCAACCCACTCTGCTGCTGTGCTCCACTCAGCTGCTACAGCAACCCTATCTGTCGCTGGAACCCTCTCTGCTGCTGCTGCAACGCCCCCTGCTGCTGTTCCCCTGTCTGCTGCTATGCCCCTCTCTGATGCTGCAACCCTCTCTGTTGCTGTAACTCACTCAGCTGCTGCAATCCTATCTGTTACTGCGCAACTCTCTGCTGCTACAACCCTCTCTGCTGCTGCAACCCTCTCTGCTGCAGTGTCCCTCTCTGCTGCAGTGTCCCTCTCTGCTGCTGCTGTAATCCCCCCTCTACTGCTGCAACCCTCTCTGCTGTTGCAATTCTCTCTGCTGCTGCTGCAGTACTCTCTGCTGCTGTGCCCCTCTCTGCTGCTGTGCCCCTCTCTGCAGTTCTGACCCTCTCTGTTGCTGTAACCCACTCAGCTGCTGCAATACTATCTGCTGCTGCAACCCTCTCTGCTGCTGCACACCTCCCTGTTGTTGCAACACCCTCTTGAGTGCTGCAACCTCTCTGCTACAATGCGCCACTCTGCTGCTGCAAATCTCTCTGCTGCTACTGCAAACCTCTCTGCTGCTGCTGCAACACCCTCTGCTGCTGTTCACCTGTCTGCCGCTATGCCCCTCTCTGTTGCTGTAACCCACTCAGCTGCTGCAATCCTATATGTTGCTGCGCACCGCTCGGCTGCTGTAACCCTCTCCGCTGCTGCAACCCTCTCTGCAGCTGCAACCCTCTCTGCTGCTGTAACCCTCTCTGCTGCTGCAAGCCTCTCTGCTGCTGCAACCCTCTCTGCTGCTGTAACCCTCTCTGCTGCTGCAAGCCTCTCTGCTGCTGTAACCCTCCAAGCTGCTGCAACCCTCTCTGTTGCTGTGCCCCTCTCTCCTGCTGTGCCCCTCTCTCCTGCTGTGCCCCTCTCTCCTGCTGTGCCCCTCTCTGCTGCTCTAACACTCTCTGTTGCTCTAACACACTCGGCTGCTGCAATCCTATCTGCTGCTGCGCACCTTGCTGCTGCTGTAAACCTCTCTACTGCTGTGCTCCACTCTGCGGCTGCTGCAACCCTATCTGCTGCTGTGCTCCTCTCTGCTGCTGTGCTCCTCTCTGCTGCTGTGCTCCTCTCTGCTGCTGTGCTCCTCTCTGCTGCTGTGCTCCTCTCTGATGCTGCAACCCTCTCTGATGCTGCAACCCTCTCTGATGCTGCAACCCTCTCTGATGCTGTAACCTAGTCAGCTGCTGTGCCCCTCTCTGCTGCTCTAACACTCTTTGTTGCTCTAACACATTCGGCTGCTGCAAATCTTTCTGCTGCTGCGCACCACGCTGCTGCTGTAAACTTCTCTGCTGCTGTGCTCCTCTCTGATTCTGCTGTAAACTTCTATGCTTCTGCACCCATCTCTGGTGCTGCAACCCTCTCTGCTGCTGCAACCCTCTCTGCTGCTGCTACGCCCATCTCTGCTGCTGCTGCAACCACCTCTGCTGCTGCTGCAACCACCTCTGCTGCTATGCCCCTTTCTGTTGCTGGAACAACCTCTCTGCTCTTGCAACCCACTCTGCTGCTGCTGAAACACCCTCTGCTGCTGTTCCCTGTCTGCAGTTATGCCCCTCTCTGATGCTGCAACCCTTTCTGTTGCTGTAACCCACTCAGCTGCTGCAATCCTATCTGTTGCTGTAACACACTCAGCTGCTGCAATCCTATCTGTTGCTGTGCACCTCTCTGCTGCTGCAACTCTCTCTGCTGCTGTGACCCTCTCTGTTGCTCTAACACTTTCTGTGCTCTAACACACTCGGCTGCTGCAATCCTATCTGCTGCTGCTGTAAAACACACTGCTGCTGTGCTCCTCTCTGCAGCTGCAACTCTCTCTGCTGCCACAACACTCTCTGCTGCTACTGCAACCCTCTTTGCTGCTACTTCAACCCTCTCTGCTGCTACTGCAACCCTCTCTGCTGCTACTGCAACCCTCTCTGCTGCTACTGCAACGCCCTCTGCTGCTGTTCCCCTGCCTACAGCTATGCCCCTCTCTGATGCTGCAACCCTCTCTGTTGCTGTAACCCACTTAGCTGCTCCAATCCTATCTGTTGCTGCACACCTCTCTGCTGCTGTGCCCCTCACTGCTGCTATGCCCCTCTCTGCTGCTGCAACCCTCTCTGCTGCTGCAACCCTCTCTGCTGCTGTGCTCCACTCTGCGGCTGCTGCAACCATATCTGATGCTGCAACCCTCTCTGCTGCTGCAACCCTATCTGCTGCTGTGCTCCTCTCTGATGCTGCAACCCTCTCTGTTGCTGTAACCTACTCAGCTGCTGCAATCCTATCTGTTGCTGCACACCTCTCTGCTGCTGTGCCCCTCTCTGCTGCTCTAACACTCTTTGTTGCTCTAACACATTCGGCTGCTGAAAATCTTTCTGCTGCTGCGCACCTCTCTGCTGCTGTGCCCCTCTCTGCTGCTCTAACACTCTTTGTTGCTCTAACACATTCGGCTGCTGCAAATCTTTCTGCTGCTGCGCACCACTCTGCTGCTGTAAACTTCTCTGCTGCTGTGCTCCTCTCTGATTCTGCTGTAAACTTCTATGCTTCTGCACCCATCTCTGGTGCTGCAACCCTCTCTGCTGCTGCAACCCTCTCTGCTGCTGCTACGCCCATCTCTGCAGCTGCTGCAACCACCTCTGCTGCTGCTGCAACCACCTCTGCTGCTATGCCCCTTTCTGTTGCTGGAACAACCTCTCTGCTCTTGCAACCCACTCTGCTGCTACTGAAACACCCTCTGCTGCTGTTCCCCTGTCTGCAGTTATGCCCCTCTCTGATGCTGCAACCCTTTCTGTTGCTGTAACCCACTCAGCCGCTGCAATCCTATCTGTTGCTGTAACACACTCAGCTGCTGCAATCCTATCTGTTGCTGTGCACCTCTCTGCTGCTGCAACTCTCTCTGCTGCTGTAACCCTCTCTGCTGCTGTAACCCTCTCTGCTGCTGCAACCTTCTCCGCTGCTGTAACCCTCTCTGCTGCTGTGACCCTCTCTGCTGCTCTAACACTTTCTGTGATCTGACACACTCGGCTGCTGCAATCCTATCTGCTGCTGCTGTAAAACACACTGCTGCTGTGCTCCTCTCTGCAGCTGCAACTCTCTCTGCTGCCACAACACTCTCTGCTGCTACTGCAACCCTCTCTGCTGCTACTGCAACCCTCTTTGCTGCTACTGCAACCCTCTCTGCTACTGCAACACACTCTGCTGCTGTTCCCCTGCCTACAGCTATGCCACTCTCTGATGCTGCAACCCTCTCTGTTGCTGTAACCCACTCAACTGCTCCAATCCTATCTGTTGCTGCACACCTCTCTGCTGCTGTGCCCCTCACTGCTGCTGTGCAACTCACTGCTGCTGTGCCACTCACTGCTGCTGTGCTGCACTCAGCTGCTGCAGCAACCCTATCTGTTGCTGTATCCTACTCAGCTGCTGCAATCCTATCTGTTGCTGCACACCTCTCTGCTGCTGCAACCCTCTCTGCTGCTGCAACCCTCTCTGCTGCTGTGCTCCACTCTGCGGCTGCTGCAACCATATCTGATGCTGCAACCCTCTTTGTTGCTGTAACCCACTCAGCTGCTGCAATCCTATCTGTTGCTGCACACCCCTCTGCTGCTGCAACCCTCTCTGCTGCTGCAACCCTATCTGTTGCTGGAACCTTCTCTGCTGCTGCTGCAACGCCCTCTGCTGCTGTTCCCCTGTCTGCTGCTATGCTGCTCTCTGATGCTGCAACCCTCTCTGTTGCTATAACCTACTCAGCTGCTGCAATCCTATCTGTTGCTGCGCACCTTGCTGCTGTTGTAACTCTCTCTGCTGCTGCTGTAACCCCCTCTCTGCTGCTGCAACCCTCTTGGATGCTGCTGCAACCCTCTCTGCTGCTCCACCCCTCTCTGTTGCTGCAACACCTTCTTGGCTGCTACAACCCTCTCTGCTACAGCGCTCCACTCTGCAGCTGCAAATCTCGCTGCTGCTACTGCAACCCTCTTTGCTGCTACTGCAACCCTCTCTGCTGCTGCTGCAACGCCCTCTGCTGCTGTTCCCCTGTCTGCAGCTATGCCCCTCTCTGTTGCTGTAACCCACTCAGCTGCTGCAATCCTATATGTAGCTGCGCACCGCTCTGCTGCTGCAACCCTCTCCGCTGCTGCAACCCTCTCTGCTGCTGTAACCCTCTCTGCTGCTGTGCCCCTCTCTGCTGCTCTAACACTCTCTGTTGCTCTAACACTCTCGGCTGCTGCAATCCTATCTGCTGCTGCGCATCGCTCTGTGGCTGCAGAAAACCTCTCTGCTGCTGTTCTCCACTCAGCTGCTGCTGCAACCCTCTCTGCTTCTGCAACCCTCTCTGCTGCTGTGCTACACTCAGCTGCTACAGCAACCCTATCTGTTGCTGCAAACTTCTCTGCTGCTGCTGCAACGCCCTCTGCTGCTGTTCCCCTGTCTGTTGCTATGCCGCTCTCTGATGCTGCAACCCTCTCTGTTGCTGTAACCCAGTCAGCCGCTGCAATCCTATCTGTTGCTTTGCACATCTCTGCTGCTGCAACTCTCTCTGCTGCTGCTGTAACCCCCTCTCTGCTGCTGCATCCCTCTCTGCTGTGGTGCCCCTCACTGCTGCTGCTGTAATACCCTCTCTACTGCTGCAACCCTCTCAGCTGTTGCAATTCTCTCTGCTGCTGCTGCAACCATCTCTGGGGCAGTGCCCCTCTCTGCTGCTGTGCCCCTCTCTGCTGTTCTGTCCCTCTCTGTTGCTGTAACCCACTCAGCTGCTGCAATACTATCTGCTGCTGCGCACCTCTCTGTTGCTGTCACGCTCTCGGATGCTGCTTCAACACTCTCTACTGCTGTAACCCTCTCTCTGCTGTAACCCTCTCTGCTGCTGCGCCACTCTCTGGTGCTGCAAACCTCTCTGCTGCTGTAACCCTCTCTGCTGCTGTGTTCCTCTCTGGTTCTGCTGTAAACCTCTCTGCTGCTGCACCCATCACTGGCACTCAACCCTCTCTGCTGCTGCAACCCTCTCTGTTGCTGCAAGCCCCGCTCTGCTGCTGCTGCAAGGCTAACACTGCTGCTGCACCCATCTCTGCTGCAGCTCCAAGCATCTCTGCTGTGCTGCAACCACCTCTGCTGCTATGCCCCTCTCTGTTGCTGGAACACCCTCTCTGCTCCTGCAACCCTCTCTGCTGCTGGTGCAACACCCTCTGCTGCTGTTCCCCTGTCTGCACTTATGTCCCACTCTGATGCTGCAACCATCTCTGTTGCTGTAACCCACTCAGCTGCTGCAATCCTATCTATTGCTGTGCACCTCTCTGCTGCTGCAACTGTCTCTACTGCTGTAACCCTCCCTGCTGCTGGAACCCTCTCTGCTGCTGCAACCCTCTCTGCTGCTGCAACCCTCTCTGCTGCTGCAACCCTCTCTGCTGCTCTAACACTCTCTGTTGCTCCAACACACCCGGCTGCTGCAATCCTATCTGCTGCTGCGCACCTCGCTGCTGCTGTAAACCTCTCTGCTTCTGTGCTCCACTCTGCTGCTGCTGCAACCCTCCCTGCTGCTGCTGCAACCCTCCCTGCTACTGCTGCAACCCTCCCTGCTACTGCTGCAACCCTCTCTTGCTGCTGCGCTCCTCTTTGCTGCTTTGCCCCACTCTGCACTGCAAATCTCCCCGTTGCTGCAACCCTCTCTGTGGCTTTGCTCCTCTCTGCTGCTGTAACCCTTTCTCTGCTGTAACCCATTCTTCTGCTGTAATGTTCTCTGCTGCTGCTGTAACATGCTCTGCTGCTACAACCCTCTCTGCTGCTGCACCACTCTCTGGTGCTGCAACCCCCTCTGCTGCTGTAACCCACTCTGCTGCTGTGCTCCTCTCTGATTCCGCTGTAAGCCTCTCTGCTGCAGCACCCATCTCTGGTGCTGCAAACCTCTCTGCTGCTGCTGCGTTGTTCTCTGTTGCTGCTGCAATGCTAACAATGCTGCTGTGCCTATCTCTGCTGCAGCTGCAAACACATCTGCTGCTATGCCCCTCTCTGTTGCTGCAACACACTCTCTGCTACTGCAACCCTCTCTGCTGCTGCTGCAACATCCTCTGCTGCTGATCCCCTGTCTGCAGCTATGCCCCTCTCTGCAGTTCTGACCCTCTCTGTTGATAGAGCCCATTCAGCTGCTGCAATCCTATACGTTGCTGCGCACTGCTCTGCTGCTGCAACCCTCTCTACTGCCGCAACCCTCTCTGCTGCTGCAACCCTGTCTGCTGCTGTGCCCCTCTCTGCTGCTTTAACACTCTCTGTTGCTCTAACGCACTCGGCTGCTGCAATCCTATCTGCTGCTGCACACCTTGCTGCTGCTGTAAACCTCTCTGTTGCTCTGCTCCATTCTGCGGCTGCTGCAAACCTCTCTGCTGCTGTGCTCCTCTCTGCTGCTGCTGCAACCCTATCTGTTGCTGTAACCTACTCAGCTCTGCTGCTGTTCCCCTCTCTGCTGCTATGCCGCTCTCTGAGGCTGCAACCTTCTCTGTTGCTGTAACCTACTCAGCTGCTGCAATCCTCTCTGCAGCAGGGCCCCTCTCTGCTGCTGTGCCCCTCTCTGCAGTTCTGACCCTCTCTGTTGCTGTAACCCACTCAGCTGCTGCAATACTATCTGCTGCTGCGCACCTCTCTGCTGCTAACACCCTCTCGGATGCTGCTTCAACCCTCTCTGCTGCGCACCTCTCTGCTGCTAACACCCTCTCGGATGCTGCTTCAACTCTCTCTGCTGCTGCACACCTCTCTGTTGCTGCAACACCCTCTTGGCTGCTGCAACCCTCTCTGCTACAGTGCACCACTCTGCAGCTGCAAATCCCTCTGCTACTACTGGAACCCTCTCTGCTGCTACTGCAACACCCTCTGCTGCTGTTCCTCTGTCTGCAGCTATGCCCCTCTCTGATGCTGCAACGCCCTCTGCTGCTGTTCCCCTGTCTGCAGCTATGTTCCTCTCTGATGCTGCAACCCTCTCATCTTGCTGTAACCCACTCAGCTGCTGCAATCCTATCTGTTGCTGCGCACCGCTCTGCTGCTGTAACCCTCTCTGATGCTGCAACCCTCTCTGATGCTGCAACCCTCTCTGATGCTGCAACCCTCTCTGCTGCTGCAACCCTCTCTGCTGCTGTGCCCCTCTCTGCTGCTGTACCCCTCTCTGCTGCTCTAACATAGCCGGCTGCTGCAATCCTCTCTGCTGCTGTGCACCTCGCTGCTACTGTAGACCTCTCTACTGCTGTGCTCCACTCAGCTGCTGCTGCAACCATATCTGATGCTGCAACCCTCTCTGCTGCTGCAAGCCTATCTGCTGCTGTGTTCCTCTCTGCTGCTGCTGCAACCCTCTCTGCTGCTGTAACCCTATCTGCAGCTGTGCTCCTCTCTGATGCGTCAACCCTCTCTGTTGCTGTAACCCACTCAGCTGCTGCATTCCTATCTGTTGCTGTGCACATCTCTGCTGCTGCAACTCTCTCTGCTGCTGCTGTAACCCCCTTTCTGCTGCTGCAACCCTCTCTGCTGCGCACCTCTCTGCTGCTGTGCTTCTCTCTGCTGCTGTGCCCCTCTCTGCTGTTCTGACCCTCTCTGTTGCTGTAATCCACTCAGCTGCTGCAATACTATCTGCTGCTGCGCACCTCTCTGCTGCTGCCGCCCTCTTGGATGCTGCTGCAACCCTCTCTGCTGCTGCGCCCATCTCTGTTGCTGCAACACCCTCCTGGCTGCTACAAAACTATATGCTACAGCGTGCCACTCTGCAAATCTCTCTGCTGCTGCTGCAACTCTCCATGCTGCTGCTGCAACCCTCTCTGCTGCTGCAACCCTCTCTGCTGCTGTGCCCCTCTTTGCTGCTGCAACCCTCTCTGCTGCTGTGCCCCTCTCTGCTGCTGTGCCCCTCTCTGCTGCTCTAACACTCTCTGTTGCTCTAACACACTCGTCTGCTGCAATCCTATCTGCTGCTGCTGCAACCCTCTCTGCTGCTGCAACCCTATCATCCACTGTGCTCCACTCAGCTGCTACAGCAACCCTCTCTGCTGCTGTAACCCTCTCTGCTGCTGTGCCCCTCACTGCTGCTGTGTGCCTCTCTGCTGCTGTGCCCCTCTCTGCTGCTGTGCCCCTCTCTGCTGCTGTGCTCCACTCTGCGGCTGCTGCAACCATATCTGATGCTGCAACCCTCTCTGCTGCTGCAACCCTATCTGCTGCTGTGCTCCACTCAGCTGCTATAGCAACCCTATCTGTTGCTGGAACCTTCTCTGCTGCTGCTGCAACGCCCTCTGCTGCTGTTCCCCTGTCTACTGCTATGCCGCTCTCTGATGCTGCAACCCTCTCTGTTGCTATAACCTACTCAGCTGTTGCAATCCTATCTGTTGCTGTATCCTACTCAGCTGCTGCAATCCTATCTGTTGCTGCGCACCTCTCTGCTGCTACAACTCTCTCTGCTGCTGCTATAAACCCCTCTCTGCTGCTGCAACCCTCTTGGATGCTGCTGCAACCCTCTCTGCTGCTCCACACCTCTCTGTTGCTGCAACACCTTCTTGGCTGCTACAACCCTCTCTGCTACAGCGCACCACTCTGCAGCTGCAAATCTCTCTGCTGCTACTGCAACCCTCTCTGCTGCTGCTGCAACGCCCTCTGCTGCTGTTCCCCTGTCTGCAGCTATGTTCCTCTCTGATGCTGCAACCCTCTCATCTTGCTGTAACCCACTCAGCTGCTGCAATCCTATATGTAGCTGCGCACCGCTCTGCTGCTGCAACCCTCTCTGCAGCTGCAACTCTCTCTGCTGCTCTAACACACTCGGCTGCTGCAATCATATCAGCTGCTGCGCTCCCTGCTGCTGTTCTCCACTCAGCTGCTGCTGCAACCCTCTCTGCTGCTGTTCTCCACTCAGCTGCTACAGCAACCCTATCTGTTGTTGCAAACTTCTCTGCTGCTGCTGCAACGCCTCTGCTGCTGTTCCCCTGTCTTCTGCTATGCCGCTCTCTGATGCTGCAACCCACTCTGTTGCTGTAACCCAGTCAGCCGCTGCAATCCTATCTGTTGCTTTGCACATCTCTGCTGCTGCAACTCTCTCTGCTGCTGCTGTAACCCCCTCTCTGCTGCTGCATCCCTCTCTGCTGTGGTGCCCCTCACTGCTGCTGCTGTAATACCCTCTCTACTGCTGCAACCCTCTCAGCTGTTGCAATTCTCTCTGCTGCTGCTGCAACCCTCTCTGGGGCAGCGCCCCTCTCTGCTGCTGTGCCCCTCTCTGCTGTTCTGTCCCTCTCTATTGCTGTAACCCACTCAGCTGCTGCAATGCTATCTGCTGCTGCGCACCTCCCTGCTGCTGTCACCCTCTCGGATGCTGCTGCAACCCTCTCTACTGCTGCACTCATCTCTGTTGCTGCAACACCCTCTGCTACAGCACGCCACTCTGCAGCTGCAAATCACTCTGCTGCTGCTGCAACTCTCCGTGCTGCTGCTGCAACTCTCTGTGCTGCTGCTGCAACTCTCTGTGTTGTTGCTGCTGCGCTCCTCTTTGCTGCTATGCCCCTATCTGCACTGCAAATCTCCCCATTGCTGCAACCCTCTCTACTGCTGTAACCCTCTCTCTGCTGTAAACCTCTCTTCTGCTGCAACGTTCTCTGCTGCTGCTGTAACACTCTCTGCTGCTGCGCCACTCTCTGCTGCTGCAACCCTCTCTGCTGCTGCAACCCTCTCTGCTGCTGCAAGCCCCGCTCTGCTGCTGCTGCAAGGCTAACACTGCTGCTGCACCCATCTCTGCTGCAGCTCCAAGCATCTCTGCTGTGCTGCAACCACCTCTGCTGCTATGCCCCTCTCTGTTGCTGGAACACCCTGTCTGCTCCTGCAACCCTCTCTGCTGCTGGTGCAACACCCTCTACTGCTGTTCCCCTGTCTGCAGTTATGCCCCTCTCTGATGCTGCAATCATCTCTGTTGCTGTAACCCACACAGCTGCTGCAATCCTATCTGTTGCTGTGCACCTCTCTGCTGCTGCAACTGTCTCTTCTGCTGTAACCCTCCCTGCTGCTGCAACCCTCTCTGCTGCTGCAACCCTCTCTGCTGCTGTAACACTCTCTGCTGCTGTA
Organism: Carcharodon carcharias; assembly: GCF_017639515.1. Classification (NCBI taxonomy): domain Eukaryota; kingdom Metazoa; phylum Chordata; class Chondrichthyes; order Lamniformes; family Lamnidae; genus Carcharodon; species Carcharodon carcharias. Next base: position 85,361,657 of record NC_054473.1, read on the forward strand.
ACCCTCTCTGCTGCTGTGCCCCTCTGTGCTGCTGTGCCCCTCTCTGCTGCTGTGCCCCTCTCTGCTGCTCTAACACTCTCTGTTGCTCTAACACACTCAGCTGCTGCAATCCTATCTGCTGCTGCGCACCTCGCTGCTGCTGTAAACCTCTCTGCTTCTGTGCTCCACTGTGCTGCTGCGATATTCTCTGCTGCTGCAACCCTCTCTGCTGCGTTACGCCACTCTGCAGCTGCAACTCCCTCTTCTGCCGCAACCCTCTCTGCTGCTGCAGCAACCCTCCCTGCTGCTGCTGCAACCCTCTCTTGCTGCTGCGCTCCTCTTTGCTGCTTTGCCCCACTCTGCACTGCAAATCTCCCCGTTGCTGCAACCCTCTCTGCGGCTTTGTTCCTCTCTGCTGCTGTAACCCTCTCTCTGCTGTAACCCATTCTTCTGCTGTAACGTTTTCTGCTGCTGCTGAAACACTCTCTGCTGCTACAACCCTCTCTGCTGCTGCACCACTCTCTGGTGCTGCAATCCCCTCTGCTGCTGTAACCCACTCTGCTGCTGTGCTCTTCTCTGATTCCGCTGTAAGCCTCTCTGCTGCAGCACCCATCTCTAGTGCTGCAAACCTCTCTGTTGCTGCAAGCCCCTCTCTGTTTCTGCTGCTACGCTCACACTGCTGCTGCGCCCATCTCTGCTGCTGCTGGAACCATCTCTGCTGCTGCTGCAACCACCTCTGCTGCTATGCCCCTCTCTGTTGCTGCAACACACTCTCTGCTACTGCAACCCTCTCTGCTGCTGCTGCAACAACCTCTACTGCTGATCCCCTGTCTGCAGTTCTGACCCTCTCTGTTGATAGAGCCCACTCAGCTGCTGCAATCCTATATGTTGCTGCGCCCCGCTCTGCTGCTGCAACCCTCTCTGCTGCTGCAACCCTCTCTGCTGCTGTGCCCCTCTCTGCTGCTCTAAACTCTCTGTAGCTCTAACACACTCGGCTGCTGCAATCCTATCTGCTGCTGCACACCTTGCTGCTGTAAACCTCTCTGCTGCTCTGCTCCATTCTGCGGCTGCTGCAAACCTCTCTGCTGCTGTGCTCCTCTCTGCTGCTGCTGCAACCCTATCTGTTGCTGGAACCTTCTCTGCTGCTGCTGTAACGCCCTCTGCTGCTGTTCCCCTCTCTGCTGCTATGCCGCTCTCTGAGGCTGCAACCTTCTCTGTTGCTGTAACCTACTCAGCTGCTGCAATCCTATCTGTTGCTGAGCACCTCTCTGCTGCTGCAACTCTCTCTGCTGCTGCTGTAACCCCCTCTCTGCTGCTGCAACCCTCTCTGCTGCGGTGCCCCTCTCTGCTGCTGCAACCCTCTCTGCTACTGCAATTCTCTCTGCTGCTGCTGCAGTACTCTCTGTGGCAGGGCCCATCTCTGCTGCTGTGCCTCTCTCTGCTGCGGTGCCCCTCTCTGCTGTTCTGACCCTCTCTGTTGCTGTAAACCACTCAGCTGCTGCAATGCTATCTGCTGCTGTGCACCTCTCTGCTGCTGCCACCCTCTTGGATGCTGCTTCAACCCTCGCTGCTGCTGCACCCCTCTCTGTGGCTGCAACACCCTCTTGGCTGCTGCAACCCTCTATGCTACAGCGCGCAATTCAGCAGCTGCAAATCTGCTGCTGCTGCAACGCCCTCTGCTGCTGTTCCCCTGCCTGCAGCTATGCCCCTCTCTGATGCTGCAACCATCTCTGTTGCTATAACCTACTCAGCTGCTCCAATCCTATCTGCTGCTGTGCCCCTCTCTGCTGATCTAACACTCTCTGTTGCTCTAACACACTAGGCTGCTGCAATCCTATCTGCTGCTGCGCACCGCTCTGCTGCTGTAAATTTATCTGCTGCTGTGCTCCTCTCTGCTGCTGCAACCATATCTGATGCGGCAACCCTCTCTGCTGCTGCTGCAACCATATCTGATGCGGCAACCCTCTCTGCTGCTGCAACCCACTCTGCTGCTGTGCTCCACTCAGCTGCTGCAGCAACCCTATCTGTTGCCACAACATTCTCTGCTGCTGCTGCAACGCCCTCTGCTGCTGTTCCCCTGCCTGCAGCTACGCCCCTCTCTGATGCTGCAACCCTCTCTGTTGTTACAACCTACTCAGCTGCTCCAATCCTATCTGCTGCTGTGCCCCTCTCTGCTGCTCTAACACTCTTTGTTGCTCTAACGCACTCGGCTGCTGCAATCCTATCTGCTGCTGCGCACCTTGCTGCTGCTGTAAACCTCTCTGCTGCTGTGCTCCTCTCTGATGCTGCAACCCTCTCTGTTGCTGTAACCTACTCAGCTGCTGCAATCCTATCTGTTGCTGCGCACCTCTCTGCTGCTGTGCCCCGCTCTGCTGCTCTAACACTCTTTGTTGCTCTAACACGGTCGGCTGCTGCAAATCTTTCTGCTGATGCGCACCACTCTGCTGCTGTAATCTTCTCTGCTGCTGTGCTCCTCTCTGATTCTGCTGTAAACTTCTATGCTTCTGCACCCATCTCTGGTGCAGCAACCCTCTCTGCTGCTGCAGCAACCATCTCTGCTGCTGCAACCCTCTCTGCTACAGCACACCACTCAGCAGCTGCAAATCTCTCTGCTGCTGCTGCAACACCCTCTGCTGCTGTTCCCCTGCCTGCAGCTATGCCCCTCTCTGATGCTGCAACCATCTCTGTTGCTATAACCTACTCAGCTGCTCCAATCCTATCTGTTGCTGTGCCCCTCTCTGCTGCTGTGCCCTTCTCTGCTGCTCTAACACTCTCTGTTGCTCTAACACACTCGGCTGCTGCAATCCTATCTGCTGCTGCGCACCGCTCTGCTGCTGTAAATTTCTCTGCTGCTGTGCTCCTCTCTGCTGCTGCAACCATATCTGATGCGGCAACCCTCTCTGCTGCTGCAACCCACTCTGCTGCTGTGCTCCACTCAGCTGCTACAGCAACCCTATCTGTTGCTGCAACCTTCTCTGCTGCTGCTGCAACGCCCTCTGCTGCTGTTCCCCTGTCTGCTGCTATGCTGCTCTCTGTTGCTGTATCCTACTCAGCTGCTGCAATCCTATCTGTTGCTGTGCACATCTCTGCTGCTGCAACTCTCTCTGATGCTCATGTAACCCCCTCTCCGCTGCTGCAACCCTCTCTGCTGCGGTGCCCCTCTCTGCTGCTGCTGCTGTAATCCCCTCTCTACTGCTGCAACCCTCTCTGCTGCTGCAATTCTCTCTGCTGCTGCTGCAGTACTCTCTGTGGCAGGGCCCCTCTCCGCTGCTGTGCCCCTCTCTGCTGCTGTGCCCCTCTCTGTTGTTCTGACCCTCTCTGTTGCTGTAACCCACTCAGCTGCTGCAATGCTATCTGCTGCTGCGCACCCCTCTGCTGCTGCCACCCTCTCGGATGCTGCTGCAACCCTCTCTGCTGCTGCTGCAGTACTCTCTGCGGCAGGGCCCCTCTCTGCTGCTGTGCCCCTCTCTGCTGCTGTGCCCCTCTCTGCTGGTCTGACCCTCTCTGTTGCTGCGCACCGCTCTGCTGCTGCAATACTACCTGCTGCTGCAACACCCTCTTGGCTGCTGCAACCCTCTCTGCTACAGCACACCACTCTGCAGCTGCAAATATCTCTGCTGCTGCTGCAAACCTCTCTGCTGCTGCTGCAACCCTCTCTTGCTGCTGCGCTCATCTTTGCTGCTTTGCCCCACTCTGCACTGCAAATCTCCCTGTTGCTGCAACCCTCTCTGCGGCTATGCTCCTCTCGGCTGCTGTAACCCTCTCTCTGCTGTAACCCACTCTTCTGCTGCAAAGTTCTCTGCTGCTGCTGTAACACTCTCTGCTGCTGCAACCCTCTCTGCTGCTGCACCACTCTCTGGTGCTGTAACCCTCTCTGCTGCTGTAACCCACTCTGCTGCTGTGCTCCTCTCTACTTCTGCTGTAAACCTCTATGCTGCTGCACCCATCTCTGGTGCTGCAACCCTCTCTGCTGCTGCAGCAACCATCTCTGCCGCTGCAATCTCTCTATTGCTGCTGCAACCCTCTCTGCAGCAGCGCCCCTCTCTGCTGCTGTGCCCATCTCTGCTGTTCTGACCCTCTTTGTTGCTGCAACCCACTCTGCTGCTGCAATACTATCTGCTGCTGCGCACCACTCTGCTGCTGCGCACCACTCTGCTGCTGCGCACCACTCTGCTGCTGCCACCCACTTGGATGCTGCTGCAACCCTCTCTGCTACTGCACCCCTCTCTGTTGCTGCAACACCCTCTTGGCTGCTGCAAACCTCTCTGCTATAGCACGCCACTCTGCAGCTGCAAATCTCTCTGCTGCTGCTGCAACGCCCTCTGCTGCTGTTCTCCTGCCTGCAGCTATGACCCTCTCTGATGCTGCAATCCTCTCTGTTGCTGTGGCAAATGTCTCTGCTGCTGCAACTCTCTCTGCTGCTGCTGTAACCCCCTCTTTGCTGCTGTGCCCCTCTCTGCTGCTCTAACACTCTCTGTTGCTCTAACACATTCGGCTGCTGCAATCCTATCTGCTGCTGGGCACCACTTTGCTGCTGTACTCCTTTCAGCTGCTGCTGCAACTCTATCTGTTGCAGCAAACCTGTCTGCTGCTGCAACCCCCTCTCTGCTGCTGTGCCCCTCTCTGCTGCTCTAACACTCTCTGTTGCTCTAACACATTCGGCTGCTGCAACTCTATCTGTTGCTGCAACCCTTTCTGACGCTGTACTCCTTTCAGCTGCTGCTGCAACTCTATCTGTTGCAGCAAACCTGTCTGCTGCTGCAACCCTGTCTGCTGCTGCAACTCTCTCTGCTGCTGCAACCGTCTGCTGCTGCAACCCTCTCTGCTGCTGTGCTCCTCTCTGATTCTGCTATAAACCGCTCTGCTTCTGCATCCATCTCTGGTGCTGCAACCGTCTCTGCTGCTGCATCAACCCTCTCTGCCACTGCAACCCTCTCCGTTGCTGCAAGCCCCTCTCTGCTTCTGCTGCTACGCTCACACTGCTGCTGCGCCCATCTCTGCTGCTGCTGGAACCATCTCTGCTGCTGCTGCAACCACCTCTGCTGCTATGCCCCTCTCTGTTGCTGGAACACACTCTCTGCTACTGCAACCCTCTCTGCTGCTGCTGCAACACCCTCTGCTGCTCTTCCCCTGTCTGCAGTTATGCCCATCTCTGATGCTGCAACCCTTTCTCTTGGTGTTACCCACTCAGCTGCTGCAATCCTATCTGTTGCTGGGCACCTCTCTGCTGCTGCAACTCTCTCTACTGCTATGCCCCTCTCTGCTGCTCTAACACTCTCTGTTGCTCTAACCCACTTGGCTGCTGCAATCCTATCTGCTGCTGCGCACCTCTTTGAGCTGTAAACCTCTCTGCTCCCGTGCCCCTCTCTACTGCTGCAACTCTCTCTGCTGCTGCAATGCTCGCTGCTGCTGCTGCAACCCTCTCTGCAGCAGTGCCCCTCTCTGCTACTGTGCCCCTCTCTGCTGCTGTGCCCCTCTCTGCTGCTCTGACCCTCTTTGTTGCTGTAACCCACTCAGCTGCTGCAATACTATCTGCTGCTGCCACCGTCTCTGCTGCTGCTGCAAACCTCTCTGCTGCTGCTGTAACCCCCTCTCTGCTGCTGCAACCCTCTCTGCTGCTGTGCTTCTCTCTGCTGCTGTGCCACTCTCTGCTGCTGTGCCACTCTCTGCTGCTGTGCCACTCTCTGTTGCCCTAACACATTCGGCTGCTGCAATCCTATCAGCAGCTGCGCACCGCTCTACTGCTGTGCTCCTCTCTGCTTCTGCTGTAAACCTCTCTGCTGCTACAACCATCTCTGCTGCTGCAACCCTCTCTGTTGCTGCAAGCCCTGCTCTGCTGCTGCTGCAACCATCTCTGCAGCTGCTGCAACCACCTCTGCTGCTATGCCCCTCTTTGTTGCTGGAACACACTCTCTGCTACTGCAACCCTCTCTGTTGCTGTAAGCCCCACTCTGCTGCTGCTGCAACCATCTCTGCAGCTGTTGCAACCACCTCTGCAGCTATGCCCCTCGCTGATGCTGTGACCCTCGCTGATGCTGTAACCCACTCAGCTGCTGCAATCCTATCTGCTGCTGTGCCTATCTCTGCTGCTGCTGCAACCCCCTCTGCTGCTATCCTTCCCTCTGTTGCTGGGATATCCTCTCGTCTCCTGCAACCCTCTCTGCTGTTGTTGCAACACCCTCTGCTGCTGTTCCCCTCTCTGCTGCTGCATCCCTTTCAACTGCTGCAACCCTCTCTTCTGCTGGAAGCCTCTCTGCTGCTGCTACTGCAACCCCCTCTGATGCTGCAACCCTCTCAGCTGCTGTAAACCTCTCTGCTGCTGTGCTCCACTCTGCTGCTGCTGAAACCCTATCTGATGCTGCAACCCTCTCAGCTGCTGCAACCATCTCTTGCTGCTGCTGCAACCCTCTCTGCTGCTGCAACCCTCTCTTGCTGCTGCTGCAACCCCCTCTGCTGCTGCAAACCTCTCTGCTGCTGCAACCCTCTCTGATCCTGCAAACATACCTGCTGCTGCTTCAACTCTCTCAGCTACTGCAACCCTCTCTTCTGCTGTGCTCCACTCAGCTGCTACAGCAACCCTATCTGTTGCAGCAACACTTTCTGCTGCTGCTGCAACGCCCTCTGCTGCTGTTCCCCTGTCTGTTGCTATGTCGCTCTCTGATGCTGCAACCCACTCAGCTGCTGCAATCCTATCTGTTGCTGTGCACCTCTCTGCTGCTGCAACTCTCTCTGCTATGGTGCCCCTCTCTGCTGCTGCTGTAATCCCCTCTCTACTGCTGCAACCCTCTCTGCTGCTGCAATTCTCTCTGCCGCTGCTGCAACCATCTCTGCTGCTGCTGCTGCTGCAACCCCCTCTGCTGCTATGCTTCTCTCTGCTGCTGTTACCCCCTCTCAGCTGCTGCAACCCTCTCTGCTATGGTGCCCCTCTCTGCTGCTGCTGTAATCCCCTCTCTACTGCTGCAACCCTCTCTCTGCTGCAATTCTCTCTGCTGCTGCTGCAACCATCTCTGCTGCTGCTGCTGCAACCCCCTCTGCTGCTATGCTTCTCTCTGTTGCTGGGATATCCTCTCGGCTTCTGCAACCCTCTCTGCTGCTGTGCTTCTCTCTGTTGCTGCAATTCTCTCTGCTGATGCTGTAACCCCCTCTCTGCTGCTGTGCCCCTCTCTGCTGCTCTAACACTTTCTGTTGCTCTAACACATTCGGCTGCTGCAATCCTATCTGCTGCTGCGCACCACTCTGCTGCTGTAAACCTCTCTTCTGCTGTGCTCCTATCTGCTGCTGCAACTTTATCTGTTGCTGCAACCCTATCTGTTGCTGCAACCCTGTCTGCTGCTGCCACCCTCTCTGCTGCTGCACCGCTCTCTGCTACTGCACCGCTCTCTGGTGCTGCAACCCTGTCTGCTGCTGTAACCCACTCTGCTGCTATGCTGCTCTCTGATTCTGCTGTAAACCTCTCTGCTTCTGCACCCATCTCTGGTGCTGCAACCCTCTCTGCTGCTGCAGCAACCATCTCTGCTGCTGCAACCCTGTGTGTTGCAGCTGTTCCCCTCTCTGCTGCAGTATCCATCTCTGCTGCTACCACCCGCTCTGTTGCTGCTGCGCCCCTCTCTGTTGCTGCAACATCCTCTCTGCTGTTGCAACCCTCTCTGCTGCTGCTGCAACACCCTCTGATGCTGCTCCCCTCTCTACCACTGTGCCCCTCTCTGATGCTGCAACCCTCTCCGTTGCTGTAACCCACTCAGCTGCTGCAATCCTGTCTGCTGCTGTGCCCGTCTCTGCTGCTCTAACCCTCTCTGTTGCTGTAACCCTCTCTGCTGCTCTAATACTCTCTGTTGCTCTAACCCACTCGGCTGCTGCAATCCCATATGCTGCTGCACACCTCTCTGCTGCTGTAAACCTCTCTGCTGCTGTGCTCCACTCTTATGCTGCAAACCTCTCTGCTGCTGCTGTAACCATCTCTGCTGCTGCTGTAACCTTCTCTGCTGCTGTGACCCTTTCCGCTCCTGTAACCTTCCCTGCTTCTGCAATGCTCTTACTGCTATAACCCTCTCTGCTGCTGTGCTCCTCTCCGCTGCTGTAACCCTTTCTGCTGCAGCGTTAAATTGATTCAAAGCCAGTTGGTGAAGTACGAAACCAGGTACTAATCATTTTCTTGATTATTGGCTTATTTACAGACTGCAGAATTACATATGCCTGCTTCCAACCTACTAGCCCTGTGTCTCAGCAGTCTTTCTTAAGCAGTGCTCTCGGTACTTCATTAAACAATGCCCTATGTCTGTGTATGTTAACAATATAATTAACATGCCATTAACAGATCTTTAAACAAAAACGTTTGATTTCTTTATGTAAAATCTTCCAATAATTAGTGACTTGTACCAACCCATTTTTTCTTTGAAATCCCTTTTCCCTCCAACATTTCTTTTATACTAGCAAGACCAATCCTTAGCTGTTTCTCAGTCACACTCTTTGTTGAATATACATTATCCTAGAGCGAGTAGTTATCCACGTAACATTTAATGGGAAAACTTTACTCAGAATGCCCCTTGAATGAGATTTCCCTCAATATCTTTGATAAGTAAATCCCAAAATCTCTCACTTCTGCTAGAGCCACTGTTTCTGAAGCTAGGGTACTTTTAATCACCCTTGTTATTCTCTTCGCTCCCCAGGCCAAGGGAACACTTTCCATGGTTACCCACCAAGAATATTATAAACCCAGCTGTACTCAAATATCCATCTGGAAGATTGACATGGGAAGCATCATTAAAAAGGACTAATCTCATGTCCTTTGGTCACCCAAGGCCGGAAACTTGTGTGCATGTTTCTCCGAATTTAATTACGTTAGTTTTTTTACCCTCCGAATCTCCTCAATTGTGATGTGTTTTATCATAATACTAAGTTCCAGTATGCCATAACTAGCATCAGGTCTTGTCGGAGTTTATATACCCATCTTAACTGTCCAATTAAACTCCTTAACTCTATGGATGGAAGAACACCTTTCTGTGATGACCTAGCCTGATTTTATCGGGATACGTGTAACTTTCTAGATATGATTGTTGATTCAATTGTTGAGGCTGGGCTAATGAATTCAAGGCAGAATTAGACAGATTTTTTTATAGATATAGGAGTCAAGGGTTATGGGGGGCAGATGGCAAAGTGGAGTTGAGAGCATAACCAGCTCAGCCATAATCTTATTGAATGGTGGAGCAGGCTAGAGGGGCTGAATGGCCTACTCCTGCTCCTAAGTCCTATGTTCCTATTATTCAAGCCTGACTTCTATTCTTGAATTCTCCTTGGATCCTATCTATAACAAATTGCTTAAATTCCACAGAACCTCCCCATAGAAAATCATTGGCATGCATCATAAACATGCCTGAGAGTTTCTCTTTGTGGTGCCAGTAGAACATTGCTGGACCTGCTTTAAGCTGAATACAGCCTGCTTTCAGCAAGGCAGACGTAATCAAGAAATACCATACCCTTGATTCATCATGTAATCCATAAGTGTATTTGTTCAATTTTTTTAAGTTTCTATTCTACATCACTTGATTCTTTGGTGGTTTCAATAGCACTTGTCTTTGAAATTTTCCACTTGCAAAAATGCAGCCTTCATAATCGATTGGCCTAACATTCGCATGAATATGTGGCTGACAGAGCTAAGAAAATTCTCAAGATTACTTTTCCTGCTGTGGGGGAGTCCATTCTATAATCTTGCTCTCCAAATCTCTCTTCAAAACCCGAGTCACTTGTCCTGCTTTAGCCTCATATGTCCCAGCAGGAAGAAATTTTCCTGTATATATCCATCTGTGTGAGAAGGCTGGCTCTCCCCTGCCCAGCACTTACAGTAGACACCAAATTCCTTCCAACTATCCAACTCTTTTTAACTTGGCCTCTTTTATTAAATTATCTTCTAATTTGTTTTCAGCCCCCAAAACCTCCTGATCATATGGGCTTCTATTTCTGGTATTGCTCCTAAATTGTTCTATCATCCTTATTCTATCACATAATCTGGTCAATTTACTTGCCCTCCGACCTTTCTGGATGACTGCTACAGAATCTCTCCCTCCCATGATCAGAGGTTTTAATGCTAGTATGTGATCATTTCCATGTGACAGAGTCACTCCCTGATCCACTATGGGGAATGGTTGTGTGCTTTCTTGCTTTTCACAGTTTCACCTCATTTTGCCAATCCATAGACCTTACCTCTTGTCCATCATCTTGGATATTTAGCCAATTTTTGAATTTGCCGATGGCTTTCCCTGCTTTCCCAACAATGGTCACATCCCCCCATTCACTGGATCCTTCTGGTCTGTACATTATCCCAGTACCGACTTTAGGTAGTTGGGTGCATTGTTATCACTTTGTCTATCCCCATCCAGTCCCTTAGCTACTATATTCTGTTCCTCATAACTGTAAAACATTTGAACATGTGAGGTGTAATGTATTGCATCACCTTCTATTAATTGCTCAGACTCTGTAAATTTATAATCAATCCCGATTAATGAGATGAATAGGCTTTAATAATTTGACTACCATATTGGAGAACGACTGTCTTCCCATCACACCCTATCACCTTATCCAGTCCTTTCCATTCTTTCTGACCTTCTATTTAAGGTTAAAGTTTATCTCTGACAGCCTTATTCAATGCAGTCCAGTTGACTGAATTTTCTCAGAGATTTCTGCCTTGATGAATGCTCTTCTCCCTGTCTTTAGAACGTGGAAAAGGTGGAACTAATTGTAGTCCCTTCCAAAGCCTGGGGACTAACACACAGCACAGAAGGTACTTCTTATAAACTAACTACAACAGATTATAGCCCTCAGCCATTTGAAGTGAATTCTTTGCATGGATTGCCTATGCAAGGGCAGATGTTAGTTTGCAATTTGATTGATCAGATGAGACCTTATAGATCTTATCTCACCAATCACTGTGTGATTTTTTTCACAAAGTTCATTACTGCAAGGGACTTTCAGCTGCAGTGTTCATAACTGCAACATTCATATTTTTGCACATATCTAAACTCATTATTGGCAAAATAGAAAGGAAGAATGAATCTTGTTCTATGACCTTTGACTATGAATTCAGGTCTATGAAATAGAAAATGAAAATATTTCTATCCTTGTCCCACACTTATAAATCCATAGCTATTTCATTAAAGTCTCATGCTAATGGGAGACTTCCAATGGACTGTGATAGTGTCCTCCAATACTTTTTGCATACACCACATTTTTCACTAATCTTTTCAGTAAACTTTGTGTACTCATCATCAACCACTCCTGCATCCTTTAGTAGGATTTTTAATCTGTGACAAGAGTGATGAGAAGATTGTTAAGTAACTTTAAGGCAATTTGCTTTCCCTGTCTCAAACTCCTATCATCTGATGCCATTAACCCTTTAAGATTCTGATTAGAGATGCTAGGCTTTGTAAAAGGAATTAACAATGTCCTGATTGGGTAAATTGTAAATCTACTTTCCAATGACAATTGCTTTCTCATGATCCATGTCTCATTTTATTTGTTTCTCATGGAAGGACTTCTCAGCAGCAAAGGCATCTCACACAATACTACATCTATACTAATAAAGTGGCTTATCCCAGCTATTCTGCATGGAGTTACCACTCTTTTCAGTTACTTTAACGTGTCATCCCTAAAGTCGAAACAAGTTAAATTTTTGTATTCCCTCACCTTATTTCAATCCTTATCATTGAGTGAATCTAAATAACATTTCAACCAATCCATTCCACACACTGTCGAGGTGCAACCACTGCCCACCACGGCACAGTGAAATGAAAGGGCCAGTACACTCATTACCCCACTGAAGCTTCTTGTGACCAATCCAGTTTCCTCAAACTGATCAATATCAGCATCTTCCACTGTTGAATTTCCTGTGCCATGTGTCACTTTGAAATCCCTGCTGTTCCGTTTTGGACACTACCACATGATGATATTTGGAGTCACATCTGCCATACCTGTAAACAGCTCCCCAGGCATTCCTGCATTTCATTCTTCTGCTATTATTACTCCAATCCTGTCATCTGCCGCATCCTCATTCCGTTTGTCTGTGGTTCTTCTCCTGTATTGATGCCTATGATCTGCATCTGAACAATCTTGAAAGGCTGTAATGATTTGAGTCCTCCACCTTCTGTGACATTGCTGAATGTCCCATTCATGTCTTGTAGGCTGCTGATAATGACTGCTTTCCCAGGGTTTTTTTTTAAAAAGTATCAGACATCTGATTCAAAAGCATGCCTTCTTCTGAGAATCTAACTCCAGTTTAAGACCAGAAGCCTATCCATGTGCGACAATTTAACACAATCCAACATTTGAAAGTGAGCACTGAACAAAGAATTTCCAAATGTAATTTCTGCAGTGTTTTTTACAGTCCTCAATGGAATAATTGTTCATCTTTCGAAAACTGTCAAAGTCTAGCAATGATTCATAGGCAGTTAATAGATTATCTTCCTTATAAATTTGTCCATCAATTTTAATAGATTACCTAAACTTTCCTCAGTGTCCAAATGATGGGCATCCAGTTCACAAAAATCATTGCTGCTTATTTTGCTTTTGTCAGCAAGTGACAATGCCCTACCTTGTGTTCCCTCCATAAAGTCATGAACAGTGTCCGCATGTCCACTCTACTTCTCCACTGATCATAAGGTTCAGATTTAGGGAACACCATTGGTTAATCATACCCTGACACTTTACACCTGCCTTTGGCTATTTTTTTCATAAAAGTAACTCAGTTTAAAATCTTCTGTCTGAAAAAAATTCTTAGTTTCCAATCTTTATCATTAGGCAACTATCCTCTGTTACCATGTTAAGCTGATCCCAAGATAGTTGGTGAAGTATGAAACTAGAACTAATGCTTTGCTTATGTATTATTTTCATATGCTCATACATATGTATGTCCTTGATAATAGCTTTATTTACATATTCCTGCTTACGACCTACTACTCCAGTGTACTCCTTAACCTCAAAAGAGTTTAAACAATAAACAGGTGGGCAAATTAGCAAATCAAATTAAAGTGATAGCCCCTTAAAGTAACAAAAGACAATAATCTTAAAGGAAATTATGAAATCAGATTTAAATATCATTTTGGAAGCTAAGATGCGCTCCAGCCCCCGTGGGGCTCACCAGTTATGGAAGGCATCAACCGTGCCAGCAGACATAGTGTGCTCCATCTCCAAGGACACCCAACCATGAACATAGCCACAGAAGAGGGGCAGACAATGGGGCTGGACAACTCCCCTCAACCGTCCACTGCCTGGACCTGTTAACGGCAGTGTCACTTCATACTGAGTACTGGTCAAAACAAAAACTAACTAACCAATAAAGAAAAGCCAGTTAAACCAAATGATAGATCTTTAATAGGCACTGTGAACAAAAAGAAAGTTAAGGAACTGTACATAATTAAATGAGAATAATGTTTTTGGGGCTGATAATGTGCCCCACGGTGCCCACTGGTCATGGAAAGCCTAAAGACACTGCATGCCCGCTCTCCAAGGAGCACCCAGCCTCTGGACAGAGGCAGACCATCGGATGGACGGCCCCTTGCCTGGACCAGTTAATGCCAGTCTCTGTTTATACTCTGTTGAGTATATCAATTAAACAAATTTAACAAATTTAACAGTTGAAAAAAAATGCCAATTAAACCAGCTGATGATCCCTAAGGGGCACTGGAACTAAAGAAAGAATTTAAAGGAGCCTTACTGAATTAAATTAAAATGTAATTTTGGGGCTGATAATGCACACCAGCCCCTGCAGTGCCCATCGGTCGTGGAAGACCTGAAGTGCGCTAGTGGACACCATCTGCCCCATCTATCAGGACACACGGCTGTGAAGATAGCTGTGGAATAGGGGCAGATAATCAGGCCGTATGACACTGTCAACTGCCCGTTGCCAGGACCGGTTAATCGTTATAAGTGGAAGCCAATACCCTTTGCCTTAACAATATAAGTGCATCTCTCTCTGTTGCTCTGTCCCTATTTGTCGCTGTGTTCCTCTCTCTTACTGTGTCCCTAACAGTTGCTCTGTTCCTCTCTGTTACTGTGTCCCTATCAGTTGCTCCATCCCCCTGTGTTGCTCTGTTCCTTTCTGTTACTGTGTCCCTAACAGTTGCTCTGTTCCTCTCTGTTACTATGTCCCTATCTGTTACTGTGTCCCTAACAGTTGCTCTGTTCCTCTGTTACTATGTCCCTATCTGTTACTGTGTCCCTATCAGTTGCTCCATCCCCCTCTGTTGCTCTGTTCCTTTCTGTTACTGTGTCCCTAACAGTTGCTCTGTTCCTCTCTGTTACTATGTCCCTGTCTGTTACTGTGTCCCTATGAGTTGCTCTGTCCCTCTCTGTTGCTAGGTGCCTCCCTGTTTCTGTGTCCCTATCAGTTGCACTGCCCCTCTCTATTGCTTTGACTTACTCTGTTGCAGTGTCCCTCTAAGTTGCTGTGTCCATTTCAGTTGCTCTGTCCCTCTCTGTTACTCTGTCCCGCTCTGTTGCTCTGCCTTGCTCTGTTGCTCTGCGCCTCTCTATTCCTTTGTCTCACTCTGTTGCTGTGTGAGTCTCTGTTCTGTCCCTCTCTGTTACTGTGAACCTCTCTGTTGCTCTGTCTCTCTCTGTTCATCTGTCCCTCTCTGTTGCTCTGCCTCTCTCCGTTTTGTCCCTCTGTGTTGCTGTGTCCCTCTCCGTTACTCTGTCCCTCTCTGTTGGTCTCTCTCTCTGTTTCTCTGTCCCTCTCCGTTTCTCTGTTCTCCTCTGTTGGTCTCTCTCTATTGGTCACTGTGTCCCTCTCTGTTACTCTATCCGCTTCTGTTACTCTGTCCTTCTATATTGCTCTGTCCCTCTCTGTTTCTGTGTCCCTCACAGTTGCTCTGTCCCTCTTTGTTATTCTGTCCCCCTCTGTTGCTCTATCCCTCTCTGTTCCTCTGTCCCTCTCTGTTGCGCTGTCCTTCTCTGTTGCTCGGTACTACTCTGTTGCTCTGTCCCTGTCTGCTCCTGTGTCCCTCTCTGATCCTCTGTCCTCCTCTCTTACTGTGTCCCTCTATATAACTCTGTCCCTCTCTGTTGCTCTGTCCCTCTCTGTTGCTCTGTCCCTCTCTGTTACTCTGTCCTTCTCTATTGCACGTCCCTCTCTGTTGCTCTGTCTCTCTCTGTTGCCATGTCCCTCTCTGCTGTTCAGGCCCTCTCTGTTACTATGTCCCTACTATGCGCCTGCTCTGGGGAGCTCCACTGTGTGACCCAGTAACAGTGCCAGAGATCATCATCATCTCTGCACTAGCTGCTCCAACAAAAGGGGTGGAGCTTTACAGCCAGGGGACATGGAGACATGATCGTCAGCGAACAAGGGGAATGAAGAAGAGGAGGATGAGCAGGAAGGATGTGCTGCATCATCTGTCTGCAGCAGATGTCAGAGGGATGGAAATATGAGCCTGGTTCTCACCTGCTGCCAGCATCCACCCAGCTCATCAGGGGCAGCCGCTGCCCAAGCTACTCTGTACCCTCAGATGTCACATGTCCCTGGAATGACATTAGCTGACACACCAGCTTATGGTCTGCTCCATTCCTCTGCTCTTCAGCAGGAGCCTCCTTCCCCACCTGTACATGGGCAGCCACGGGTTCCATCAGGCAGCCATTAAACAGCCACCAGTGAATCAGTCAAAGCATAAACACGGTTTAACCATTCACAAGCAACACTAAGTAAACACAAAGATGTAAACGCCTGGGTCACCCTGCGGTGTCCAAGTGCTCTTTTTGAAGTGGTTTCTTTTACTGTCATGAGCAGGAGGGAGCTTGCTGATCTCCAGGTCCCCGGACTGTGGTGACATTGGCGGGGCTCCCCGGGGTGCCTGAAGCCAGGGGGGGCCCAACAAAATGAGGGCCTCGTGCACCAGTGCAGAAATCTCCTCTGTGGCCACTTCCATTGGAGGAGATTGGGTCACTGGCAGAGGGGCTGGGGAGCTCCTGTCAACCCTCAGAGGACCCCGTGAGTGGAGGCTAGATGGGATCCCACTGCTTTCCATCGATGGTGATGTACCTGGAGGGCTCTCCAGGGGCACTGTCCACCTCTCTCTGGCCCACTATCACAATGAGGTCACGACACCAGTGATGATCTGCAGATTAATGCTAACACCAGACATCCACTGAGTCCTGGAGGAAGCCAGGCACTCACCCACCTGAGACAAGGTCTGGATGGACTCTTCCATTGTCCGTGCACATCTAGCTCAGTGCCTCAAGCAGCTCTTCCAGATTCTCCCCTGTTTGTCACTGCATCTCTAGCAGGTTGAGCGTGGTCCTCATCAGAGGCCCTTTCTCAGCCTGGGGAGTGGCATGGGTCTGGTCTCCAGCAGTCACCTGTCTGCCTGAGTCCTCCACCTCCATCACCTGCATCTGTGTTTCAGTGAGCTGCTCACTCAGTCAGCTGATCCTGAGCTGATTCACCAGGGTGTTGTGTGTATTATCAACACTTTCGCTCTCCTAAGGAAGGATATACTGGCCATAGAGGTTCTCTGTACTGATCCCTGGAATGGCGGGATTGTCCTATGGGGACAGCTTGAGGAGACGGGGCCTGTATTCTCTAGGGTTTAGAAGAATGAGAGGTGATCTCATTGAAGCTTACAAAGTTCTTACAGGGCTTGACAGGGGAGATGCAGGAAGGATGTTTCCCCCTGGCCGGAGGATCTAGAACCAGGGACACCCTGTCAGAATGAGAGGACTGAGATGAGGAAGAATTTCTTCACTCAGAGGATGGTGAACCTTTGGAATTCTCTGTCCCAGAAGGCTGTGGAGGCTCAGTCATTAATATGTAGAAATCTGTTGGTCTCTGTCTTGAACAGACTCCAAGATATCAAAGGATATGGGGATAGTGCAGGAAAATGGTGTTGAGGTAAAAGATCCGCCACCATCTAGTTGAATGGTGGAGCAGACTTGAAGGGCTGAATGGCCTACTCCTCTCCTATTTCCTATGAGGTAATGGGATCTGTGTTGGTGCATGGTGTGGGGGGAAGGTATGACGCTGCGTCTTCTGAGGCAGGACCAGTCTCTCCCTCAGAGGAGATATGAAGAGCTCCAGTGGTGGCTTCTCAATGTTCCACCTCAGCACTTCCCCCTGCAAAGCAGAACACACACAATTAGCTCCTCCATCCTTCACTGCCCTAGTCCCATCCATGGGTGCCTAAAGGTGGTGAAAAAACTCAAGTCCTCCTCACTCTCTACACCCAGTACTCAAGCCTTGGTGTGAGAGATGGATCGGCTACTCTGTGGGGTCATTGCTCGGATGTCTGGTACTCCTCCTCCCAACTGCCCTTTTCCCACTGTTATGGGCCCACTTCTCTTGCAGCCAGAAGGGGAGAGAGAGCCTCCAGAGTTTGATGTGGTGGAGCCCTTATTGCCAGCCACCCACTAGGCCCATGATGGCTCCTGGAGTATGTGTCTTCCACATGATCACTGTTGCAGGCCTTGGAGAACACTAAAACTGAGAGATGTCTGTCATCCACCTACAGCCATTTCTGCTGAGCTAGCTGTGAGGGGGCCTAATATATGCACAGCCATTCACGTGATCACTTCCCAAGTGCTGACCCTTCACTTCCCCCCCCAGGTCACATGACTTTCACTCAAACTCACCCTCACACTACAGAATAGCTCATTCATCCTTTTCCTGCATGGGCCCTAAGTCTCTTTGCTGCACCCTAAGAATTCTTACTCTGCTTTTTCAGGTATGTTTATCGCAAATGCACCAATCACAGAACAAGGATGGATAAAGCAATAATGTGTGTTCTTTATTTGAAGATAAGACTGTATGCATAAAATGGTAACTGGGAGGCTATGTAGAACACGTCTGATCTGTAGGACTACTGCTCGGTTCTGTCTACAGAGTACAAAGGATTATATATCACATTCTGTTCCATAGTGGATACTGATGGTCAGCAGTTTAAGATATGCCCCCTTAAAGATACATCACAACATCTCCCATTTTTCTAAATTAAAGTTTTATTCTTAAAGAATCAAAAACCGTTTACGTTACATCAAAAGAAAGGTACATCGTGTTGAAATATATTATTACAAAAAACAATGAATTGATAAGTCTCGGAAGTGTGCTAGTGGTTTGCTTATACTCCCAGACTTGGTTCAGTGAAGTTGGTTTGAAATTACCATTTGTTCTCATAAGGCTGGCTGTCGGTAAGGGTGCTGTGTTGGGGCTGTGTCTTGGAATGTGTTCCACTAGCAATAGGGTTACTAGGTGTTTCTGACTGTGGTATTGGTCTGATTTGGCATTTGTTTCATCACACTGTCATGCCATTAGTTGTTCATACTTGATATGATCTTGGCTTTGGGCATATGCTGACGATTTCAGCTGGATTCCATGTGCCATTTGTTGGGTGCTGTACTCAAACTTTCTGTCCAACATTTAGGTTGGATAATTCGTTGCCTTCATGACGGTCATGGGCATTTCCCATCTTCCCGTTTTTCGAATAAGAGATCTTGTACACCTGAGAGTATTGACAAGTGATGTCAGGAAAGGGTTGTTCGCACTAGTCTGCCGAATAATAATTCCATAGTAACTGATTCTACAGTAAGATGAAGTTTGTAAGGTCAGAATAGGCATACATATTCACTACAAACTGTGCCTTGTAACTTGTTGGCTAATGATCTGTATTGTAGAATTAGGTGGTCTTCTCCTGGAGTAAGCTTGGGTCTGTGGGCTATGGTCTTAGTCTTTATCTTTACAATACCATGAATGGTAACCAAGGACAGGTCCCTCCGTGCTGGTAGACCTGCAATCACTAAACCTATGGTGTCCACTATGTAAAATATCTAGGGTGACCAGGGTGAGTTGTTGTTGTGACACTCCAGTGTAATGGATCCCAGGGACGGAATCACCCAGCCATTGTACACAGTAAATTTGGCAGTAATTGGTTGAGCCACCACTTGCTACTTCTGTGGGTACAAAGTGTGCATAGTGGAAGGATGTTTGCACCTGCACCAATATCAACTTTTGTGTATATTTTATGCTGTCCCTGTATCTGTGGCAAAGTTTGATGTTCACTGTATGAAATGTCTGCTCACTTCATGTATCAATGTTCTGGTCATCCCCATCATCTGACCGTATAGCCTGGCTAGTCATTTTGTGGATTATGTTTTGGCAATGTTTGCAATGCTATCTTGGTTGGTTGGAATGCTGTCCCTGACTGGCTTCAAGTGTTGACCATATTTTGTTTGGATTTTTAAAGTTATCGTCTGACATACTTGAGGTATTCAGACAGCCAAGGCCTTAATTTTCAATAGAAATTTTAACCTTTATGGCTTGTTCATCTGGTTCAGAAATGTCCAGGTCCAGAAAACTGAACTCTCTGCGTTGTCTGAACAGAGTGAACTCAGAGAGGAGGTGGGCTGCCTTCCAATTGAATGGTGGAAATTTTGTGGTTATCCTGTGACCTTTTGCAGAGCAGGAATAAATGTTAAGATTTTCATGTTCCATCAGAACTTGATTTCTGTAACTGCTCTGACTTGCAGTTCCTTGACCGGCCACAGCTTGTTGCTAGATGGCAATGATGGCACTGTTGTTAGTTGCTGCCTTCCTGGACGTTTGAGGGGCTCCACCCAGGAAGCTGTATTTTTGGTGTGAAAACATGCCCCAGGCCTGAAAAGATAAATTTAATGGTGAAAAAAAATGCTTTTTACAGCCTTCTACAAGTAGTTGGAAGGACTTCTCTTTCTTGGCCCAGTCACAAAGGTTATGGGGAGAAGGCGGGAGAATGGGGTTGAGAAACTTATCAGCCATGATTGATTGGCAGAGCAGACTCGATGGGCCGAATGGCCAAATTTCTGCTCCAATGTCTTATGGTCTTAATCATCTCTCCATCCTGCAACCTCCTGAAGTGATGGCTTGCAACAGTAATGGATGTTCCTGCCTGTGGAGCTCTGCCCAGCACTACACACCCAGAGTCAGCTATCTAGTGACTGTTCCTGTACAGACCTTCACAACAGGTACTCTTAGACCACTCAAGTTCTCCTGATTTTCAGCAATCTTACTGGGACCTGGTGCCTGCTGGTTGGAGCAAGGTATGTGTCCCAGATCAGAGTGCGAGGAGAAGGGATCGTCAGTGTGTGAGGGGATTGGGAGGTCAGTGTGCAAGGGGATTGGAGGTAAGTGTGCAAGGGGAGTGGGACGTCAGTGTGCAAGAGGAAGGGGAGGTCTGTGAGCGAGGGGATGGAGAGGTAAGTGTGCGAGTGGAAGGGGAGGTCAGTGTGTGAGGAGATAGGGACGTCAGTGTGCGAGGGGAAGGAGAGGTCAGTGTGCGAGGGGACAGAGAGGTCAGTGTGCGAGTAGAAGGGAAGGTCAGTGTGTGAGGGGATTGGGATGTCCGTGTGCTAGGGGAAGGTGAGGTCAGTGTGTGAGGGGAAGGGGAGCTAAGTGTGCGAGGGGAAGTGGAGTTAGGTGTGCGAGCAGAAGGATGTCAATGTGCGAGGGAAAGTTGTCAGTGTGCAAGGGGAAGGGTACGTAAGTGTGCAAAGGGAAAGGGACATCAGTGTGCGAGGGGAAGGGGACATCAGTGTGCCAGGGGATTGGGATGTCAGTGTGTGAGGGGAAGGGGAGGTCAGAGTGCAAGGGGAAGGGGAGGTCTGAGTGCGAGGGGAAGGGGAGGTCTGAGTGCGAGGGGAAGGGGAGGTCAGTGTGCGAAGGTAGTGGGACGTTAATGTGCGAGGGGAATGGAAGGTCAGTGTAGGAGGGGACAGAGAGGTCAGTATGCGAGTGGAAGGGGAGTTCAGTGTGTGAGGGGATTGGGATGTCCGTGTGCGAGGGTAAGGTGAGGTCAGTGTGCGAGGGGAAGGGGACGTAAGTGAGCGAGCAGAAGGATGTCAATGTACGAGTGAAAGAGGTCAGTGTGCAAAGGGAAGGGGACGTCAGTGTGCGAGGGGAAGGGGAGGTCAGTCTGGGAGGGGGAGGGGAGATCAGTGTGCGAGGGGAAGGGTAGGTCAGTCGGCGAGGGGAAAGGGAGGTCAATGTGTGAGGGGATTGGGAGTTTAGTTAGCGAGGCGAAGGAGAGGTCAGTGGGCGAGGGGAAGGAGAGGTCAGTGGGCGAGGGGAAGGAGAGGTCAGTGTGCGAGGGGAAGGGGATGTCAGTGTGCGAGTGGAAGTGGAGGTCAGTGTGCGAGGGGAAGGGGAGGTCAGGGATTGAGAGGAAATAAGCGTCAGTATGTGAGAGGAAGGAGAGGTCAATGTCCGAGGGGTTTCGGACATCACTGTGCGAGGGGAAGTGGGCGTCAGTGTGCGAGGGGAAGGCAGGTCAGAGTGCGAGGGGAAGGGGAGGTCAGTGTGCGAGGGGAAAGGGAGGTCAGTGTGCGAAGGGAAGGGTAGGTCTGTGTGCGAGGGGAAGTGGGTGTCAGTGTGCGAGGGGAAGGCAGGTCAGAGTGCAAGGGGAAGGGGAGGTCAGTGTACGAGGGGCAGGGGAGGTCAGTGTGCGAGGGCAAGGTGAGGTCAGTGTGCGAGGGGAAGGGGAGGACAGTGTGCAAGAGGAAGGGGAGGTCAGTGTGTGAGGGGAAGGGAAGGTCAGTGTGCGAGGGCAAGGTGAGGTCAGTGTGCGAGGGGAAGGGGAGGACAGTGTGCAAGAGGAAGGGGAGGTCAGTGTGCGAGGGGGAGGGGTGGGTCAGTGTACGAGGGGAAGGGGAGGTCAGTGTGCAAGAGGAAGGGGAGGTCAGTGTGCGAGGGGAAGGGGAGGTCAGTGTGCGAGGGGAAGGGGAGGTCAGTGTGCGAGGGGAAAGGGAGGTCAGTGTGCGAGGGGGAAGGGTGGTCAGTGTGTGAGGGCAAGGGAGATCAGTGTGCGAGGGGAATGGGAGGTCAGTGTGCGAGGGCAAGGGAGATCAGTGTGCGAGGGAAAGGGGAGGTCAGTGTGCGAGGGGAAAGGGAGGTCAGTGTGCGAAGGGAAGGGTAGGTCTGTGTGCGAGGGGAAGTGGGTGTCAGTGTGCGAGGGGAAGGCAGGTCAGAGTGCGAGGGGAAGGGGAGGTCAGTGTACGAGGGGCAGGGGAGGTCAGTGTGCGAGGGCAAGGTGAGGTCAGTGTGCGAGGGGAAGGGGAGGACAGTGTGCAAGAGGAAGGGGAGGTCAGTGTGTGAGGGGGAGGGGTGGGTCAGTGTACGAGGGGAAGGGGAGGTCAGTGTGCAAGAGGAAGGGGAGGTCAGTGTGCGAGGGGAAGGGGAGGTCAGTGTGCGAGGGGGAAGGCAGGTCAGAGTGCGAGGGGAAGGGGAGGTCAGTGTACGAGGGGCAGGGGAGGTCAGTGTGCGAGGGCAAGGGGAGGTCAGTGTGCAAGGGGAAGGGGAGGTCAGTGTGTGAGGGGAAGGGAAGGTCAGTGTGCGAGGGCAAGGTGAGGTCAGTGTGCGAGGGGAAGGGGAGGACAGTGTGCAAGAGGAAGGGGAGGTCAGTGTGCGAGGGGGAGGGGTGGGTCAGTGTACGAGGGGAAGGGGAGGTCAGTGTGCAAGAGGAAGGGGAGGTCAGTGTGCGAGGGGAAGGGGAGGTCAGTGTGCGAGGGGAAGGGGAGGTCAGTGTGCGAGGGGAAAGGGAGGTCAGTGTGCGAGGGGAAAGGGAGGTCAGTGTGCGAGGGGGAAGGGTGGTCAGTGTGCAAGGGCAAGGGAGATCAGTGTGCGAGGGGAATGGGAGGTCAGTGTGCGAGGGCAAGGGAGATCAGTGTGCGAGGGAAAGGGGAGGTCAGTGTGCGAGGGGAAAGGGAGGTCAGTGTGCGAAGGGAAGGGGAGGACAGTGTGCGAGGGGAAGTGGGTGTCAGTGTGCGAGGGGAAGGCAGGTCAGAGTGCGAGGGGAAGGGGAGGTCAGTGTACGAGGGGCAGGGGAGGTCAGTGTGCGAGGGCAAGGGGAGGTCAGTGTGCAAGGGGAAGGGGAGGTCAGTGTGTGAGGGGAAGGGAAGGTCAGTGTGCGAGGGCAAGGTGAGGTCAGTGTGCGAGGGGAAGGGGAGGACAGTGTGCAAGAGGAAGGGGAGGTCAGTGTGTGAGGGGGAGGGGTGGGTCAGTGTACGAGGGGAAGGGGAGGTCAGTGTGCAAGAGGAAGGGGAGGTCAGTGTGCGAGGGGAAGGGGAGGTCAGTGTGCGAGGGGAAGGGGAGGTCAGTGTGCGAGAGGAAATGGAGGTCAGTGTGCGAGGGGAAGGGGAGGTCAGTGTGCAAGGGGAAGGGGAGATCAGTGTGTGAGAGGGAGGGGAGGACAGTGTGCAATAGGAAAGGGAGGTCAGTGTGCGAGGGGAAGGGGAGGTCAGTGTGCAAGGGGAAGGGGAGATCAGTATGCGAGGGGAAGGGGAGGTCAGTGTGCAAGGGGAAGGGGAGATCAGTGTGTGAGAGGGAGGGGAGGACAGTGTGCAATAGGAAGGGGAGGTCAGTGTGCGAGGGGGAGGGGAGGTCTGTACGAGGGGAAGGGGAGGTCAGTGTGCAAGAGGTAGGGGAGGTCAGTGTGCGAGGGGAAAGGGAGGTCAGTGTGCGAGGGGAAGGGGAGGTCAGTGTGCAAGGGGAAGGGGAGATCAGTGTGTGAGAGGGAGGGGAGGACAGTGTGCAATAGGAAGGGGAGGTCAGTGTGCGAGGGGGAGGGGGGGTCACTGTACGAGGGAAAGGGGAGGTCAGTGTGCAAGAGGAAGGGGAGGTCAGTGTGCGAGGGGAAGGGGAGGTCAGTGTGCGAGGGGAAAGGGAGTTCACTGTGCGAGGGGAAGGGGAGGTCACTGTGCAAGAGGAAGGGGAGGTCAGTGTGCGAGGGGAATGGGAGATCAGTGTGCGAGGGGATTGGGAGGTCAGTGTGCGAGTGGAAAGGGAGATCAGTGTGCGAGGGGAAGGGGAGGTCAGTGTGCGAGGGTTGGGGAGATCAGTGTGCGAGGGGGAAGGGTGGTCAGTGTGCGAGGGCAAGGGAGATCAGTGTGCGAGGGGAATGGGAGGTCAGTGTGCGAGGGGAATGGGAGGTCAGTGTGCGAGGGCAAGGGAGATCAGTGTGCGAGGGGAATGGGAGGTCAGTGTGCGAGGGGAAGGGGAGATCAGTGTGCGAGGGGGAAGGGAGATCAGTGTGTGAGAGGGAGGGGAGGACAGTGTGCAATAGGAAGGGGAGGTCAGTGTGCGAGGGGGAGGGGGGGTCACTGTACGAGGGGAAGGGGAGGTCAGTGTGCAAGAGGAAGGGGAGGTCAGTGTGCGAGGGGAAGGGGAGGTCAGTGTGCGAGGGGAAAGGGAGGTCACTGTGCGAGGGGAAGGGGAGGTCACTGTGCAAGAGGAAGGGGAGGTCAGTGTGCGAGGGGAATGGGAGATCAGTGTGCGAGGGGATTGGGAGGTCAGTGTGCGAGTGGAAAGGGAGATCAGTGTGCGAGGGGAAGGGGAGGTCAGTGTGCGAGGGGAAGGGGAGATCAGTGTGCGAGGGGGAAGGGTGGTCAGTGTGCGAGGGCAAAGGAGATCAGTGTGCGAGGGGAATGGGAAGTCAGTGTGCGAGGGGAAGGGGAGATCAGTGTGCGAGGGGGAAGGGTGGTCAGTGTGCGAGGGCAAGGGAGATCAGTGTGCGAGGGGAATGGGAGGTCAGTGTGCGAGGGGAATGGGAGGTCAGTGTGCGAGGGCAAGGGAGATCAGTGTGCGAGGGGAATGGGAGGTCAGTGTGCGAGGGGAAGGGGAGATCAGTGTGCGAGGGGGAAGGGAGATCAGTGTGCGAGGGAAAGGGGAGGTCAGGGATTGAGAGGAAATAAGCGTCAGTGTGCGAGGGGAAGGGGATGTCAGTGTCTGAGGGGTTTGGGACATCAGTGTGCGAGGGGAAGGGGAGGCCAGTATGCGAGGGGAAAGGGTGGTCAATGTGCGAAGGGAAGGGTAGGTCTGTGTGCGAGGGGAAGTGGGCGTCAGTGCGCGTGGGGAAGGTGAGGTCAGTGTACGAGGGGCAGGGGAGGTCAGTGTGCGAGGGGAAGGGGAGGACAGTGTGCAAGAGGAAGGGGAGGTCAGTGTGCGAGGGGGAGGGGTGGGTCAGTGTACGAGGGGAAGGGGAGGTCAGTGTGCAAGAGGAAGGGGAGGTCAGTGTGCGAGGGGAAGGGGAGGACAGTGTGCAAGAGGAAGGGGAGGTCAGTGTGCGAGGGGGATTGGTGGGTCAGTGTACGAGGGGAAGGGGAGGTCAGTGTGCAAGAGGAAGGGGAGGTCAGTGTGCGAGGGGAAGGGGAGGTCAGTGTGCGAGGGGAAGGGGAGGTCAGTGTGCGAGGGGAAAGGGTGGTCAGTGTGCGAGGGGAAGGGGAGGTCAGTGTGCAAGGGGAAGGGGAGATCAGTGTGGGAGAGGGAGGGGAGGAAAGTGTGCAATAGGAAGGGGAGGTCAGTGTGCGAGGGGGAGGGGGGGTCACTGTACGAGGGGAAGGGGAGGTCAGTGTGCAAGAGGAAGGGGAGGTCAGTGTGCGAGGGGAAGGGGAGGTCAGTGAGCGAGGGGAAAGGGAGGTCACTGTGCGAGGGTAAGGGGAGGTCACTGTGCAAGAGGAAGGGGAGGTCAGTGTGCGAGGGGAAGGGGAGGTCAGTGTGCGAGGGGATTGGGAGGTCAGTGTGCGAGTGGAAAGGGAGATCAGTGTGCGAGGGGAAGGGGAGGTCAGTGTGCGAGGGGAAGGGGAGATCAGTGTGCAAGGGGGAAGGGTGGTCAGTGTGCGAGGGCAAGGGAGATCAGTGTGCGAGGGGAATGGGAGGTCAGTGTGCGAGGGCAAGGGAGGTCAGTGTGCGAGGGGAAGGGTAGGTCAGTGTGCGAGGGGAAGGGGAGGTCAGTGTGCGAGGGTTAGGGAGATCAGTGTGCGAGGGGAAGTGGAGCTCAGTGTGCGAGGGGAAGGGTAGGTCAGTCTGCGAGGGGAAGGGGAGGTCACTGTGCGAGGGAAAGGGGAGGTCAGTGTGCGAGGGAAAGGGGAGGTCAGTGTGGGAGGGGATTGGGACGTCAGTGTGTGAGGGGATTGGGAGGTTAGTGAGCGAGGGGAAGGAGAGGTCAGTGGGCGAGGGGATGGCGAGGTCAGTGGGAAAGGGGATTGGGACATGAGTGTGTGCGGGGAAGGGGAGGTCAGTGTGCGAAGGGAAGGGGAGGTCAGTGTGCGAGTGGAAGTGGAGGTCAGTGTGCGAAGGGAAGGGGAGGTCAGTGCGCGAGGGGAAGGGGAGGTCAGTGTGTGAGTGGAAGGAGAGGTCAGTGACCGAGGGGGAAGGGGAGGTCAGTGTGCGAAAGGAAGGAGAGTACAGTGTCCTTCAGTGTGCGAGGGGGAGGGGAGGACAGAGTGCAAGAGGAAGGGGAGGTCAGTGTTTGAGGGGAAGGGGAGGTCAGTGAGCGAGCGGAAGGGGAGTTCAGTGTGCGAGGGGAACGGGAGGTCAGTGTGTGAGTGGAAGGGGAGGTCACTGTGCGAGGGGGAGGGAAGGTCTGTGTGCGAGAGGGAGGGGAGGTCAGTGTGCAAGGGGGAGGGGAGGACAGTGTGCAAGAGGAAGGGGAGGTCAATGTGCAAGGGGGAGGGGGGGTCAGTGTACGAGGGGAAGGGGAGGTCAGTGTGCGAGGGAAAGGGGAGGTCCATGTGCGAGGGAAAGGGGAGGTCCGTGTGCGAGGGAAAGGGGAGGTCCGTGTGCGAGGGGAAGGGGAGGTCAGTGTGCGAGGCGAAGGGGAGGTCACTGTGCGAGGGGAAGGGGAGGTCAGTGTGCGAGGGGAAGGGGAGGTCTGTGTGCGAGGGGGAGGGGAGGTCAGTGTGCGAGGGGGAGGGGAGGTCAGTGTGCAAGGGGGAGGGGAGGTCAGTGTGCAAGGGGGAGGGGGGGGTCAGTGTACGAGGGGAAGGGGAGGTCAGTGTGCAAGGGAAAGGGGAGGACAGTGTGCGAGGGGAAGGGGAGGTCACTGTGCGAGGGGAAGGGGATGACAGTGTGCAAGAGGAAGGGGAGGTCAGGGTGCAAGGGGGAGGGGGTGTCAGTGTACGAGGGGAAGGGGAGGTCAGTGTGCGAGTGGAAGGTGAGGTCAGTGTGCGAGGGGAAGGGTAGGTCAGTGTGCGAGGGGAAGGGGAGGTCCGTGTGCGAGGGTTAGGGAGATCAGTGTGCGAGGCGAAGTGGAGCTCAGTGTGCGAGGGGAAGGGTAGGTCAGTCTGCGAGGGGAAGGGGAGGTCACTGTGCGAGGGAAAGGGGAGGTCAGTGTGCGAGGGGATTGGGAGGTCAGTGTGGGAGGGGATTGGGACGTCAGTGTGTGAGGGGATTGGGAGGTTAGTGAGCGAGGGGAAGGAGAGGTCAGTGGGCGAGGGGATGGCGAGGTCAGTGGGAAAGGGGACTGGGACATGAGTGTGTGCGGGGAAGGGGAGGTCAGTGTGCGAAGGGAAGGGGAGGTCAGTGTGCGAGTGGAAGTGGAGGTCAGTGTGCGAAGGGAAGGGGAGGTCAGTGCGCGAGGGGAAGGGGAGGTCAGTGTGTGAGTGGAAGGAGAGGTCAGTGACCGAGGGGGAAGGGGAGGTCAGTGTGCGAAAGGAAGGAGAGTACAGTGTCCTTCAGTGTGCGAGGGGGAGGGGAGGACAGTGTGCAAGAGGAAGGGGAGGTCAGTGTTTGAGGGGAAGGGGAGGT
Source organism: Carcharodon carcharias (assembly GCF_017639515.1). Taxonomy (NCBI): domain Eukaryota; kingdom Metazoa; phylum Chordata; class Chondrichthyes; order Lamniformes; family Lamnidae; genus Carcharodon; species Carcharodon carcharias. Next base: position 85,389,159 of record NC_054473.1, read on the forward strand.
CAGTGAGCGAGCGGAAGGGGAGTTCAGTGTGCGAGGGGAATGGGAGGTCAGTGTGTGAGTGGAAGGGGAGGTCACTGTGCGAGGGGGAGGGAAGGTCTGTGTGCGAGAGGGAGGGGAGATCAGTGTGCAAGGGGGAGGGAAGGACAGTGTGCAAGAGGAAGGGGAGGTCAGTGTGCAAGGGGGAGGGGGGGGTCAGTGTACGAGGGGAAGGGGAGGTCAGTGTGCAAGGGAAAGGGGAGGTCCGTGTGCGAGGGAAAGGGGAGGTCCGTGTGCGAGGGAAAGGGGAGGTCCGTGTGCGAGGGGAAGGGGAGGTCAGTGTGCGAGGCGAAGGGGAGGTCAGTGTGCGAGGGGAAGGGGAGGTCCGTGTGCGAGGGAAAGGGGAGGTCCGTGTGCGAGGGAAAGGGGAGGTCGGTGTGCGAGGGGGAGGGGAGGTCAGTGTGCGAGGGGGTGGGGAGGTCAGTGTGCAAGGGGGAGGGGAGGACAGTGTGCAAGAGGAAGGGGAGGTCAGTGTGCAAGGGGGAGGGGGGGTCAGTGTACGAGGGGAAGGGGAGGTCAGTGTGCAAGGGAAAGGGGAGGACAGTGTGCGAGGGGAAGGGGAGGTCACTGTGCGAGGGGAAGGGGATGACAGTGTGCAAGAGGAAGGGGAGGTCAGGGTGCAAGGGGGAGGGGGGGTCAGTGTACGAGGGGAAGGGGAGGTCAGTGTGCGAGTGGAAGGTGAGGTCAGTGTGCGAGGGGAAGGGGAGGTCAGTGTGCGAGGGGAAGGGGAGGTCAGTGTGCGAGTGGAAGGTGAGGTCAGTGTGCGAGGGGAAGGGTAGGTCAGTGTGCGAGGGGAAGGGGAGGTCCGTGTGCGAGGGTTAGGGAGATCAGTGTGCGAGGCGAAGTGGAGCTCAGTGTGCGAGGGGAAGGGTAGGTCAGTCTGCGAGGGGAAGGGGAGGTCACTGTGCGAGGGAAAGGGGAGGTCAGTGTGCGAGGGGATTGGGAGGTCAGTGTGGGAGGGGATTGGGACGTCAGTGTGTGAGGGGATTGGGAGGTTAGTGAGCGAGGGGAAGGAGAGGTCAGTGGGCGAGGGGATGGCGAGGTCAGTGGGAAAGGGGATTGGGACATGAGTGTGTGCGGGGAAGGGGAGGTCAGTGTGCGAAGGGAAGGGGAGGTCAGTGTGCGAGTGGAAGTGGAGGTCAGTGTGCGAAGGGAAGGGGAGGTCAGTGCGCGAGGGGAAGGGGAGGTCAGTGTGTGAGTGGAAGGAGAGGTCAGTGACCGAGGGGGAAGGGGAGGTCAGTGTGCGAAAGGAAGGAGAGTACAGTGTCCTTCAGTGTGCGAGGGGGAGGGGAGGACAGTGTGCAAGAGGAAGGGGAGGTCAGTGTTTGAGGGGAAGGGGAGGTCAGTGAGCGAGCGGAAGGGGAGTTCAGTGTGCGAGGGGAATGGGAGGTCAGTGTGTGAGTGGAAGGGGAGGTCACTGTGCGAGGGGGAGGGAAGGTCTGTGTGCGAGAGGGAGGGGAGATCAGTGTGCAAGGGGGAGGGAAGGACAGTGTGCAAGAGGAAGGGGAGGTCAGTGTGCAAGGGGGAGGGGGGGGGGTCAGTGTACGAGGGGAAGGGGAGGTCAGTGTGCAAGGGAAAGGGGAGGTCCGTGTGCGAGGGAAAGGGGAGGTCCGTGTGCGAGGGAAAGGGGAGGTCCGTGTGCGAGGGGAAGGGGAGGTCAGTGTGCGAGGCGAAGGGGAGGTCAGTGTGCGAGGGGAAGGGGAGGTCCGTGTGCGAGGGAAAGGGGAGGTCCGTGTGCGAGGGAAAGGGGAGGTCGGTGTGCGAGGGGGAGGGGAGGTCAGTGTGCGAGGGGGTGGGGAGGTCAGTGTGCAAGGGGGAGGGGAGGACAGTGTGCAAGAGGAAGGGGAGGTCAGTGTGCAAGGGGGAGGGGGGGTCAGTGTACGAGGGGAAGGGGAGGTCAGTGTGCAAGGGAAAGGGGAGGACAGTGTGCGAGGGGAAGGGGAGGTCACTGTGCGAGGGGAAGGGGATGACAGTGTGCAAGAGGAAGGGGAGGTCAGGGTGCAAGGGGGAGGGGGGGGTCAGTGTACGAGGGGAAGGGGAGGTCAGTGTGCGAGTGGAAGGTGAGGTCAGTGTGCGAGGGGAAGGGGAGGTCAGTGTGCGAGGGGAAGGGGAGGTCAGTGTGCGAGGGGAAGGGGAGGTCAGTGTGCGAGGCAAAGGGGAGGTCCGTGTACGAGGGAAAGGGGAGGTCAGTGTGCGAGAGGAAGGGGAGCTCAGTGTGCGAGGGGAAGGGGAGGTCAGTGTGCGAGGGAAAGGGGAGTTCCGTGTGCGAGGGAAAGGGGAGGTCAGTGTGCGAGAGGAAGGTGAGCTCAGTGTGCAAGGGGAAGGGAGATCAGTGTGCGAGGGGAAGTGGAGGTCGGTGTGCGAGGGGAAGTGGAGATCAGTGTGCGATGGGAAGGGGAGGTCAGTGCGCGAGGGGTAGGGAGATCAGTGTGCGAGGGGTAGGGAGATCAGTGTGCGAGGGGTAGGGAGATCAGTGTGCGAGGGGTAGGGAGATCAGTGTGCGAGGGGTAGGGAGATCAATGTGTGAGGGGAAGGGGAGGTCATTGTGCAAGAGGAAGGGGAGGTCAGTGTGCGAGGGGAAGGGGAGGTCAGTGTGCGAGTGGAAGGGGAGGTCAGTGTGCGAGGGGAAAGGGTGGTCAGTGTGCGAGGGGAAGGGGAGGTCAGTGTGCAAGGGGAAGGGGAGATCAGTGTGTGAGAGGGAGGGGAGGAAAGTGTGCAATAGGAAGGGGAGGTCAGTGTGCGAGGGGGAGGGGGGGTCACTGTACGAGGGGAAGGGGAGGTCAGTGTGCAAGAGGAAGGGGAGGTCAGTGTGCGAGGGGAAGGGGAGGTCAGTGAGCGAGGGGAAAGGGAGGTCACTGTGCGAGGGTAAGGGGAGGTCAGTGTGCAAGAGGAAGGGGAGGTCAGTGTGCGAGGGAAGGGGAGGTCAGTGAGCGAGGGGAAAGGGAGGTCACTGTGCGAGGGTAAGGGGAGGTCACTGTGCAAGAGGAAGGGGAGGTCAGTGTGCGAGGGGAAGGGGAGGTCAGTGTGCGAGGGGATTGGGAGGTCAGTGTGCGAGTGGAAAGGGAGATCAGTGTGCGAGTGGAAGGGGAGATCAGTGTGCGAGGGGGAAGGGTGGTCAGTGTGCGAGGGCAAGGGAGATCAGTGTGCGAGGGGAATGGGAGGTCAGTGTGCGAGGGCAAGGGAGGTCAGTGTGCGAGGGGAAGGGTAGGTCACTGTGCAAGAGGAAGGGGAGGTCAGTGTGCGAGGGGGAAGGGTGGTCAGTGTGCGAGGGCAAGGGAGATCAGTGTGCGAGGGGAATGGGAGGTCAGTGTGCGAGGGGAATGGGAGGTCAGTGTGCGAGGGCAAGGGAGATCAGTGTGCGAGGGGAATGGGAGGTCAGTGTGCGAGGGGAAGGGGAGATCAGTGTGCGAGGGGGAAGGGAGATCAGTGTGCGAGGGAAAGGGGAGGTCAGGGATTGAGAGGAAATAAGCGTCAGTGTGCGAGGGGAAGGGGATGTCAGTGTCTGAGGGGTTTGGGACATCAGTGTGCGAGGGGAAGGGGAGGCCAGTATGCGAGGGGAAAGGGAGGTCAGTGTGCGAAGGGAAGGGTAGGTCTGTGTGCGAGGGGAAGTGTGCGTCAGTGCGCGTGGGGAAGGTGAGGTCAGTGTACGAGGGGCAGGGGAGGTCAGTGTGCGAGGGGAAGGGGAGGACAGTGTGCAAGAGGAAGGGGAGGTCAGTGTGCGAGGGGGAGGGGTGGGTCAGTGTACGAGGGGAAGGGGAGGTCAGTGTGCAAGAGGAAGGGGAGGTCAGAGTGCGAGGGGAAGGGGAGGACAGTGTGCAAGAGGAAGGGTAGGTCAGTGTGCGAGGGGGAGGGGTGGGTCAGTGTACGAGGGGAAGGGGAGGTCAGTGTGCAAGAGGAAGGGGAGGTCAGTGTGCGAGGGGAAGGGGAGGTCAGTGTGCGAGGGGAAGGGGAGGTCAGTGTGCGAGGGGAAAGGGTGGTCAGTGTGCGAGGGGAAGGGGAGGTCAGTGTGCAAGGGGAAGGGGAGATCAGTGTGTGAGAGGGAGGGGAGGAAAGTGTGCAATAGGAAGGGGAGGTCAGTGTGCGAGGGGGAGGGGGGGTCACTGTACGAGGGGAAGGGGAGGTCAGTGTGCAAGAGGAAGGGGAGGTCAGTGTGCGAGGGGAAGGGGAGGTCAGTGAGCGAGGGGAAAGGGAGGTCACTGTGCGAGGGTAAGGGGAGGTCACTGTGCAAGAGGAAGGGGAGGTCAGTGTGCGAGGGGAAGGGGAGGTCAGTGTGCGAGGGGATTGGGAGGTCAGTGTGCGAGTGGAAAGGGAGATCAGTGTGCGGGGGGAAGGGGAGGTCAGTGTGCGAGGGGAAGGGGAGATCAGTGTGCGAGGGGGAAGGGTGGTCAGTGTGCGAGGGCAAGGGAGATCAGTGTGCGAGGGGAATGGGAGGTCAGTGTGCGAGGGCAAGGGAGGTCAGTGTGCGAGGGGAAGGGTAGGTCAGTGTGCGAGGGGAAGGGGAGGTCAGTGTGCGAGGGGAAGGGGAGATCAGTGTGCGAGGGGGAAGGGTGGTCAGTGTGCGAGGGCAAGGGAGATCAGTGTGCGAGGGGAATGGGAGGTCAGTGTGCGAGGGCAAGGGAGGTCAGTGTGCGAGGGGAAGGGTAGGTCAGTGTGCGAGGGGAAGGGGAGGTCAGTGTGCGAGGGTTAGGGAGATCAGTGTGCGAGGGGAAGTGGAGCTCAGTGTGCGAGGGGAAGGGTAGGTCAGTCTGCGAGGGGAAGGGGAGGTCACTGTGCGAGGGAAAGGGGAGGTCAGTGTGCGAGGGGATTGGGAGGTCAGTGTGGGAGGGGATTGGGACGTCAGTGTGTGAGGGGATTGGGAGGTTAGTGAGCGAGGGGAAGGAGAGGTCAGTGGGCGAGGGGATGGCGAGGTCAGTGGGAAAGGGGATTGGGACATGAGTGTGTGCGGGGAAGGGGAGGTCAGTGTGCGAAGGGAAGGGGAGGTCAGTGTGCGAGTGGAAGTGGAGGTCAGTGTGCGAAGGGAAGGGGAGGTCAGTGCGCGAGGGGAAGGGGAGGTCCGTGTACGAGGGAAAGGGGAGGTCAGTGTGCGAGAGGAAGGGGAGCTCAGTGTGCGAGGGGAAGGGGAGGTCAGTGTGCGAGGGAAAGGGGAGTTCCGTGTGCGAGGGAAAGGGGAGGTCAGTGTGCGAGAGGAAGGTGAGCTCAGTGTGCAAGGGGAAGGGAGATCAGTGTGCGAGGGGAAGTGGAGGTCGGTGTGCGAGGGGAAGTGGAGATCAGTGTGCGATGGGAAGGGGAGGTCAGTGCGCGAGGGGTAGGGAGATCAGTGTGCGAGGGGTAGGGAGATCAGTGTGCGAGGTGTAGGGAGATCAGTGTGCGAGGGGTAGGGAGATCAGTGTGCGAGGGGTAGGGAGATCAATGTGTGAGGGGAAGGGGAGGTCAGTGTGCAAGAGGAAGGGGAGGTCAGTGTGCGAGGGGAAGGAGAGGTCAGTGTGCGAGTGGAAGGGGAGGTCAGTGTGCGAGGGGAAAGGGTGGTCAGTGTGCGAGGGGAAGGGGAGGTCAGTGTGCAAGGGGAAGGGGAGATCAGTGTGTGAGAGGGAGGGGAGGAAAGTGTGCAATAGGAAGGGGAGGTCAGTGTGCGAGGGGGAGGGGGGGTCACTGTACGAGGGGAAGGGGAGGTCACTGTGCGAGGGTAAGGGGAGGTCAGTGTGCGAGGGGGAGGGGGGGTCACTGTACGAGGGGAAGGGGAGGTCAGTGTGCGAGGGGATTGGGAGGTCAGTGTGCGAGTGGAAAGGGAGATCAGTGTGCGAGGGGAATGGGAGGTCAGTGTGCGAGGGGGAAGGGAGATCAGTGTGCGAGGGAAAGGGGAGGTCAGGGATTGAGAGGAAATAAGCGTCAGTGTGCGAGGGGAAGGGGATTTCAGTGTCTGAGGGGTTTGGGACATCAGTGTGCGAGGGGAAGGGGAGGCCAGTATGCGAGGGGAAAGGGAGGTCAGTGTGCGAAGGGAAGGGTAGGTCTGTGTGCGAGGGGAAGTGGGCGTCAGTGCGCGTGGGGAAGGTGAGGTCATTGTACGAGGGGCAGGGGAGGTCAGTGTGCGAGGGGAAGGGGATGACAGTGTGCAAGAGGAAGGGGAGGTCAGTGTGCGAGGGGGAGGGATGGGTCAGTGTACGAGGGGAAGGGGAGGTCAGTGTGCAAGAGGAAGGGGCGGTCAGTGTGCGAGGGGAAGGGGAGGACAGTGTGCAAGAGGAAGGGGAGGTCAGTGTGCGAGGGGGAGGGGTGGGTCAGTGTATGAGGGGAAGGGGAGGTCAGTGTGCAAGAGGAAGGGGAGGTCAGTGTGCGAGGGGAAGGGGAGGTCAGTGTGCGAGGGGAAGGGGAGGTCAGTGTGCGAGGGGAAAGGGTGGTCAGTGTGCGAGGGGAAGGGGAGGTCAGTGTGCAAGGGGAAGGGGAGATCAGTGTGTGAGAGGGAGGGGAGGAAAGTGTGCAATAGGAAGGGGAGGTCAGTGTGCGAGGGGGAGGGGGGGTCACTGTACGAGGGGAAGGGGAGGTCAGTGTGCAAGAGGAAGGGGAGGTCAGTGTGCGAGGGGAAGGGGAGGTCATTGAGCGAGGGGAAAGGGAGGTCACTGTGCGAGGGTAAGGGGAGGTCACTGTGCAAGAGGAAGGGGAGGTCAGTGTGCGAGGGGAAGGGGAGGTCAGTGTGCGAGGGGATTGGGAGGTCAGTGTGCGAGTGGAAAGGGAGATCAGTGTGCGAGGGGAAGGGGAGGTCAGTGTGCGAGGGGAAGGGGAGATCAGTGTGCGAGGGGGAAGGGTGGTCAGTGTGTGAGGGCAAGGGAGATCAGTGTGCGAGGGGAATGGGAGGTCAGTGTGCGAGGGCAAGGGAGGTCAGTGTGCGAGGGGAAGGGTAGGTCAGTGTGCGAGGGGAAGGGGAGGTCAGTGTGCGAGGGTTAGGGAGATCAGTGTGCGAGGGGAAGGGGAGCTCAGTGTGCGAGGGGAAGGGTAGGTCAGTCTGCGAGGGGAAGGGGAGGTCACTGTGCGAGGGAAAGGGGAGGTCAGTGTGCGAGGGGATTGGGAGGTCAGTGTGGGAGGGGATTGGGACGTCAGTGTGTGAGGGGATTGGGAGGTTAGTGAGCGAGGGGAAGGAGAGGTCAGTGGGCGAGGGGATGGCGAGGTCAGTGGGAAAGGGGATTGGGACATGAGTGTGTGCGGGGAAGGGGAGGTCAGTGTGCGAAGGGAAGGGGAGGTCAGTGTGCGAGTGGAAGTGGAGGTCAGTGTGCGAAGGGAAGGGGAGGTCAGTGCGCGAGGGGAAGGGGAGGTCCGTGTACGAGGGAAAGGGGAGGTCAGTGTGCGAGAGGAAGGGGAGCTCAGTGTGCGAGGGGAAGGGGAGGTCAGTGTGCGAGGGAAAGGGGAGTTCCGTGTGCGAGGGAAAGGGGAGGTCAGTGTGCGAGAGGAAGGTGAGCTCAGTGTGCAAGGGGAAGGGAGATCAGTGTGCGAGGGGAAGTGGAGGTCGGTGTGCGAGGGGAAGTGGAGATCAGTGTGCAATGGGAAGGGGAGGTCAGTGCGCGAGGGGTAGGGAGATCAGTGTGCGAGGGGTAGGGAGATCAGTGTGCGAGGGGTAGGGAGATCAGTGTGCGAGGGGTAGGGAGAACAGTGTGCGAGGGGTAGGGAGATCAATGTGTGAGGGGAAGGGGAGGTCAGTGTGCAAGAGGAAGGGGAGGTCAGTGTGCGAGGGGAAGGAGAGGTCAGTGTGCGAGTGGAAGGGGAGGTCAGTGTGCGAGGGGAAAGGGTGGTCAGTGTGCGAGGGGAAGGGGAGGTCAGTGTGCAAGGGGAAGGGGAGATCAGTGTGTGAGAGGGAGGGGAGGAAAGTGTGCAATAGGAAGGGGAGGTCAGTGTGCGAGGGGGAGGGGGGGTCACTGTACGAGGGGAAGGGGAGGTCACTGTGCGAGGGTAAGGGGAGGTCACTGTGCAAGAGGAAGGGGAGGTCAGTGTGCGAGGGGAAGGGGAGGTCAGTGTGCGAGGGGATTGGGAGGTCAGTGTGCGAGTGGAAAGGGAGATCAGTGTGCGAGGGGAATGGGAGGTCAGTGTGCGAGGGGGAAGGGAGATCAGTGTGCGAGGGAAAGGGGAGGTCAGGGATTGAGAGGAAATAAGCGTCAGTGTGCGAGGGGAAGGGGATTTCAGTGTCTGAGGGGTTTGGGACATCAGTGTGCGAGGGGAAGGGGAGGCCAGTATGCGAGGGGAAAGGGAGGTCATTGTGCGAAGGGAAGGGTAGGTCTGTGTGCGAGGGCAAGTGGGCGTCAGTGCGCGTGGGGAAGGTGAGGTCAGTGTACGAGGGGCAGGGGAGGTCAGTGTGCGAGGGGAAGGGGAGGACAGTGTGCAAGAGGAAGGGGAGGTCAGTGTGCGAGGGGGAGGGATGGGTCAGTGTACGAGGGGAAGGGGAGGTCAGTGTGCAAGAGGAAGGGGCGGTCAGTGTGCGAGGGGAAGGGGAGGACAGTGTGCAAGAGGAAGGGGAGGTCAGTGTGCGAGGGGGAGGGGTGGGTCAGTGTATGAGGGGAAGGGGAGGTCAGTGTGCAAGAGGAAGGGGAGGTCAGTGTGCGAGGGGAAGGGGAGGTCAGTGTGCGAGGGGAAGGGGAGGTCAGTGTGCGAGGGGAAAGGGTGGTCAGTGTGCGAGGGGAAGGGGAGGTCAGTGTGCAAGGGGAAGGGGAGATCAGTGTGTGAGAGGGAGGGGAGGAAAGTGTGCAATAGGAAGGGGAGGTCAGTGTGCGAGGGGGAGGGGGGGTCACTGTACGAGGGGAAGGGGAGGTCAGTGTGCAAGAGGAAGGGGAGGTCAGTGTGCGAGGGGAAGGGGAGGTCAGTGAGCGAGGGGAAAGGGAGGTCACTGTGCGAGGGTAAGGGGAGGTCACTGTGCAAGAGGAAGCGGAGGTCAGTGTGCGAGGGGAAGGGGAGGTCAGTGTGCGAGGGGATTGGGAGTTCAGTGTGCGAGTGGAAAGGGAGATCAGTGTGCGAGGGGAAGGGGAGGTCAGTGTGCGAGGGGAAGGGGAGATCAGTGTGCGAGGGGGAAGGGTGGTCAGTGTGTGAGGGCAAGGGAGATCAGTGTGCGAGGGGAATGGGAGGTCAGTGTGCGAGGGCAAGGGAGGTCAGTGTGCGAGGGGAAGGGGAGGTCAGTGTGCGAGGGGAAGGGGAGGTCAGTGTGCGAGGGTTAGGGAGATCAGTGTGCGAGGGGAAGGGGAGCTCAGTGTGCGAGGGGAAGGGTAGGTCAGTCTGCGAGGGGAAGGGGAGGTCACTGTGCGAGGCAAAGGGGAGGTCAGTGTGCGAGGGGATTGGGAGGTCAGTGTGTGAGGGGATTGGGAGGTTAGTGAGCGAGGGGAAGGAGAGGTCAGTGGGCGAGGGGATGGCGAGGTCAGTGGGAAAGGGGATTGGGACATGAGTGTGTGCGGGGAAGGGGAGGTCAGTGTGCGAAGGGAAGGGGAGGTCAGTGTGCGAGTGGAAGTGGAGGTCAGTGTGCGAAGGGAAGGGGAGGTCAGTGCGCGAGGGGAAGGGGAGGTCCGTGTACGAGGGAAAGGGGAGGTCAGTGTGCGAGGGGAAGGGGAGCTCAGTGTGCGAGGGGAAGGGGAGGTCAGTGTGCGAGGGAAAGGGGAGTTCCGTGTGCGAGGGAAAGGGGAGGTCAGTGTGCGAGAGGAAGGTGAGCTCAGTGTGCAAGGGGAAGGGAGATCAGTGTGCGAGGGGAAGTGGAGGTCGGTGTGCGAGGGGAAGTGGAGATCAGTGTGCGATGGGAAGGGGAGGTCAGTGCGCGAGGGGTAGGGAGATCAGTGTGCGAGGGGTAGGGAGATCAGTGTGCGAGGTGTAGGGAGATCAGTGTGCGAGGGGTAGGGAGATCAGTGTGCGAGGGGTAGGGAGATCAATGTGTGAGGGGAAGGGGAGGTCAGTGTGCAAGAGGAAGGGGAGGTCAGTGTGCGAGGGGAAGGGGAGGTCAGTGTGCGAGTGGAAGGGGAGGTCAGTGTGCGAGGGGAAGGGGAGGTCAGTGTGCGAGGGTTAGGGAGATCAGTGTGCGAGGGGAAGGGGAGCTCAGTGTGCGAGGGGAAGGGTAGGTCAGTCTGCGAGGGGAAGGGGAGGTCACTGTGCGAGGGAAAGGGGAGGTCAGTGTGCGAGGGGATTGGGAGGTCAGTGTGGGAGGGGATTGGGACGTCAGTGTGTGAGGGGATTGGGAGGTTAGTGAGCGAGGGGAAGGAGAGGTCAGTGGGCGAGGGGATGGCGAGGTCAGTGGGAAAGGGGAAGGGGAGATCAGTGTGTGAGAGGGAGGGGAGGAAAGTGTGCAATAGGAAGGGGAGGTCAGTGTGCGAGGGGGAGGGGGGGGTCACTGTACGAGGGGAAGGGGAGGTCACTGTGCGATGGTAAGGGGAGGTCACTGTGCAAGAGGAAGGGGAGGTCAGTGTGCGAGGGGAAGGGGAGGTCAGTGTGCGAGGGGATTGGGAGGTCAGTGTGCGAGTGGAAAGGGAGATCAGTGTGCGAGGGGAAGGGGAGGTCAGTGTGCGAGGGGAAGGGGAGATCAGTGTGCGAGGGGGAAGGGTGGTCAGTGTGCGAGGGGAAGGGGAGATCAGTGTGCGAGGGGGAAGGGTGGTCAGTGTGTGAGGGCAAGGGAGATCAGTGTGCGAGGGGAATGGGAGGTCAGTGTGCGAGGGCAAGGGAGGTCATTGTGCGAGGGGAAGGGTAGGTCAGTGTGCGAGGGGAAGGGGAGGTCAGTGTGCGAGGGTTAGGGAGATCAGTGTGCGAGGGGAAGGGGAGCTCAGTGTGCGAGGGGAAGGGTAGGTCAGTCTGCGAGGGGAAGGGGAGGTCACTGTGCGAGGGAAAGGGGAGGTCAGTGTGCGAGGGGATTGGGAGGTCAGTGTGGGAGGGGATTGGGACGTCAGTGTGTGAGGGGATTGGGAGGTTAGTGAGCGAGGGGAAGGAGAGGTCAGTGGGCGAGGGGATGGCGAGGTCAGTGGGAAAGGGGATTGGGACATGAGTGTGTGCGGGGAAGGGGAGGTCAGTGTGCGAAGGGAAGGGGAGGTCAGTGTGCGAGTGGAAGTGGAGGTCAGTGTGCGAAGGGAAGGGGAGGTCAGTGCGCGAGGGGAAGGGGAGGTCCGTGTACGAGGGAAAGGGGAGGTCAGTGTGCGAGAGGAAGGGGAGCTCAGTGTGCGAGGGGAAGGGGAGGTCAGTGTGCGAGGGAAAGGGGAGTTCCGTGTGCGAGGGAAAGGGGAGGTCAGTGTGCGAGAGGAAGGTGAGCTCAGTGTGCAAGGGGAAGGGAGATCAGTGTGCGAGGGGAAGTGGAGGTCGGTGTGCGAGGGGAAGTGGAGATCAGTGTGCGATGGGAAGGGGAGGTCAGTGCGCGAGGGGTAGGGAGATCAGTGTGCGAGGGGTAGGGAGATCAGTGTGCGAGGGGTAGGGAGATCAGTGTGCGAGGGGTAGGGAGATCAGTGTGCGAGGGGTAGGGAGATCAATGTGTGAGGGGAAGGGGAGGTCAGTGTGCAAGAGGAAGGGGAGGTCAGTGTGCGAGGGGAAGGAGAGGTCAGTGTGCGAGTGGAAGGGGAGGTCAGTGTGCGAGGGGAAAGGGTGGTCAGTGTGCGAGGGGAAGGGGAGGTCAGTGTGCAAGGGGAAGGGGAGATCAGTGTGTGAGAGGGAGGGGAGGAAAGTGTGCAATAGGAAGGGGAGGTCAGTGTGCGAGGGGGAGGGGGGGGTCACTGTACGAGGGGAAGGGGAGGTCACTGTGCGAGGGTAAGGGGAGGTCACTGTGCAAGAGGAAGGGGAGGTCAGTGTGCGAGGGGAAGGGGAGGTCAGTGTGCGAGGGGATTGGGAGGTCAGTGTGCGAGTGGAAAGGGAGATCAGTGTGCGAGGGGAATGGGAGGTCAGTGTGCGAGGGGGAAGGGAGATCAGTGTGCGAGGGAAAGGGGAGGTCAGGGATTGAGAGGAAATAAGCGTCAGTGTGCGAGGGGAAGGGGATTTCAGTGTCTGAGGGGTTTGGGACATCAGTGTGCGAGGGGAAGGGGAGGCCAGTATGCGAGGGGAAAGGGAGGTCATTGTGCGAAGGGAAGGGTAGGTCTGTGTGCGAGGGGAAGTGGGCGTCAGTGCGCGTGGGGAAGGTGAGGTCAGTGTACGAGGGGCAGGGGAGGTTAGTGTGCGAGGGGAAGGGGAGGACAGTGTGCAAGAGGAAGGGGAGGTCAGTGTGCGAGGGGGAGGGATGGGTCAGTGTACGAGGGGAAGGGGAGGTCAGTGTGCAAGAGGAAGGGGCGGTCAGTGTGCGAGGGGAAGGGGAGGACAGTGTGCAAGAGGAAGGGGAGGTCAGTGTGCGAGGGGGAGGGGTGGGTCAGTGTATGAGGGGAAGGGGAGGTCAGTGTGCAAGAGGAAGGGGAGGTCAGTGTGCGAGGGGAAGGGGAGGTCAGTGTGCGAGGGGAAGGGGAGGTCAGTGTGCGAGGGGAAAGGGTGGTCAGTGTGCGAGGGGAAGGGGAGGTCAGTGTGCAAGGGGAAGGGGAGATCAGTGTGTGAGAGGGAGGGGAGGAAAGTGTGCAATAGGAAGGGGAGGTCAGTGTGCGAGGGGGAGGGGGGGTCACTGTACGAGGGGAAGGGGAGGTCAGTGTGCAAGAGGAAGGGGAGGTCAGTGTGCGAGGGGAAGGGGAGGTCAGTTAGCGAGGGGAAAGGGAGGTCACTGTGCGAGGGTAAGGGGAGGTCACTGTGCAAGAGGAAGGGGAGGTCAGTGTGCGAGGGGAAGGGGAGGTCAGTGTGCGAGGGGATTGGGAGGTCAGTGTGCGAGTGGAAAGGGAGATCAGTGTGCGAGGGGAAGGGGAGGTCAGTGTGCGAGGGGAAGGGGAGATCAGTATGCGAGGGGGAAGGGTGGTCAGTGTGTGAGGGCAAGGGAGATCAGTGTGCGAGGGGAATGGGAGGTCAGTGTGCAAGGGCAAGGGAGGTCATTGTGCGAGGGGAAGGGTAGGTCAGTGTGCGAGGGGAAGGGGAGGTCAGTGTGCGAGGGTTAGGGAGATCAGTGTGCGAGGGGAAGGGGAGCTCAGTGTGCGAGGGGAAGGGTAGGTCAGTCTGCGAGGGGAAGGGGAGGTCACTGTGCGAGGGAAAGGGGAGGTCAGTGTGCGAGGGGATTGGGAGGTCAGTGTGGGAGGGGATTGGGACGTCAGTGTGTGAGGGGATTGGGAGGTTAGTGAGCGAGGGGAAGGAGAGGTCAGTGGGCGAGGGGATGGCGAGGTCAGTGGGAAAGGGGATTGGGACATGAGTGTGCGAGGGGAAGTGGAGGTCAGTGTGCGAAGGGAAGGGGAGGTCAGTGCGCGAGGGGAAGGGGAGGTCCGTGTACGAGGGAAAGGGGAGGTCAGTGTGCGAGAGGAAGGGGAGCTCAGTGTGCGAGGGGAAGGGGAGGTCAGTGTGCGAGGGCAAGAGGAGGTCAGTGTGCGAGGGCAAGAGGAGTTCAGTGTGCGAGGGGAAGTGGTGGTCAGTGTGCGATTGTAATTTGAGGTCGGTGTGCGCGGTTAAGGGGTGTTCAGTGAACGAGGTGAAGGGGAGCGCAGTATGGGAGGGGAAGGGGAGGTCAATGTACGAGGGGAAGGGGAGGACAGTGTGCGAGGGGAAGAGGAGTTCAGTGAACTAGTAGAAGGGGAGGTCAGTGTGCGAGTGGAAGGGGAGGTCAGAGTGCGAGGGAAAGGGAAGGTCATTGTGCACGGTAAAAGGGTGGTCAGTGAACGAGTAGAAGGGGAGGTCAGTGTGCGAGGGGAAGGGGAGGTCAGTGCGCGAGGGGAAGGGGAGGTCCGTGTACGAGGGAAAGGGGAGGTCAGTGTGCGAGAGGAAGGGGAGCTCAGTGTGCGAGGGGAAGGGGAGGTCAGTGTGCGAGGGCAAGAGGAGGTCAGTGTGCGAGGGCAAGAGGAGTTCAGTGTGCGAGGGGAAGTGGTGGTCAGTGTGCGATTGTAATTTGAGGTCGGTGTGCGCGGTTAAGGGGTGTTCAGTGAACGAGGTGAAGGGGAGCGCAGTATGGGAGGGGAAGGGGAGGTCAATGTACGAGGGGAAGGGGAGGACAGTGTGCGAGGGGAAGAGGAGTTCAGTGAACTAGTAGAAGGGGAGGTCAGTGTGCGAGTGGAAGGGGAGGTCAGAGTGCGAGGGAAAGGGAAGGTCATTGTGCACGGTAAAGGGGTGGTCAGTGAACGAGTAGAAGGGGAGGTCAGTGTGCGAGGGGAAGGGGAGGTCAATGTGGGAGGGGAAGGGGAGTTCAATGTGCATGGTGATGGGGAGGTCAGTCTACAAGGGGTAGGGGAGGTCAGTGTGAGAGGGGAAGGGGAGGTCAGTGTAGGAGGGGTAGGGGAGGTCAGTGTGCGAGGGGAAGAGGAGTTCATTGAACAAGTAGAATGGGAGGTCAGTGTGCGAGGGGAAGGGGAGGCCAGAGTGCGAGGAGAAGGGGAGGTCAGTGTGGGAGGGGAAGGGGACGTTAGTGTGTGAGGAGAAGGGGAGTTCAGTGTGCGAGGGGAAGGGGAGGTCAGTGTGGGAGGGGAAGGGGTGCTCAGTGTGCGAGGGTAATAGGAGTTCAGTGAACTAGTAGAAGGGGAGGTCAGTGTGCAAGGGGAAGGGGAGGTCAGTGTGCAAGGAGAAGGGGAGGTCAGTGTGGTAGGTGAAGGGGAGGTCAGTGTGCGAGGGGAAGAGGAGGTCAGAGTGCGAGGGGAAGAGGAGGTCAGTGAGCGCGGTAAAGGGGTGGTCAGTGAACTAGGAGAAGGGGAGGTCATTGTGCGAGGGGAAGGGGAGGTCAGTGTGTGAGGGGAAGGGGAGGTCAGTGTACCTGGGGAACGGGAGGTCATTGTGCGAGGGGAAGGGTAGGCCGGTGTACAAGGGGATGGGGAGATCAGTGTGCGAGGGGAAGGGGAGATCATTGAGCGAGGGGATGGGGAGGTCAGTGTGCGAGGGGAAGGGGAGGTCAGTGTGCGAGGGGAAGGGGAGGTCAGTGTGCGTGGGGAAGGGGAGGTCAATGTGGAGGGGAAGGGGAGTTCAATGTACATGGGGAAGGGGAGGTCAGTGTGAGAGGGGAAGGGGAGGTCAGTGTGAGAGGGGAAGGGGAGGTCAGTGTGGGAGGGGAAGGGGAGGTCAGTGTGCGAGGGGAAGAGGTGTTCATGGAACAAGTAGAAGGGGAGGTCAGTGAGCGAGGGGAAGGGGAGGTCAGAGTGCGAGGAGAAGGGGAGGTCAGTGTGAGAGAGGAAGGGGACGTTAGTGTGCGAGGAGAATGGGAGTTCAGTGTGCGAGGGGAAGGGGAGGTCATTGTGGGAGGGGAAGGGGAGCTCAGTGTGCGAGGGTAATAGGAGTTCAGTGAACTAGTAGAAGGGGAGGTCAGTGTGCGAGGGGAAGGGGAGGTCAGTGTGCGAGGGAAAGTGGTTTTCAGTGTGCGAGGGGTCGGGGAGGTCAGTGTGCGAGGGTAAAGTGGTGTTCAGTGTGCGAGGGGAAGGGGAGGTCAGTGTGCGAGGGGAAGGGGAGGTCAGTGTGCGAGGGGAAGGGGAGGTCAGTCTGTGAGGGCAAGGGGAACTTAGTGTCTGTAGGCAAGGGGCGGTCAGTTTGCGAGGGGAAGGGGAGGTCAATATACGAGGGGAAGGCGAGATCAGTGTGCGAGTGGATGGAGAGTTCAGTGTGCGAGGGGAAGGGGAGGTCAGTGTGCGAGGGGAAGGGGAGTTCAGTGTGCGAGGGGAAGGGGAGTTCAGTGTGCGAGGGGAAGTGGTGGTCAGTTTGCGATGGTAAGGTGAGGTTGGTGTGTCCGGTTAAGGGGTGTTCAGTGAATGAGGTGAAGGGGAGCTCAGTATGGGAGTGGAAGGGGAGGTCAGTGTGGGAGGGGAAGGGGAGGTTAGTGTGGGAGGGGAATGGGAGGTCAGTGTGCGAGGGGAAGGGGAGGTCAGTGTGCGAGGGCAAGAGGAGTTCAGTGTGCGAGGGGAAGTGGTGGTCAGTGTGCGATTGTAAGGTGAGGTCGGTGTGCGTGGTTAAGTGGTGTTCAGTGAACGAGGTGAAGGGGAGCGCAGTATGGGAGGGGAAGGGGAGGTCAATGTGGGAGGGGAAGGGGAGGACAGTGTGCGAGGGAAAGAGGAGTTCAGTGAACTAGTAGAAGGGGAGGTCAGTGTGCGAGTGGAAGGGGAGGTCAGAGTGCGAGGGGAAGGGAAGGTCATTGTGCACGGTAAAGGGGTGGTCAGTGAACGAGTAGAAGGGGAGGTCAGTGTGCGAGGGGAAGGGGAGGTCAATGTGGGAGGGGAAGGGGAGTTCAATGTGCATGGGGATGGGGATGTCAGTCTACAAGGGGTAGGGGAGGTCAGTGTGAGAGGGGAAGAGGAGTTCATTGAACTAGTAGAATGGGAGGTCAGTGTGCGAGGGGAAGGGGAGGTCAGAGTGCGATTTGAAGGGGAGGTCAGTGTGGGAGGTGGAAGGGGATGTTAGTGTGTGAGGAGAAGGGGAGTTCAGTGTGCGAGGGGAAGGGGAGGTCAGTGTGGGAGGGGAAGGGGTGCTCAGTGTGCGAGGGTAATAGGAGTTCAGTGAACTAGTAGAAGGGGAGGTCAGTGTGCGAGGGGAAGAGGAGGTCAGAGTGCGAGGGGAAGAGGAGGTCAGTGAGCGCGGTAAAGGGGTGGTCAGTGAACTAGGAGAAGGGGAGGTCATTGTGCGAGGGGAAGGGGAGGTCAATGTGCGTGGGGAAGGGGAGGTCAGTGTGTGAGGGAAGGGGAGGTCAGTGTACGTGGGGAACGGGAGGTCATTGTGCGAGGGGAAGGGTAGGGCGGTGTACAAGGGGATGGGAAGGTCAGTGTGCGAGGGGAAGGGGAGGTCAGTGTGCAAAGGGAAGGGAAGTTCAGTGTGCTAGGGGAAGGGGAGTTCAGTGTGCGAGGGGAAGTGGTGGTCAGTGTGCGATGGTAAGGTGAGGTCGGTGTGCGCGGTTAAGGGTTGTTCAGTGAACGAGGTGAAGGGGAGCTCAGTATGGGAGGGGAAGGGGAGGTCAGTGTGGGAGGGTAAGGGGAGGTCAGTGTGCGAGGTGAAGAGGAGTTCAGTGAACTAGCAGAAGGTGTGGTCAGTGTGCGAATGGAAGGGGAGGTCAGAGTGCAAGGGGAAGGGAAGGTCAGTGTGCACGGTAAAGGGGTGGTCAGTGAACGAGGAGAAGGGGAGGTCAGTGTGAGAGGGGAAGGGGAGGTCAGTGTGAGAGGGGAAGGGGAGGTCAGTGTGGGAGGGGAAGGGGAGGTCAGTGTGCGAGGGGAAGAGGTGTTCATGGAACAAGTTGAAGGGGAGGTCAGTGAGCGAGGGGAAGGGGAGGTCAGAGTGCGAGGAGAAGGGGAGGTCAGTGTGAGAGGGGAAGGGGACGTTAGTGTGCGAGGAGAAGGGGAGGTCAGAGTGCGAGGAGAAGGGGAGGTCAGTGTGGGAGGTGAAGGGGAGATCAGTGTGCGAGGGGAAGAGGAGGTCAGAGTGCGAGGGGATGGGAAGGTCAGTGAACGAGGGGAAGGGGAGGTAAGTGTGCGAGGGGAAGGGGAGTTCAGTGAACTAGTAGAAGGGGAGGTCAGTGTGCGAGGGGAAGGGGAGGTCAGAGTGCGAGGGGAAGGAAAGTTCAGTGTGCGCGGTAAAGGGAAGGTCAGTGAACGAGGAGAAGGGGAGGTCAGTGTGAGAGGGGAAGGGGAGGTCAATGTGGGAGGGGAAGGGGAGGTCAATGTGCGTGGGGAAGGGGAGGTCAGTGTGTGAGGGGAAGGGGAGGTCAGTGTCCGAGGGGAAGGGGAGGTCAGTGTACGAGGGGATGGGGAGGTCAGTGTGTGAGGGGAAGAGGTATTCATGGAACAAGTAGAAGGGGAGGTCTGTGAGCGAGGGGAAGGGGAGGTCAGAGTGCGAGGAGAAGGGGAGGTCAGTGTGAGAGGGGAAGGGGACGTTAGTGTGCGAGGAGAAGGGGAATTCAGTGTGCGAGTGGAAGGGGAGGTCAGTGTGGGAGGGGAAGGGGATGTTAGTGTGTGAGGAGAAGGGGAGTTCAGTGTGCGAGGGGAAGGGGAGGTCAGTGTGGGAGGGGAAGGGGTGCTCAGTGTGCGAGGGTAATAGGAGTTCAGTGAACTAGTAGAAGGGGAGGTCAGTGTGCGAGGGGAAGGGGAGGTCAGTGTGCAAGGAGAAGGGGAGGTCAGTGTGCGAGGGGAAGAGGAGGTCAGAGTGCGAGGGGAAGAGGAGGTCAGTGAGCGCGGTAAAGGGGTGGTCAGTGAACTAGGAGAAGGGGAGGTCATTGTGCGAGGGGAAGGGGAGGTCAATGTGGGAGGGGAAGGGGAGGTCAATGTGCGTGGGGAAGGGGAGGTCAGTGTGTGAGGGGAAGGGGAGGTCAGTGTACGTGGGGAACGGGAGGTCATTGTGCGAGGGGAAGGGTAGGCCGGTGTACAAGGGGATGGGGAGATCAGTGTGCGAGGGGAAGGGGAGATAATTGAGCCAGGGGAAGGGGAGGTCAGTGTGCGATGGAAAGGGGAGGAGAGTTTCGGAGTGGAAGGGGAGGTTAGTGTGCGAGGTGAAGGGGAGGTCAGTGTGCGAGGGGAAGGTGAGTTCAGTGTGCGAGGGGAAGGGGAGGTCATTGTGCGAGGGGAAGGGGAGGTCAGTGTGCGAGGGGAATGGGAGTTCAGTGTGCGAGAGGAATGGGAGTTCAGTGTGCGAGAGGAATGGGAGTTCAGTGTGCAAGAGGAATGGGAGTTCGGTGTGTGAGAGGAATGGGAGTTCAGTGTGCGTGGGGAAGTGGAGGTCAGTGTCTGAGTGGAAGGGGAGTTCAGTGTGCGAGGGGAATGGGAGGTCAGTGTGCGAGGTGAATGGGAGGTTAATGTGCGAGGAGAAGGAGTCAGTGTGCGAGGAGAAGGGGTCAGTGTGCGAGGGGAAGAGGAGGTCAGTGTGCGAGGGAAAGGGGAGGTCAGTGTGCAAGGGGAAGGGGAGTTCAGTGTGCTAGGGGAAGGGGATTTCAGTGTGCGAGGGGAAGTGGTGGTCAGTGTGCGATGGTAAGGTGAGGTCGGTGTGCGCGGTTAAGGGTTGTTCAGTGAACGAGGTGAAGGGGAGCTCAGTATGGGAGGGGAAGGGGAGGTCAGTGTGGGAGGGGAAGGGGAGGTCAGTGTGCGAGGGGAAGAGGAGTTCAGTGAACTAGCAGAAGGTGTGGTCAGTGTGCGAGTGGAAGGGTAGGTCAGAGTGCGAGGGGAAGGGAAGGTCATTGTGCACGGTAAAGGGGTGGTCAGTGAACGAGGAGAAGGGGAGGTCAGTGTGAGAGGGGAAGGGGAGGTCAGTGTGAGAGGGGAAGGGGAGGTCAGTGTGGGAGGGGAAGGGGAGGTCAGTGTGTGAGGGGAAGAGGAGTTCAGTGTTCGAGGGGAAGAGGTGTTCATGGAACAAGTAGAAGGGGAGGTCAGTGAGCGAGGGGAAGGGGAGGTCAGAGTGCGAGGAGAAGGGGAGGTCAGTGTGAGAGGGGAAGGGGACATTAGTGTGCGAGGAGAAGGGGAGGTCAGAGTGCGAGGAGAAGGGGAGGTCAGTGTGAGAGGGGAAGGGGCCGTTAGTGTGCGAGGAGAAGGGGAGTTCAGTGTGCGAGGAGAAGGGGAGGTCAGTGTGGGAGGTGAAGGGGAGATCAGTGTGCGAGGGGAAGAGGAGGTCAGAGTGCGAGGGGATGGGTAGGTCAGTGAACGAGGAGAAGGGGAGGTAAGTGTGCGAGGGGAAGGGGAGTTCAGTGCACGAGGGGAAGTGGAGTTCAGTGTTGGAGGGGAAGTGGAGGTCAGTGTGCGAAGGGAAGGGGAGGTCAGTCTGTGAGGGCAAGGGGAACTTAGTGTCTGTAGGCAAGGGGCGGTCAGTTTGCGAGGGGAAGGGGAGGTCAATATACGAGGTGAAGGCGAGATCAGTGTGCGAGTGGAAGGGGAGGTCAGTGTGCGAGGGGAATTGGAGTTCAGTGTGCTAGGGGAAGGGGAGTTCAGTGTGCGAGGGGAAGTGGTGATCAGTTTGCGATGGTAAGGTGAGGTTCGTGTGACCGGTTAAGGGGTGTTCAGTGAACGAGGTGAAGGGGAGCTCAGTATGGAAGGGGAAGTGGAGGTCAGTGTGGGAGGGGAAGGGGAGGTCAGTGTGCGAGGGGAAGGGGAGGTCAGTGTGCGAGGGCAAGAGGAGTTCAGTGTGCGAGGGGAAGTGGTGGTCAGTGTGCGATTGTAAGGTGAGGTCGGTGTGCGCGGTTAAGGGGTGTTCAGTGAACGAGGTGAAGGGGAGCGCAGTATGGGAGGGGAAGGGGAGGTCAATGTGGGAGGGGAAGGGGAGGACAGTGTGCGAGGGGAAGAGGAGTTCAGTGAACTAGTAGAAGGGGAGGTCAGCGTGCGAGTGGAAGGGGAGGTCAGAGTGCGAGGGGAAGGGAAGGTCATTGTGCACGGTAAAGGGGCGGTCAGTGAACGAGTAGAAGGGGAGGTAATTGTGCGAGGGGAAGGGTAGGTCAATGTGGGAGGGGAAGGGGAGTTCAATGTGCATGGGGATGGGGAGGTCAGTCTACAAGGGGTAGGGGAGGTCAGTGTGAGAGGGGAAGGGGAGGTCAGTGTGGGAGGGGAAGGGGAGGTCAGTGTGCGAGGGGAAGAGGAGTTCATTGAACTAGTAGAATGGGAGGTCAGTGTGCGAGGGGAAGGGGAGGTCAGAGTGCGAGGAGAAGGGGAGGTCAGTGTGGGAGGGGAAGGGGATGTTAGTGTGTGAGGAGAAGGGGAGTTCAGTGTGCGAGGGGAAGGGGAGGTCAGTGTGGGAGGGGAAGGGGTGCTCAGTGTGCGAGGGTAATAGGAGTTCAGTGAACTAGTAAAAGGGGAGGTCAGTGAGCGAGGGGAAGGGGAGGTCAGAGTGCGAGGAGAAGGGGTGGTCAGTGTGAGAGGGGAAGGGGACCTTAGTGTGCGAGGTGAAGGGGAGTTCAGTGTGCGAGGGGAAGGGGAGGTCAGTGTGGGAGAGGAAGGGGAGCTCAGTGTGCGAGGGTAATTGGAGTTCAGTGAACTAGTAGAAGGGGAGTTAAGTGTGCGAGGAGAAGGGGAGGTCAATGTGGGAGGTGAAGGGGAGAACAGTGTGCGAGGGGAAGAGGAGGTCAGAGTGCGAGGGGAAGGGAAGGTCAGTGAACGAGGAGAACGGGATGTACGTGTGCGAGGGGAAGGGGAGTTCAATGAACTAGTAGAAGGGGAGGTCAGAGTGCGAGGGGAAGGGGAGGTCAGTGTGCGAGGGAAAGTGGATTTCAGTGTGCGAGGGGTCGGGGAGGTCAGTGTGCGAGGGGAAGTGGTGTTCAGTGTGCGAGGGGAAGGGGAGGTCAGTGTGCGAGGGGAAGGGGAGGTCAGTTTGCGAGGGGAAGGGGAGGTCAATATACGAGGGGAAGGCGAGATCAGTGTGCGAGTGGATGGAGAGTTCAGTGTGCGAGGGGAAGGGGAGGTCAATGTACGAGGGGAAGGGGAGTTCAGTGTGCGAGGGGAAGGGGAGTTCAGTGTGCGAGGGGAAGTGGTGGTCAGTTTGTGATGGTAAGGTGAGGTTGGTGTGTCCGGTTAAGGGGTGTTCAGTGAACGAGGTGAAGGGGAGCTCAGTATGGGAGGGGAAGGGGAGGTCAGTGTGGGAGGGGAAGGGGAGGTCAGTGTGCGAGGGGAAGGGGAGGTCAGTGTGCGAGGGCAAGAGGAGTTCAGTGTTCGAGGGGAAGTGGAGGTCAGTGTGCGATTGTAAGGTGAGGTCGGTGTGCGCGGTTAAGGGGTGTTCAGTGAACGAGGTGAAGTGGAGCGCAGTATGGGAGGGGAAGGGGAGGTCAATGTGGGAGGGGAAGGGGAGGACAGTGTGCGAGGGGAAGAGGAGTTCAGTGAACTAGTAGAAGGGGAGGTCAGTGTGCGAGTGGAAGGGGAGGTCAGAGTGCGAGGGGAAGGGAAGGTCATTGTGCACAGTAAAGGGGTGGTCAGTGAACGAGTAGAAGGGGAGGTCAGTGTGCGAGGGGAAGTGGAGGTCAGTGTGTGAGGGGAAGGGGAGGTCAGTGTACGTGGGGAATGGGAGGTCATTGTGCGAGGGGAAGGGTAGGCCGGTGTACAAGGGGATGGGGAGATCAGTGTGCGAGGGGAAGGGGAGATCATTGAGCGAGGGGAAGGGGAGGTCAGTGTGCGAGGGGAAGGGGAGTAGAGTTTCGGAGTGGAAGGGGAGGTTAGTGTGCGAGTGGAAGGGGAGGTCAGTGTGCGAGGGGAATGGGAGTTCAGTGTGCGAGAGGAATGGGAGTTCAGTGTGCGAGAGGAATGGGAGTTCAGTGTGCGAGAGGAATGGGAGTTCGGTGTGCGAGAGGAATGGGAGGTCAGTGTGCATGGGGAAGTGGAGGTCAGTGTCTGAGTGGAAGGGGAGTTCAGTGTGCGAGGGGAAGGGGAGGTCAGTGTGCGAGGGGAATGGGAGGTCAATGTGCGAGGAGAAAGAGTCAGTGTGCGAGGGGAAGAGGAGGTCAGTGTGCGAGGGAAAGGGGAGGTCAGTGTGCGAGGGGAAGGGGAGGTCAATGTGGGAGGGGAAGGGGATTTCAATGTGCGTGGGGAAGGGGAGGTCAGTGTGTGAGGGGAAGGGGAGGTCAGTGTGCGAGGGTAATAGGAGTTCAGTGAACTAGTAGAGGGGAGATCAGTGTGCGAGGGGAAGAGGAGGTCAGAGTGCGAGGGGAAGGGAAGGTCAGTGAACGAGGAGAGGGGGAGGTAAGTGTGCAAGGGGAAGTGGAGTTCAGTGAACTAGTAGAAGGGGAGGTCAGTGTGCGAGGGGAAGGGGAGGTCAGAGTGCGAGGGGAAGGGAAGTTCAGTGTGCGCGGTAAAGGGAAGGTCAGTGAACGAGGAGAAGGGGAGGTCAGTGTGCGAGGGGAAGGGGAGGTCATTGTGGGAGGGGAAGGGGAGGTCAATGTACGAGGGGATGGGGAGGTCAGTGTGCGAGGGGAAGGGGAGGTCAGAGTGCGAGGGGAAGGGGAGGTCAGTGTCCGAGGGGAAGGGGAGGTCAGTGTACGAGGGGATGGGGAGGTCAGTGTAAGAGGGGAACGGGAGGTCATTTTGTGTGGGGAAGGGGGGGCCGGTGTACGAGGGGATGGGGAGATCAGTGTGCGAGGGGAAGGGGATGTCATTGTGTGAGGGGAAGGGGAGGTCAGTGTGCAAGGGGAAGGGGAGGTCAGTGTGCGAGGGGAAGGGGAGGTCAGTGTGCGAGGGGAAGGGGAGGTCAGTGTGCGTGGGGAAGGGGAGTTCAGTGTATGAGGGGAAGTGGAGTTCAGTGTGGGAGGGGAAGGGGAGGTCAGTGTGCGAGGGGAAGGGGAGGTCAGTGTGCGAGAGGAAGGGGAGGTCAGTGTGCGAGGGGACCGGGCAGTCAGTGTGCGAGGGCAAGGGGCGGTCAGTTTGCTAGGGTAAGGGGCTGTCATTGTGCGAGGGGAAGGGGCGGTTAGTGTGCAAGGGGAAGGGGAGGTCAGTGTGAGAGGGGAAGGGGAGGTCTGTGCGCGAGGGGAAGGGGTGGTCAATGAGGGAGGGGAAGGGGAGGTCAACGTGCGAGGGGAAGGTTAGGTCAGTGTGCGAGGGAAATGGTAGGTCAGTGTGCGAGGAGAAGGGGAGGTCAGTGTGCGAGGGGAAGGGGAAGTCGTTGTGCTAGGGAAAGTGGAGGTCAGCGTATGAGGGAAAGGGGAGGTCAGTGTGCGAGGGGACGGGGTAGTTAGTGAATGAGGAGAAGGGGAAGTCAGTGTGGAAGGTGAAGGGCAGGTCAGTGTGCGTGGGGAAGGGGAGGTCAGTTTACTAGGGGAAGGGGAGGTCAGAATGCAAGTGGAGGTGGAGCTCAGTGTCTGAGGGGATGGAGCCAGCAGTGTGCGATGGGAAGGGGCAATCCTTGTGCGAAAAGAAGGGGTGGTCAGTGTGCGAGGGGAAGGGGAAGTCAGTGTGCGAGAGGTAGGGGAGGTCAGTGTGCGAGGGGAAGGGGAGGTCCATGTGTGAGTGGAAGGGGATGTCAGTGTGCAAGGGGAAGGGGAGGTCCATGTGCGAAGGGAAGGGGTGGTCAGTGTGCGAGGGGTAGGTAAGGTCAGTGTGCGAGTGGCAGGGGAGGTCAGTGTGCGAGGAGAAGGGGAGGTCAGAGTGCGAGGAGAAAGGGAGGTCATTGTGGGAGGGGAAGCGGAGGTCAGAGTGCGAGGAGAAGGGGAGGTCAGTGTGGGAGGGGAAGGGGAGGTCAGTGTGGGAGGGGAAGGGGAGGTCAGTGTGCGAGTGGTAGGCGAGTTCAGTGTGCGAGGGGAAGGAGAGGTCAGTGTGCGAGGGGAAGGGGAGGTCAGTGAGCGAAAGGAAGGGGAGGTCAGTTTGCGAGGGGCAGGGGAGGTCAGTGTACGAGGGGAAGAGGAGGTCAGTGTACGAGAGGATGGGGAGGTCAGTATCCGAGGGGAAGGGGTGGTCAGAATGCAAGGGGAAGGGGAGATCAGTGTCTGAGGGGAAAGGGCCAGAAGTGTGCGAGGTGATTGGGACATCCGTGTACGAGGGGAAGCTGAGGTCAGTGTGCGAGGGGAAGGGGAGGTCAGTGTGTGAGGGGAAGGTGCGTTCAGTGTGCGAGGGGAAGGTGAGTTTAGTGTGCGAGGGGAAGGGGAGGTCAGTGTGCGAGGGGAAG
This sequence comes from Carcharodon carcharias, assembly GCF_017639515.1. Lineage (NCBI taxonomy): Eukaryota > Metazoa > Chordata > Chondrichthyes > Lamniformes > Lamnidae > Carcharodon > Carcharodon carcharias. The sequence continues at coordinate 85,413,738 of NC_054473.1, forward strand.
ATTAGGTCAGTGTGCGAGGGAAATGGTAGGTCAGTGTGCGAGGGGAAGGGGAGGTCATTGTGCTAATGAAAGGGGAGGTCAGCGTACGAGGGAAAGGGGAGGTCAATGTGGGCGGGGAACGGAAGGTCAGTGAGCGAGGTTAAGTGGAGTTCAGTGTGCGAGGAGAAGGGAAGGTCAGTGTGCGAGGGGAAGGGGAGGTCAGTGTGCGAGGGGAAGGAGAGATTAGTGTGCGAGGGGAAGGGGAGGTCAGTGTTGAGGGGAAGGGGAGGTCCGTGTGCGAGGGGAAGGGGAGGTCAAAATGCAAGGGCAAGGGGAGCTTAGTGTCCGAAGGGAAGGGGCGGTCAGTGCGCGAGGGGAAGGGGAGGTCAGTATACGTGGGGATGGGGAGGTCAGTGTGCGAGGGAAAGGGGAGTTCAGTGTGCGAGAGGAAGGGGAGGTCACTATACGAGGGGAAGGGGAGGTCAGTGTGCGAGGGGAAGGGGAGGTCAGTATCCGAGGGGAAGGGGAGGTCAGTGTGCGAGGGGAAGGGGAGGTCAGTTTACGAGCGGATGGGGAGTTCAGTATCCGAGGGGAAGGGGTGGTCAGAGTGCAAGGGGAAGGGGAGATCAGTGTCTGAGGGGAAAGGGCCAGCATGTGAGAGGGGATTGGGACAGCCGTGTGCGGGGGGAAGGTGAGGTCAATTGGCGAGGGAAAGGGGAGGTCAATGTGCGAGGGTAAGGGGAGGCCAGTGTGCGAGGGGAAGGGGAGGTCAGTATGCGAGGGGAAGCGGAGGTCAGGGTGCGAGGGGAAGGGGAGGTCAGTGTGCGAGGGAAAGGGGAGGTCAGTGTGCGAGGGGAAGGGGAGGTCAGTGTGCGAAGGGAAGGGGAGTTCAGTGTGTGAGGGGAAGCAGAGGTCAGTGTGCGAGGGGAAGCGGAGGTCAGTGTGTGAGGGGAAGGGGAGGTCAGTGTGTGAGGGGAAGCGGAGGTCAGTGTGCGAGGGGAAGGGGAGGTCAGTGTGCGAGGGGAAGGGGTGTTTAGTGAACGAGGAGAAGGGGAGGTCAGTGTGCGAGGGGAAGCAGAGGTCAGTGTGGGAGGTTGAAGGGCAGGTCAGTGTGCGTGGGGAAGGGGAGGTCAGTTTACGAGGGGAAGGGGAGGTCAGTGTGGGAGTTGAAGGGGAGGTCAGTATACGAGGGGATGGGGAGGTCAGTGTGCGAGGGAAAGGGGAGTTCAGTGTGCGAGGGGAAGGGGAGGTCACTATACGAGGGGATGGGGAGGTCAGTGTGCGATGGGAAGGGGAGGTCAGTACACGAGGGGAAGGGGAGGTCAGAGTGCGAGGGGAAGGGGTGGTCAGAATCCAAGGGGAAGGGGAGATCAGTGTCTGAGGGGAAAGGGCCAGCAGTGTGCGAGGGGATTGTGACATCCGTGTGCGAGGGGAAGGTGACGTCAGTTGGCGAGGGAAAGGGGAGGTCAGTGTGCGAGGGGAAGGGGAGGTCAGTGTGCGAGGGGAAGGGGAGGTCAGTGTGCGAGGGGAAGGAGAAGTCAGTGTGCGAGGGGAAGGGGATGTTAGTGTGCGAGGGAAAGGGGGGTCAGTGTGCGAGGGGAAGGGTTGTTCAGTGTGCGAGGGGAAGCGGAGGTCAGTGTGCGAGGGGAAGGTGAGGTCAGTGTGTGAGGGGAAGGGGTGGTTAGTGAACGAGGAGAAGTGGAGGTCAGTGTGGGAGGTGAAGGGCTGGTCAGTGTGCGTCGGGACGGGGAGGTCAGTTTACGAGGGGAAGGGGAGGTCAGTGTGGGAGGGGAAGGGGAGGTCAGTGTGCGAGTGGTAGGCGAGTTCAGTGTGCGAGGGGAAGGAGAGGTCAATGTGCGAGGGGAAGGGGAGGTCAGTGGGCGAAAGGAAGGGGAGGTCAGTTTGCGAGGGGAAGGGGAGGTCAGTGTACGAGGGGAAGAGGAGGACAGTGTACGAGAGGATGGGGAGGTCAGTATCCGAGGGGAAGGGGTGGTCAGTGAGAGAGGTTAAGTGGAGGTCAGTGTGCGAGGAGAAGGGAAGGTCAGTGTGCGAGGGGAAGGGGAGATCAGTGTGCGAGGGGAAGGTGAAGTCAGTGTGCGAGGGGAAGGGTATGTCAGTGTGCGAGGGAAAGAGGAGGTCAGTGTGTGAGGGGAAGGGGAGTTCAGTATGCGAGGGGAAGGGGAGGTCAGTGTGTGAGGGGAAGGGGTGGTTAGTGAACGAGGAGAAGTGGAGGTCAGTGTGGGAGGTGAAGTGCTGGTCAGTGTGCGTCGGGAAGGGGAGGTCAGTTTACGAGGGGAAGGGGAGGTCAGTGTGGGAGGTGAAGGGCAGGTCAGTGTGCGTGGGGAAGGGGAGGTCAGTGAGCGAGGGGAAGGGGAGTTCAGTGGGCGAAAGGAAGGGGAGGACAGTTTGCGAGGGGAAGGGGAGGTCAGAGTGCGAGGGGAAGATTAGCTCAGTGTGCGAGGGAAATGGTAGGTCAGTGTGCGAGGGGCAGGGGAGGTCATTGTGCTAATGAAAGGGGAGGTCAGCGTACGAGGGAAAGGGGAGGTCACTGTGCGAGGGGAAGGGGAGGTCAGTGAGAGAGGTTAAGTGGAGGTCAGTGTGCGAGGAGAAGGGAAGGTCAGTGTGCGAGGGGAAGGGGAGGTCAGTGTGCGAGGGGAAGGGGAGGTCAGTGTGGTAGGGGAAGGGGAGTTCAGTGTGCGAGGGGAAGTGGTGGTCAGCGTGCGATGGTAAGGTGAGGTCGGTGTGCGCGGTTATGGAATGTTCAGTGAACGAGGTGAAAGGGAGCTCAGTATGGGAGGGGAAGGGGAGGTCAGTGTGGGAGGGGAAGGGGAGGTCATTGTGCGAGGGGAAGAGAAGTTCAGTGAACTAGTAGAAGGGGTGGTCAGTGTGCGAGTGGAAGGGGAGGTCAGAGTGCGAGGGGAAGGGAAGGTCAGTGTGCACGGTAAAGGGGTGGTCAGTGAACGAGGAGAAGGGGAGGTCAGTGTGCGAGGGGAAGGGGAGGTCAATGTGGGAGGGGAAGGGGAGTTCAATGTGCGTGGGGAAGGGGAGGTCAGTGGGAGAGGGGAAGGGGAGGTCAGTGTGAGAGGGGAAGGGGAGGTCAGGGTGGGAGGGGAAGGGGAGGTCAGTGTGCGAGGGGAAGAGGTGTTCATGGAACAAGTAGAAGGGGAGGTCAGTGAGCGAGGGGAAGGGGAGGTCAGAGTGCGAGCAGAAGGGGAGGACAGTGTGAGAGGGGAAGGGGACGTTAGTGTGCGAGGAGAAGGGGAGTTCAGTGTGCGAGGGGAAGGGGAGTTCAGTGTGGGAGGGGAAGGGGAGCTCAGTGTGCGAGGGTAATAGGAGTTCAGTGAACTAGTAGAAGGGGAGGCCAGTGTGCGAGGAGAAGGGGAGGTCAGTGTGGGAGGTGAAGGGGAGATCAGTGTGCGAGGGGAAGAGGAGGTCAGAGTGCGAGGGGAAGGGAAGGTCAGTGAACGAGGAGAAGGGGAGGTAAGTGTGCGAGGGGAAGGGGAGTTCAGTGAACTAGTAGAAGGGGAGGTCAGTGTGCGAGGGGAAGGGGAGGTCAGAGTGCGAGGGGAAGGGAAGTTCAGTGTGCGCGGTAAAGGTAAGGTCAGTGAACGAGGAGAAGGGAGGTCAGTGTGCGAGGGGAAGGGGAGGTCAATGTGGGAGGGGAAGGGGAGGTCAATGTGCGTGGGGAAGGGGAGGTCAGTGTGTGAGGGGAAGGGGAGGTCAGTGTCCGAGGGGAAGGGGAAGTCAGTGTACGAGGGGAAGGGGAGGTCAGTGTGCGAGGGGAAGGGGAGGAGAGTTTCGGAGTGGAAGGGGAGGTTAGTGTGCGAGGGGAAGGGGAGGTCAGTGTGCGAGGGGAAGGGGAGGTCAGTGTGCGTGGGGAAAGGGAGGTCAGTGTACGAGGGGAAGGGGAGTTCAGTGTGCGAGGGGAAGGGGAGGTCAGTTTGCGAGGGGAAAGGGAGATCAGTGTGCGAGGGGAATGGGATTTCAGTGTGCGAGAGGAATGGGAGTTCAGTGTGCGAGAGGAATGGGAGTTCAGTGTGCGAGAGGAATGGGAGGTCAGTGTGCGAGAGGAATGGGAGGTCAGTGTGCGAGGGGAAGTGGAGGTCAGTGTCTGAGTGGAAGGGGAGGTCAGTGTGCGAGGGGAAGGGGAGGAGAGTTTCGGAGTGGAAGGGGAGGTTAGTGTGCGAGGGGAAGGGGAGTTCAGTGTGCGAGGGGAAGGGGAGGTCAGTGTACGAGGGGAAGGGGAGATCAGTGTGCGAGGGGAATGGGAGTTCAGTGTGCGAGAGGAATGGGAGTTCAGTGTGCGAGAGGAATGGGAGGTCAGTGTGCGAGAGGAATGGGAGGTCAGTGTGCGAGGGGAAGTGGAGGTCAGTGTCTGAGTGGAAGGGGAGGTCAGTGTGTGAGGGGAAGGGGAGGTCAGTGTACGTGGGGAACGGGAGGTCATTGTGCGAGGGGAAGGGTAGGCCGGTGTACAAGGGGATGGGGAGATCAGTGTTCGAGGGGAAGGGGAGATCATTGAGCGAGGGGAAGGGGAGGTCAGTGTGCGAGGGGAAGGGGAGGTCAGTGTGCGTGGGGAAGGGGGGGTCAGTGTACAAGGGGAAGGTGAGTTCAGTGTGCGAGGGGAAGGGGAGGTCAGTGTGCGAGGGGAAGGAGAGGTCAGTGTGCGAGGAGAAGGAGTCAGTGTGCGAGGGGAAGAGGAGGTCAGTGTCTAAGTGGAAGGGGAGTTCAGTGTGCGAGGGGAATGGGAGGTCAGTGTGCGAGGTGAATGGGAGGTCAATGTGCGAGGAGAAGGAGTCAGTGTGCGAGGGGAAGAGGAGGTCAGTGTGCGAGGGAAAGGGGAGGTCAGTGTGCGAGGGGAAGGGGAGGTCAATGTGCGAGGGGAAGGGGAGTTCAGTGTGCTAGGGGAAGGGGAGTTCAGTGTGCGAGGGGAAGTGGTGGTCAGTGTGCGATGGTAAGGTGAGGTCGCTGTGCGCGGTTAAGGGTTGTTCAGTGAACGAGGTGAAGGGGAGCTCAGTATGGGAGGGGAAGGGGAGGTCAGTGTGGGAGGGGAAGGGGAGGTCAGTGTGCGAGGGGAAGAGGAGTTCAGTGAACTAGCAGAAGGTGTGGTCAGTGTGCGAGTGGAAGGGGAGGTCAGAGTGCGAGGGGAAGGGAAGGTCATTGTGCACGGTAAAGGGGTGGTCAGTGAACGAGGAGAAGCGGAGTTCAGTGTGCGAGGGGAAGGGGAGGTCAATGTGGGAGGGGAAGGGGAGTTCAATGTGCGTGGGGAAGGGGAGGTCAGTGTGAGAGGGGAAGGGGAGGTCAGTGTGAGAGGGGAAGGGGAGGTCAGTGTGGGAGGGAAAGGGGAGGTCAGTGTGCGAGGGGAAGAGGTGTTCATGGAACAAGTAGAAGGGGAGGTCAGTGAGCGAGGGGAAGGGGAGGTCAGAGTGCGAGGAGAAGGGGAGGTCAGTGTGATAGGGGATGGGGACATTAGTGTGCGAGGAGAAGGGGAGTTCAGTGTGCGAGGAGAAGGGGAGGTCAGTGTGGGAGGGGAAGGGGAGCTCAGTGTGCGAGGGTAATAGGAGTTCAGTGAACTAGTAGAAGGGGAGGTCAGTGTGCGAGGAGAAGGGGAGGTCAGTGTGGGAGGTGAAGTGAAGGTCAGTGAACGAGGAGAAGGGGAGGTAAGTGTGCGAGGGGAAGGGGAGTTCAGTGAACTAGTAGAAGGGGAGGTCAGTGTGCGAGGGGAAGGGGAGGTCAGTGTGCGAGGGGAAGGGAAGTTCAGTGTGCGCGGTAAAGGGAAGGTCAGTGAACGAGGAGAAGGGGAGGTCAGTGTGCGAGGAGAAGGGGAGGTCAATATGGGAGGGGAAGGGGAGGTCAATGTGCGTGGGGAAGGGGAGGTCAGTGTGTGAGGGGAAGGGGAGGTCAGTGTCCGAGGGGAAGGGCAGGTCAATGTACGAGGGGATGGGGAGGTCAGTGTACGAGGGGAACGGGAGTGCATTGTGCGAGGGGAAGGGGGGGCCGGTGTACGAGGGGATGGGGAGATCATTGAGCGAGGGGATGGGGAGGTCAGTGTGCGAGAGGAATGGGAGGTCAGTGTGCGAGGGGAAGTGGAGGTCAGTGTCTGAGTGGAAGGGGAGGTCAGTGTGCGAGGGGAAGGGGAGGAGAGTTTCGGAGTGGAAGGGGAGGTTAGTGTGCGAGGGGAAGGGGAGATCAGTGTGCGAGGGGAAGGGGAGGTCAGTGTACGAGGGGAAGGGGAGATCAGTGTGCGAGGGGAATGGGAGTTCAGTGTGCGAGAGGAATGGGAGTTCAGTGTGCGAGAGGAATGGGAGGTCAGTGTGCGAGAGGAATGGGACGTCAGTGTGCGAGGGGAAGTGGAGGTCAGTGTCTGAGTGGAAGGGGAGGTCAGTGTGTGAGGGGAAGGGGAGGTCAGTGTACGTGGGGAACGGGAGGTCATTGTGCGAGGGGAAGGGTAGGCCGGTGTACAAGGGGATGGGGAGATCAGTGTTCGAGGGGAAGGGGAGATCATTGAGCGAGGGGAAGGGGAGGTCAGTGTGCGAGGGGAAGGGGAGGTCAGTGTGCGTGGGGAAGGGGGGGTCAGTGTACAAGGGGAAGGTGAGTTCAGTGTGCGAGGGGAAGGGGAGGTCAGTGTGCGAGGGGAAGGAGAGGTCAGTGTGCGAGGAGAAGGAGTCAGTGTGCGAGGGGAAGAGGAGGTCAGTGTGCGAGGTGAATGGGAGGTCAATGTGCGAGGAGAAGGAGTCAGTGTGCGAGGGGAAGAGGAGGTCAGTGTGCGAGGGAAAGGGGAGGTCAGTGTGCGAGGGGAAGGGGAGGTCAATGTGCGAGGGGAAGGGGAGTTCAGTGTGCTAGGGGAAGGGGAGTTCAGTGTGCGAGGGGAAGTGGTGGTCAGTGTGCGATGGTAAGGTGAGGTCGCTGTGCGCGGTTAAGGGTTGTTCAGTGAACGAGGTGAAGGGGAGCTCAGTATGGGAGGGGAAGGGGAGGTCAGTGTGGGAGGGGAAGGGGAGGTCAGTGTGCGAGGGGAAGAGGAGTTCAGTGAACTAGCAGAAGGTGTGGTCAGTGTGCGAGTGGAAGGGGAGGTCAGAGTGCGAGGGGAAGGGAAGGTCATTGTGCACGGTAAAGGGGTGGTCAGTGAACGAGGAGAAGCGGAGTTCAGTGTGCGAGGGGAAGGGGAGGTCAATGTGGGAGGGGAAGGGGAGTTCAATGTGCGTGGGGAAGGGGAGGTCAGTGTGAGAGGGGAAGGGGAGGTCAGTGTGAGAGGGGAAGGGGAGGTCAGTGTGGGAGGGAAAGGGGAGGTCAGTGTGCGAGGGGAAGAGGTGTTCATGGAACAAGTAGAAGGGGAGGTCAGTGAGCGAGGGGAAGGGGAGGTCAGAGTGCGAGGAGAAGGGGAGGTCAGTGTGATAGGGGATGGGGACATTAGTGTGCGAGGAGAAGGGGAGTTCAGTGTGCGAGGAGAAGGGGAGGTCAGTGTGGGAGGGGAAGGGGAGCTCAGTGTGCGAGGGTAATAGGAGTTCAGTGAACTAGTAGAAGGGGAGGTCAGTGTGCGAGGAGAAGGGGAGGTCAGTGTGGGAGGTGAAGTGAAGGTCAGTGAACGAGGAGAAGGGGAGGTAAGTGTGCGAGGGGAAGGGGAGTTCAGTGAACTAGTAGAAGGGGAGGTCAGTGTGCGAGGGGAAGGGGAGGTCAGTGTGCGAGGGGAAGGGAAGTTCAGTGTGCGCGGTAAAGGGAAGGTCAGTGAACGAGGAGAAGGGGAGGTCAGTGTGCGAGGAGAAGGGGAGGTCAATATGGGAGGGGATGGGGAGGTCAATGTGCGTGGGGAAGGGGAGGTCAGTGTGTGAGGGGAAGGGGAGGTCAGTGTCCGAGGGGAAGGGCAGGTCAATGTACGAGGGGATGGGGAGGTCAGTGTACGAGGGGAACGGGAGTGCATTGTGCGAGGGGAAGGGGGGGCCGGTGTACGAGGGGATGGGGAGATCATTGAGCGAGGGGATGGGGAGGTCAGTGTGCGAGAGGAATGGGAGGTCAGTGTGCGAGGGGAAGTGGAGGTCAGTGTCTGAGTGGAAGGGGAGGTCAGTGTGCGAGGGGAAGGGGAGGAGAGTTTCGGAGTGGAAGGGGAGGTTAGTGTGCGAGGGGAAGGGGAGATCAGTGTGCGAGGGGAAGGGGAGGTCAGTGTACGAGGGGAAGGGGAGATCAGTGTGCGAGGGGAATGGGAGTTCAGTGTGCGAGAGGAATGGGAGGTCAGTGTGCGAGAGGAATGGGACGTCAGTGTGCGAGGGGAAGTGGAGGTCAGTGTCTGAGTGGAAGGGGAGGTCAGTGTGTGAGGGGAAGGGGAGGTCAGTGTACGTGGGGAACGGGAGGTCATTGTGCGAGGGGAAGGGTAGGCCGGTGTACAAGGGGATGGGGAGATCAGTGTTCGAGGGGAAGGGGAGATCATTGAGCGAGGGGAAGGGGAGGTCAGTGTGCGAGGGGAAGGGGAGGTCAGTGTGCGTGGGGAAGGGGGGGTCAGTGTACAAGGGGAAGGTGAGTTCAGTGTGCGAGGGGAAGGGGAGGTCAGTGTGCGAGGGGAAGGAGAGGTCAGTGTGCGAGGAGAAGGAGTCAGTGTGCGAGGGGAAGAGGAGGTCAGTGTGCGAGGTGAATGGGAGGTCAATGTGCGAGGAGAAGGAGTCAGTGTGCGAGGGGAAGAGGAGGTCAGTGTGCGAGGGAAAGGGGAGGTCAGTGTGCGAGGGGAAGGGGAGGTCAATGTGCGAGGGGAAGGGGAGTTCAGTGTGCTAGGGGAAGGGGAGTTCAGTGTGCGAGGGGAAGTGGTGGTCAGTGTGCGATGGTATGGTGAGGTCGCTGTGCGCGGTTAAGGGTTGTTCAGTGAACGAGGTGAAGGGGAGCTCAGTATGGGAGGGGAAGGGGAGGTCAGTGTGGGAGGGGAAGGGGAGGTCAGTGTGCGAGGGGAAGAGGAGTTCAGTGAACTAGCAGAAGGTGTGGTCAGTGTGCGAGTGGAAGGGGAGGTCAGAGTGCGAGGGGAAGGGAAGGTCATTGTGCACGGTAAAGGGGTGGTCAGTGAACGAGGAGAAGCGGAGTTCAGTGTGCGAGGGGAAGGGGAGGTCAATGTGGGAGGGGAAGGGGAGTTCAATGTGCGTGGGGAAGGGGAGGTCAGTGTGAGAGGGGAAGGGGAGGTCAGTGTGAGAGGGGAAGGGGAGGTCAGTGTGGGAGGGAAAGGGGAGGTCAGTGTGCGAGGGGAAGAGGTGTTCATGGAACAAGTAGAAGGGGAGGTCAGTGAGCGAGGGGAAGGGGAGGTCAGAGTGCGAGGAGAAGGGGAGGTCAGTGTGATAGGGGATGGGGACATTAGTGTGCGAGGAGAAGGGGAGTTCAGTGTGCGAGGAGAAGGGGAGGTCAGTGTGGGAGGGGAAGGGGAGCTCAGTGTGCGAGGGTAATAGGAGTTCAGTGAACTAGTAGAAGGGGAGGTCAGTGTGCGAGGAGAAGGGGAGGTCAGTGTGGGAGGTGAAGTGAAGGTCAGTGAACGAGGAGAAGGGGAGGTAAGTGTGCGAGGGGAAGGGGAGTTCAGTGAACTAGTAGAAGGGGAGGTCAGTGTGCGAGGGGAAGGGGAGGTCAGTGTGCGAGGGGAAGGGAAGTTCAGTGTGCGCGGTAAAGGGAAGGTCAGTGAACGAGGAGAAGGGGAGGTCAGTGTGCGAGGAGAAGGGGAGGTCAATATGGGAGGGGATGGGGAGGTCAATGTGCGTGGGGAAGGGGAGGTCAGTGTGTGAGGGGAAGGGGAGGTCAGTGTCCGAGGGGAAGGGCAGGTCAATGTACGAGGGGATGGGGAGGTCAGTGTACGAGGGGAACGGGAGTGCATTGTGCGAGGGGAAGGGGGGGCCGGTGTACGAGGGGATGGGGAGATCATTGAGCGAGGGGATGGGGAGGTCAGTGTGCGAGGGGAAGGGGAGGAGAGTTTCGGAGTGGAAGGGGAGGTTAGTGTGCGAGGGGAAGTGGAGTTCAGTGTGCGAGGGGAAGGGGAGGTCAGTGTGCGAGGGGAAGGGGAGGTCAGTGTGCGAGGGGAATGGGAGTTCAGTGTGCGAGAGGAACGTGAGTTCATTGTGCGAGAGGAATGGGAGTTCGGTGTGCGAGAGGAATGTGAGTTCATTGTGCGAGAGGAATGGGAGGTCAGTGTGCGAGGGGAATGGGAGGTCAGTGTGCGAGGTGAATGGGAGGTCAATGTGCGAAGAGAATGAGTCAGTGCGCGAGGAGGGGAAGAGGAGGTCAGTGTGCGAAGGAAAGGGGAGGTCAGTGTGCGAGGGGAATGGGAGGTCAGTGTGCGAGGGGAAGGGGAGTTCAGTGTGCTAGGGGAAGGGGAGTTCAGTGTGCGAGGGGAAGTGGTGGTCAGTGTGCGATGGTAAGGTGTGGTCGGTGTGCGCGGTTAAGGGGTGTTCAGTGAACGAGGTGAAGGGGAGCTCAGTATGGGAGGGGAAGTGGAGGTCAGTGTGCGAGGGGAAGAGGAGTTCAGTGAACTAGTAGAAGGGGTGGTCAGTGTGCGAGTGGAAGGGGAGGTCAGAGTGCGAGGGGAAGGGAAGGTCAGTGTGCACGGTAAAGGGGTGGTCAGTGAATGAGGAGAAGGGGAGGTCAGTGTGCGAGGGGAAGGGGAGGTCAATGTGGGAGGGGAAGGGGAGTTCAATGTGCGTGGGGAAGGGAGGTCAGTGTGAGAGGGGAAGGGGAGGTCAGTGTGAGAGGGGAAGGGGAGGTCAGTGTGGGAGGGGAAGGGGAGGTCAGTGTGCGAGGGGAAGAGGTGTTCATGGAACAAGTAGAAGGGGAGGTCAGTGAGCGAGGGGAAGGGGAGGTCAGAGTGCGAGGGGAAGGGGAGGTCAGTGTGAGAGGGGATGGGGATGTTAGTGTGCGAGGAGAAGGGGAGTTCAGTGTGCGAGGGGAAGGGGAGGTCAGTGTTTGAGGGGAAGGGGAGCTCAGTGTGCGAGGGTAATAGGAGTTCAGTGAACTAGTAGAAGGGGAGGTCAGTGTGCGAGGAGAAGGGGAGGTCAGTGTGGGAGGTGAAGGGGAGAACAGTGTGCGAGGGGAAGAGGAGGTCAGAGTGCGAGGGGAAGGGAAGGTCAATGAACTAGTAGAAGGGGAGGTCAGTGTGCGAGGGGAAGGGGAGGTCAGTGTGCGAGGGAAAGTGGTTTTCAGTGTGCGAGGGTTCGGGGAGGTCAGTGTGCGAGGGGAAGTGGTGTTCAGTGTGTGAGGGGAAGGGGAAGTCAATGTGCGAGGGGAAGGGGAGATCAGTGTGCGAGGGGAAGGGTTTGTCAGTCTGTGAGGGCAAGGGGAACTTAGTGTCTGTAGGCAAGGGGCGGTCAGTTTGCGAGGGGATGGGTTAGGTCAATATACGAGGGGAAGGCGAGATCAGTGTGCGAGTGGATGGAGAGTTCAGTGTGCGAGGGGAAGGGGCGGTCAGTGTGCGAGGGGAAGGGGAGGTCAGTGTGCGAGGGGAAGGGGAGTTCAGTGTGCGAGGGGAAGTGGTGGTCAGTTTGCGATGGTAAGGTGAGGTTGGTGTGTCTGGTTAAGGGGTGTTCAGTGAACGAGGTGTAGGGGAGCTCAGTATGGGAGGGGAAGGGGAGGTCAGTGTGGGAGGGGAAGGGGTGGTCAGTGTGCGAGGGGAAGGGGAGGACAGTGTGCGAGGGGAAAGGGAGGTCAGTGTGCGAGGGCAAGAGGAGGTCAGTGTGCGAGGGCAAGAGGAGTTCAGTGTGCGAGGGGAAGTGGTGGTCAGTGTGGGAGGGGAAAGGGAGGTCAGTGTGCGAGGGGAAGGGGTGGTCAATGCTGGAGGGGACACGGAGGTCAGTGTGCGAGGGGAAGGGGAGGTCAGTGTGGGAGGTGAAGGGCAGGTCAGTGTGCGTGGGGAAGGGGAGGTCAGTTTACGAGGGGAAGGGGAGGTCAGTTTGCGATGGTAAGGTGAGGTTGGTGTGTCTGGTTAAGGGGTGTTCAGTGAACGAGGTGAAGGGGAGCTCAGTATGGGAGGGGAAGGGGAGGTCAGTGTGCGAGGGGAAGGGGAGTTCAGTGTGCGAGGGGAAGTGGTGGTCAGTTTGCGATGGTAAGGTGAGGTTGGTGTGTCTGGTTAAGGGGTGTTCAGTGAACGAGGTGAAGGGGAGCGCAGTATGGGAGGGGAAGGGGAGGTCAATGTACGAGGGGAAGGGGAGGACAGTGTGCGAGGGGAAGAGGAGTTCAGTGAACTAGTAGAAGGGGAGGTCAGTGTGCGAGTGGAAGGGGAGGTCAGAGTGCGAGGGGAAGGGAAGGTCATTGTGCACGGTAAAAGGGTGGTCAGTGAACGAGTAGAAGGGCAGGTCAGTGTGCGAGGGGAAGGGGAGGTCAATGTGGGAGGGCAAGGGGAGTTCAATGTGCATGGGATGGGGAGGTCAGTCTACAAGGGGTAGGGGAGGTCAGTGTGAGAGGGGAAGGGGAGGTCAGTGTAGGAGGGGAAGGGGAGGTCAGTGTGCGAGGGGAAGAGGAGTTCATTGAACTAGTAGAATGGGAGGTCAGTGTGCGAGGGGAAGGGGAGGTCAGAGTGCGAGGAGAAGGGGAGGTCAGTGTGGGAGGGGAAGGGGACGTTAGTGTGTGAGGAGAAGGGGAGTTCAGTGTGCGAGGGGAAGGGGAGGTCAGTGTGGGAGGTGAAGGGGAGGTCAGTGTGCGAGGGGAAGAGGAGGTCAGAGTGCGAGGGGAAGAGGAGGTCAGTGAGCGCGGTAAAGGGGTGGTCAGTGAACTAGGAGAAGGGGAGGTCATTGTGCGAGGGGAAGGGGAGGTCAATGTGGGAGGGGAAGGGGAGGTCAATGTGCGTGGGGAAGGGGAGGTCAGTGTGTGAGGGGAAGGGGAGGTCAGTGTACCTGGGGAACGGGAGGTCATTGTGCGAGGGGAATGGTAGGCCGGTGTACAAGGGGATGGGGAGATCAGTGTGCGAGGGGAAGGGGAGGTCAGTGTGCGAGGGGAAGGGGAGGTCAGAGTGCGAGGGGAAGGGAAGGTCCGTGAATGAGGAGAAGGGGAGGTAAGTGTGCGAGGGGAAGGGGAGTTCAGTGAACTAGTAGAAGGGGAGGTCAGTGTGCGAGGGGAAGGGGAGGTCAGAGTGCGAGGGGAAGGGAAGTTCAGTGTGCGCGGTAAAGGGAAGGTCAGTGAACGAGGAGAAGGGGAGGTCAGTGTGCGAGGGGAAGGGGAGGTCAATGTGGGAGGGGAAGGGGAGGCCAATGTGCGTGGGGAAGGGGAGTTCAGTGTGTGAGGGGAAGGGGAGGTCAGTGTCCGAGGGGAAGGGGAGGTCAATGTACGAGGGGATGGGGAGGTCAGTGTACGAGAGGAACGGGAGGTCATTGTGCGAGGGGAAGGGGGGGCCGGTGTACGAGGGGATGGGGAGATCAGTGTGCGAGGGGAAGGGGAGATCATTGAGCAAGGGGAAGGGGATGTCAGTGTGCGAGGGGGAGGGGAGGAGAGTTTCGGAATGGAAGGGGAGGTTAGTGTGCGAGGGGAAGGGGAGGTCAGTGTGCGAGGGGAAGGGGAGGTCAGTGTGCGTGGGGAAGGGGAGGTCAGTGTACGAGGGGAAGGGGAGTTCAGTGTGAGAGGGGAAGGGGAGGTCAGTGTGCGAGGGGAAGGGGAGGTCAGTGTGCGAGGGGAATGGGAGTTCAGTGTGCAAGAGGAATGGGAGTTCAGTGTGCGAGAGGAATGGGAGGTCAGTGTGCGAGGGGAAGTGGAGGTCAGTGTCTGAGTGGAAGGGGAGTTCAGTGTGCGAGGGGAATGGGAGATCAGTGTGCGAGGTGAATGGGAGGTCAAAGTGCGAGGAGAAGGAGTCAATGTGCGAGGGGAAGAGGAGGTCAGCGTGCGAGGGAAAGGGGAGGTCAGTGTGCGAGGGGAATGGGAGGAGAGTTTCGGAGTGGAATGGGAGGTTAGTGTGCGAGGGGAAGGGGAGGTCAGTGTGCGAGGGAAAGGGGAGGTCAGGGTGCGAGGGGAAGGGGAGGTGAGTGTACGAGGGGAAGGGCAGTTGAGTGTGCGAGGGGAAGGGTAGGTCAGTGTGCGAGGGGAATGGGAGTTCAGTGTGCGAGTGGAATGGGAGTTCAGTGTGCGAGAGGAATGGGAGTTCAGTGTGCGAGAGGAATGGGAGGTCAGTGTGCGAGAGGAAGTGGAGGTCAGTGTCTGAGTGGAAGGGGAGTTCAGTGTGCGAGGGCAATGGGAGGTCAGTGTGCGAGGTGAATGGGAGGTCAATGTGCGAGGAGAAGGAGTCAGTGTGCGAGGGAAAGGGGAGGTCAGTGTGCGAGGGGAATGGGAGGTCAGTGTGCGAGGGGAAGGGGAGTTCATTGTGCTAGGGGAAAGGGAGTTCAGTGTGCGAGGGCAAGTGGTGGTCAGTGTGCGATGGTAAGGTGAGGTCGGTGTGCGCGGTTAAGGGGTGTTCAGTGAACGAGGTGATGGGGAGCTCAGTATGGGAGGGGAAGGTGACGTCAGTGTGGGAGGGGAAGAGGAGTTTAGTGAACTAGTAGAAGTGGTGGTCAGTGTGCGAGTGGAAGAGGAGGTCAGAGTGCGAGGGGAAGGGAAGTTCAGTGTGCACGGTAAAGGGGTGGTCAGTGAACGAGGAGAAGGAGCGGTCAGTGTGCGAGGGGAAGGGGAGGTCAATGTGGGAGGTGATGGGGAGTTCAATGTGCGTGGGGAAGGGGAGGTCAGTGGGAGAGGGGAAGGGGAGGTCAATGTGGGAGGGGAAGGGGAGGTCAATGTGGGAGGGGAAGCGGAGTTCAATGTGCATGGGGATGGGGAGGTCAGTCTACAAGGGGTCGGGGAGGTCAGTGTGAGAGGGGAAGGGGAGGTCAGTGTGGGAGGGGAAGGGGAGGTCAGTGTGCGAGGGGAAGAGGAGTTCATTGAACTAGTAGAATGGGAGGTCAGTGTGCGAGGGGAAGGGGAGGGCAGAGTGCGAGGAGAAGGGGAGGTCAGTGTGAGAGGGGAAGGGGACGTTAGTGTGCGAGGAGAAGGGGAGTTCAGTGTGCGAGGGGAAGGGGAGGTCAGTGTGGGAGGGGAAGGGGAGCTCAGTGTGCGAGGGTAATAGGAGTTCAGTGAACTAGTAGAAGGGGAGGTCAGTGTGCGAGGGGAAGGGGAGGTCAGTGTGGGAGGTGAAGGGGAGAACAGTTTGCGAGGGGAAGAGGAGGTCAGAGTGCGAGGGGAAGGGAAGGTCAGTGAACAAGGAGAAGGGGAGGTAAGTGTGCGAGGGGAAGGGGAGTTCAATGAACTAGTAGAAGGGGAGGTCAGTGTGCGAGGGGAAGGGGAGGTCAGTGTGCGAGGGAAAGTGGTTTTCAGTGTGCGAGGGGTCGGGAAGGTCAGTGTGCGAGGGGAAGTGGTGTTCAGTGTGCAAGGGGAAGGGAGGTCAGTGTGCGAGGGGAAGGGGAGGTCAGTGTGCGAGGGGAAGGGGAGGTCAGTCTGTGAGGGCAAGGGGAACTTAGTGTCTGTAGGCAAGGGGCGGTCAGTTTGCGAGGGGAAGGGTTAGGTCAATATACGAGGGGAAGGCGAGATCAGTGTGCGAGTGGATGGAGAGTTCAGTGTGCGAGGGGAAGGGGAGGTCAGTGTGCGAGGGGAAGGGGAGTTCAGTGTGCGAGGGGAAGGGGAGTTCAGTGTGCGAGGGGAAGTGGTGGTCAGTTTGCGATGGTAAGGTGAGGTTGGTGTGTCCGGTTAAGGGGTGTTCAGTGAATGAGGTGAAGGGGAGCTTAGTATGGGAGTGGAAGGGGAGGTCAGTGTGGGAGGGGAAGGGGAGGTCAGTGTGAGAGGGGAAGGGGAGGTCAGTGTGCGAGGGGAAGTGGTGGTCAGTGTGCGATTGTAAGGTGAGGTCGGTGTGCGTGGTTAAGTGGTGTTCAGTGAACGAGGTGAAGGGGAGCGCAGTATGGGAGGGGAAGGGGAGGTCAATGTGGGAGGGGAAGGGGAGGACAGTGTGCGAGGGGAAGAGGAGTTCAGTGAACTAGTAGAAGGGGAGGTCAGTGTGCGAGTGGAAGGGAAGGTCATTGTGCACGGTAAAAGGGTGGTCAGTGAACGAGTAGAAGGGGAGGTCAGTGTGCAAGGGGAAGGGGAGGTCAATGTGGGAGGGGAAGGGGAGTTCAATGTGCATGGGGATGGGGAGGTCAGTCTACAAGGGGTAGGGGAGGTCAGTGTGAGAGGGGAAGGGGAGGTCAGTGTGGGAGGGGAAGGGGAGGTCAGTGTGCGAGGGGAAGAGGAGTTCATTGAACTAGTAGAATGGGAGGTCAGTGTGCGAGGGGAAGGGGAGGTCAGAGTGCGAGTTGAAGGGGAGGTCAGTGTGGGAGGGGAAGGGGATGTTAGTGTGTGAGGAGCAGGGGAGTTCAGTGTGCGAGGGGAAGGGGAGGTCAGTGTGAGAGGGGAAGGGGTGCTCAGTGTGCGAGGGTAATAGGAGTTCAGTGAACTAGTAGAAGGGGAGGTAAGTGTGCGAGGGGAAGGGGAGTTCAGTGAACTAGTAGAAGGGGAGGTCAGTGTGCGAGGGGAAGGGGAGGTCAGAGTGCGAGGGGAAGGAAAGTTCAGTGTGCGCGGTAAAGGGAAGGTCAGTGAACGAGGAGAAGGGGAGGTCAATGTGGGAGGGGAAGGGGAGGTCAATGTGCGTGGGGAAGGGGAGGTCAGTGTGTGAGGGGAAGGGGAGGTCAGTGTCCAAGGGGAAGGGGAGGTCAGTGTACGAGGGGATGGGCAGGTCAGTGTGTGAGGGGAAGAGGTGTTCATGGAACAAGTAGAAGGGGAGGTCTGTGAGCGAGGGGAAGGGGAGGTCAGAGTGCGAGGAGAAGGGGAGGTCAGTGTGAGAGGGGAAGGGGACGTTAGTGTGCGAGGAGAAGGGGAGTTCAGTGTGCGAGTGGAAGGGGAGGTCAGTGTGGGAGGGGAAGGGGATGATAGTGTGTGAGGAGAAGGGGAGTTCAGTGAACTAGTAGAAGGGGAGGTCAGTGTGCGAGGGGAAGGGGAGGTCAATGTGGGAGAGGAAGGGGAGGTCAATGTGCGTGGGGGAGGGGAGGTCAGTGTGGGAGGGGAAGGGGAGGTCAATGTGGGAGGGGAAGGGGAGGTCAGTGTACGTGGGGAACGGGAGGTCATTGTGCGAGGGGAAGGGTAGGCCGGTGTACAAGGGGATGGGGAGATCAGTGTGCGAGGGGAAGGGGAGATCATTGAGTGAGGGGAAGGGGAGGTCAGTGTGGGAGGGGAAGGGGAGGTCAGTGTGCGAGGGGAAGAGGTGTTCATGGAACAAGTAGAAAGGGAGGTCAGTGAGCGAGGGGAAGGGGAGGTCAGAGTGCGAGGAGAAGAGTAGGTCAGTGTGAGAGGGGAAGGGGACCTTAGTGTGCGAGGAGAATGGGAGTTCAGTGTGCGAGGGGAAGGGGAGGTCATTGTGGGAGGGGAAGGGGAGCTCAGTGTGCGAGGGTAATAGGAGTTCAGTGAACTAGTAGAAGGGGAGGTCAGTGTGCGAGGAGAAGGGGAGGTCAATGTGGGAGGTGAAGGCGAGATCAGTGTGCGAGGGGAAGAGGAGGTCAGAGTGCGAGGGGAAGGGAAGGTCAGTGAATGAGGAGAAGGGGAGGTAAGTGTGCGAGGGGAAGGGGAGTTCAGTGAACTAGTAGAAGGGGAGGTCAGTGTGCGAGGGGAAGGGGAGGTCAGAGTGCGAGGGGAAGGGAAGGTCAGTGTGCACGGTAAAGGGGTGGTCAGTGAACGAGGAGAAGGGGAAGTCAGTGTGAGAGGGGAAGGGGTGGTCAGTGTGAGAGGGGAAGGGGAGGTCAGTGTGGGATGGGAAGGGGAGGTCAGTGTGCGAGGGGAAGGGGAGGTCAGAGTGCGAGGGGAAGGGAAGGTCAGTGTGCACGGTAAAGGGGTGGTCAGTGAACGAGGAGAAGGGGAGGTCAGTGTGAGAGGGGAAGGGGTGGTCAGTGTGAGAGGGGAAGGGGAGGTCAGTGTGGGATGGGAAGGGGAGGTCAGTGTGCGAGGAGAAGGGGAGGTCAGTGTGGGAGGTGAAGGGGAGATCAGTGTGCGAGGGGAAGAGGAGGTCAGAGTGCGAGGGGATGGGAAGGTCAGTGAACGAGGAGAAGGGGAGGTAATTGTGCGAGGGGAAGGGGAGTTCAGTGAATTAGTAGAAGGGGAGGTCAGTGTGCGAGGGGAAGGAAAGTTCAGTGTGCGCGGTGAAGGGAAGGTCAGTGAACGAGGAGAAGGGGAGGTCAGTGTGAGAGGGGAAGGGGAGGTCAATGTGGGAGGGAAAGGGGAGGTCTATGTGCGTGGGGAAGGGGAGGTCAGTGTGTGAGGGGAAGTGGAGGTCAGTGTCCGAGGGGAAGGGGAGGTCAGTGTACGAGGGGATGGGGAGGTCAGTGTGTGAGGGGAAGAGGTGTTCATGGAACAAGTAGAAGGGGAGGTCTGTGAGCAAGGGGAAGGGGAGGTCAGAGTGCGAGGAGATGGGGAGGTCAGTGTGAGAGGGGAAGGGGACGTTAGTGTGCGAGGAGAAGGGGAGTTCAGTGTGGGAGTGGAAGGGGAGGTCAGTGTGGGAGGGGAAGGGGCTGTTAGTGTGTGAGGAGAAGGGGAGTTCAGTGTGCGAGGGGAAGAGTTCATTGAACTAGTAGAATGGGAGGTCAGTGTGCGAGGGGAAGGGGAGGTCAGAGTGCGAGGAGAAGGGGAGGTCAGTGTGGGAGGGGAAGGGGACGTTAGTGTGTGAGGAGAAGGGGAGTTCTGTGTGCGAGGGGAAGGGGAGGTCAGTGTGGGAGGGGAAGGGGTGCTCAGTGTGCGAGGGTAATAGGAGTTCAGTGAACTAGTAGAAGGGGAGATCAGTGTGCGAGGGGAAGGGGATGTCAGTGTGCACGGAGAAGGGGAGGTCAGTGTGGGAGGTGAAGGGGAAGTCAGTGTGCGAGGAGAAGAGGAGTTCAGAGTGCAAGGGGAAGAGGAGGTCAGTGAGCGCAGTAAAGGGGTGGTCAGTGAACTAGGAGAAGGGGAGGTCATTGTGCGAGGAGAAGGGGAGGTCAATGTGGGAGGGGAAGGGGAGGTCAATGTGCGTGGGGAAGTGGAGGTCAGTGTGTGAGGGGAAGGGGAGGTCAGTGTACATGGGGAAGGGGAGGTCATTGTGCGAGGGGAAGGGTAGTCCGGTGTACAAGGGGATGGAGCGATCAGTGTGCGAGGGGAAGGGGAGATCATTGAGCGAGGGGAAGGGGAGGTCAGTGTGCGAGGGGAAGGGGAGGAGAGTTTCGGAGTGGAAGGGGAGGTTAGTGTGCGAGGAGAAGGGGAGGTCAGTGTGCGAGGGGAATGGGAGTTCAGTGTGCGAGAGGAATGGGAGTTCAGTGTGCGAGAGGAATGGGAGTTCGGTGTGCGAGAGGAATGGGAGGTCAGTGTGCGTGGGGAAGTGGAGGTCAGTGTCTGAGTGGAAGGGGAGTTCAGTGTGCGAGGGGAAGGGGAGGTCAGTGTGCGAGGGGAATGGGAGGTCAATGTCCGAGGAGAAGGAGTCAGTGTGCGAGGGGAAGAGGAGGTCAGTGTGCGTGGGAAAGGGGAGGTCAGTGTGCGAGGGGAAGGGGAGGTCAATGTGGGAGGGGAAGGGGAGGTCAATGTGCGTGGGGAAGGGGAGGTCAGTGTGTGAGGGGAAGGGGAGGTCAGTGTCCGAGGGGAAGGGGAGGTCAGTGGACGAGGGGATGGGGAGGTCAGTGTGCGAGGGGAAGAGGTGTTCATGGAACAAGTAGAAGGGGAGGTCAGTGAGCGAGGGGAAGGGGAGGTCAGAGTGCGAGGAGAAGGGGAGGTCAGTGTGAGAGGGGAAGGGGACGTTAGTGTGCGAGGAGAAGGGGAGTTCAGTGTGCGAGTGGAAGGGGAGGTCAGTGTGGGAGGGGAAGGGGATGTTAGTGTGTGAGGAGAAGGGGAGTTCAGTGTGCGAGGGGAAGGGGAGGTCAGTGTGGGAGGGGAAGGGGAGCTCAGTGTGCGAGGGTAATAGGAGTTCAGTGAACTAGTAGAAGGGGAGATCAGTGTGGGAGGGGAAGAGGAGGTCAGAGTGCGAGGGGAAGGGAAGGTCAGTGAACGAGGAGAGGGGGAGGTAAGTGTGCGAGGGTAATAGGAGTTCAGTGAACTAGTAGAAGGGGAGGTCAGTGTGGGAGGGGAAGGGGAGGTCAGTGTGCGAGGGGAATTGGAGTTCAGTGAACTAGTAGAAGGGGAGGTCAGTGTGCGAGGGGAAGGGGAGGTCAGAGTGCGAGGGGAAGGGAAGTTCAGTGTGCGCGGTAAAGGGAAGGTCAGTGAACGAGGAGAATGGGAGGTCAGTGTGCGAGGGGAAGGGGAGGTCATTGTGGGAGGGGAAGGGGAGGTCAGTGTGCGAGGGGAAGGGGAGGTCATTGTGGGAGGGGAAGGGGAGGTAAATGTACGAGGGGATGGGGAGGTCAGTGTGCGAGGGGAAGGGGAGGTCAGAGTGCGAGGGGAAGGGAAGTTCAGTGTGCGCGGTAAAGGGAAGGTCAGTGAACGAGGAGAAGGGGAGGTCAGTGTGTGAGGGGAAGGGGAGGTCAGTGTCCGAGGGGAAGGGGAGGTCAGTGTACGAGGGGATGGGGAGGTCAGTGTACGAGGGGAACGGGAGGACATTGTGTGTGGGGAAGGGGCGGCCGGTGTACGAGGGGATGGGGAGATCAGTGTGCGAGGGGAAGGGGAGGTCAGTGTGCGAGGGGAAGGGGAGGTCAGTGTGCGAGGGGAAGGGGAGGTCAGTGTGCGAGGGGAAGGGGAGGTCAGTGTGCGAGGGGAAGAGGTGTTCATGGAACAAGTAGAAGGGGAGGTCAGTGAGCGAGGGGAAGGGGAGTTCAGTGTGGGAGGGGAAGGGGAGTTCAGTGTATGAGGGGAAGTGGAGTTCAGTGTGGGAGGGGAAGGGGAGGTCAGTGTACGATTGGAAGGGGAGGTCAGTGTGCGAGAGGAAGGGGAGGTCAGTGTGCGAGGGGACGGGGCAGTCATTGTGCGAGGGGAAGGGGCGGTTAGTGTGCAAGGGGAAGGGGAGGTCAGTGTGAGAGGGGAAGGGGAGGTCTGTGTGCGAGGCGAAGGGGTGGTCAATGAGGGAGGGGAAGGGGAGGTCAATGTGCGAGGGGAAGGGGTGGTCAATGAGGGAGGGGAAGGGGAGGTCAACGTGCGAGGGGAAGGTTAGGTCAGTGTGCGAGGGAAATGGTAGGTCAGTGTGCGAGGAGAAGGGGAGGTCAGTGTGCGAGGGGAAGGGGAAGTCGTTGTGCTAGGGAAAGTGGAGGTCAGCGTATGAGGGAAAGGGGAGGTCAGTGTGCGAGTGGACGGGGTAGTTAGTGAATGAGGAGAAGGGGAAGTCAGTGTGGAAGGTGAAGGGCAGGTCAGTGTGCGTGGGGAAGGGGAGGTCAGTTTACTAGGGGAAGGGGAGGTCAGAATGCAAGTGGAGGTGGAGCTCAGTGTCTGAGGGGATGGAGCCAGCAGTGTGCGATGGGAAGGGGCAATCCTTGTGCGAAAAGAAGGGGTGGTCAGTGTGCGAGGGGAAGGGGAAGTCAGTGTGCGAGAGGTAGGGGAGGTCAGTGTGCGAGGGGAAGGGGAGGTCCATGTGTGAGTGGAAGGGGATGTCAGTGTGCAAGGGGAAGGGGAGGTCCATGTGCGAAGGGAAGGGGTGGTCAGTGTGCGAGGGGTAGGTAAGTTCAGTGTGCGAGTGGAAGGGGAGGACAGTGCGCAAGGGGAGGTCAGTGTGCGAGGGTTAGGTAAGGTCAGTGTGCGAGTGGCAGGGGAGGTCAGTGTGCGACGAGAAGGGGAGGTCAGAGTGCGAGGAGAAAGGGTGGTCATTGTGGGAGGGGAAGCGGAGGTCAGAGTGCGAGGAGAAGGGGAGGTCAGTGTGGGAGGGGAAGGGGAGGTCAGTGTGCGAGTGGTAGGCGAGTTCAGTGTGCGAGGGGAAGGAGAGGTCAGTGTGCGAGGGGAAGGGGAGGTCAGTGAGCGAAAGGAAGGGGAGGTCAGTTTGCGAGGGGAAGGGGAGGTCAGTGTACGAGGGGAAGAGGAGGTCAGTGTACGAGAGGATGGGGAGGTCAGTATCCGAGGGGAAGGGGTGGTCAGAATGCAAGGGGAAGGGGAGATCAGTGTCTGAGGGGAAAGGGCCAGAAGTGTGCGAGGTGATTGGGACATCCGTGTACGAGGGGAAGCTGAGGTCAGTGTGCGAGGGGAAGGGGAGGTCAGTGTGCGAGGGGAAGGTGCGTTCAGTGTGCGAGGGGAAGGTGAGTTCAGTGTGCGAGGGGAAGGGGAGGTCAGTGTGCGAGGGGAAGATTAGGTCAGTTTGCGAGGGAAATGGTAGGTCAGTGTGCGAGGAGAAGGGGAGGTCATTGTGCTAATGAAAGGGGAGGTCAGCGTACGAAGGAAAGGGGAGGTCAATGTGGGCGGGGAATGGAATGTCAGTGAGCGAGGTTAAGTGGAGTTCAGTGTGCGAGGAGAAGGGAAGGTCAGTGTGCGAGGAGAAGGGGAGGTCAGTGTGCGAGGGGAAGGGGAGGTCAGTGTGCGAGGGGAAGGAGAGATCAGTGTGCGAGGGGAAGGGGAGGTCAGTGTGCGAGGGGAAGGGGAGGTCCGTGTGCGAGGGGAAGGGGAGGTCAAAATGCGAGGGCAAGGGGAGCTTAGTGTCCGAAGGGAAGGGGCGGTCAGTGCGCGAGGGGAAGGGGAGGTCAGTATACGAGGGAATGGGGAGGTCAGTGTGCGAGGGAAAGGGGAGTTCAGTGTGCGAGAGGAAGGGGAGGTCACTATACGAGGGGAAGGGGAGGTCAGTGTGCGAGGGAAAGGGGAGTTCAGTGTGCGAGAGGAAGGGGAGGTCACTATACGAGGGGAAGGGGAGGTCAGTATCCGAGGGGAAGGGGAGGTCAGTGTGCAAGGGGAAGGGGAGGTCAGTTTACGAGCGGATGGGGAGTTCAGTATCCGAGGGGAAGGGGTGGTCAGAATGCAAGGGGAAGGGGAGATCAGTGTCTGAGGGGAAAGGGCCAGCATGTGAGAGGGGATTGGGACAGCCGTGCGCGAGGGGAAGGTGAGGTCAATTGGCGAGGGAAAGGGGAGGTCAATGTGCGAGGGTAAGGGGAGGCCAGTGTGCGAGGGGAAGGGGAGGTCAGTATGCGAGGGGAAGTGGAGGTCAGGGTGCGAGGGGAAGGGGAGGTCAGTGTGCAAGGGAAAGGGGAAGTCAGTGTGCGAGGGGAAGGGGAGGTCAGTGTGCGAAGGGAAGGGGAGTTCAGTGTGTGAGGGGAAGCAGAGGTCAGTGTGCGAGGGGAAGCGGAGGTCAGTGTGTGAGGGGAAGGGGAGGTCAGTGTGTGAAGCGAAGCGGAGGTCAGTGTGCGAGGGGAAGGGGAGGTCAGTGTGCGAGGGGAAGGGGTGTTTAGTGAACGAGGAGAAGGGGAGGTCAGTGTGCGAGGGGAAGCAGAGGTCAGTGTGGGAGGTTGAAGGGTAGGTCAGTGTGCGTGGGGAAGGGGAGGTCCGTTTACGAGGGGAAGGGGAGGTCAGTGTGGGAGGTGAAGGGGAGGTCAGTATACGAGGGGATGGGGAGGTCAGAGTGCGAGGGGAAGGGGTGGTCAGAATCCAAGGGGAAGGGGAGATCAGTGTCTGAGGGGAAAGGGCCAGCAGTGTGCGAGGGGATTGGGACATCCGTGTGCGAGGGGAAGGGGAGGTCAGTTGGCGAGGGAAAGGGGAGGTCAGTGTGCGAGGGGAAGGGGAGGACTTTGTGAGTGGTGAAGGGGAGGTCAGTGTGCGAGGGGAAGGGGAGGTCAGTGTGCGAGGGGAAGGGGAGGTCAGTGTGCGAGGGGAAGGGGAGGTCAGTGTGCGAGGGGAAGATTAGATCAGTGTGCGAGGGAAATGGTAGGTCAGTGTGCGAGGGGAAGGGGAGGTCATTGGGCTAATGAAAGGGGAGGTCAGCGTACGAGGGAAAGGGGAGGTCACTGTGCGAGGGGAAGGGGAGGTCAGTGAGAGAGGTTAAGTGGAGGTCAGTGTGTGAGGAGAAGGGAAGGTCAGTGTGTGAGGGGAAGAGGAGGTCAGTGTGCGAGGGGAAGGAGAAGTCAGTGTGCGAGGGGAAGGGGATGTTAGTGTGCGAGGGAACGGGGGGTCAGTGTGCGAGGGGAAGGGTTGTTCAGTATGCGAGGGGAAGCGGAGGTCAGTGTGCGAGGGGAAGGTGAGGTCAGTGTGTGAGGGGAAGGGGTGGTTAGTGAACGAGGTGAAGTGGAGGTCAGTGTGGGAGGTGAAGGGCTGGTCAGTGTGCGTCGGGACGGGGAGGTCAGTTTACGAGGGGAAGGGGAGGTCAGTGTGGGAGGGGAAGGGGTGGTCAGTGTGCGAGTGGTAGGCGAGTTCAGTGTGCGAGGGGAAGGAGAGGTCAGTGTGCGAGGGGAAGGGGAGGTCAGTGGGCGAAAGGAAGGGGAGGTCAGTTTGCGAGGGGAAGGGGAGGTCAGTGTACGAGGGGAAGAGGAGGACAGTGTATGAGGGGAAGAGGAGGACAGTGTACGAGAGGATGGGGAGGTCAGTATCTGAGGGGAAGGGGTGGTCAGTGAGAGAGGTTAAGTGGAGGTCAGTGTGCGAGGAGAAGGGAAGGTCAGTGTGCGAGGGGAAGGGGAGGTCAGTGTGCGAGGGGAAGGTGAAGTCAGTGTGCGAGGGGAAGGGTATGTCAGTGTGCGAGGGAAAGAGGAGGTCAGTGTGTGAGGGGAAGGGGAGTTCAGTATGCGAGGGGAAGGGGAGGGCAGTGTGTGAGGGGAAGCGGTGGTTAGTGAACGAGGAGAAGTGGAGGTCAGTGTGGGAGGTGAAGTGCTGGTCAGTGTGCGTCGGGAAGGGGAGGTCAATGTGGGAGGGGAAGGGGAGGTCAATGTGCGTGGGGAAGGGGAGGTCAGTGTGTGAGGAGAAGGGGAGGTCAGTGTCCGAGGGGAAGGGGAGGTCAGTGGACGAGGGGATGGGGAGGTCAGTGTGCGAGGGGAAGAGGTGTTCATGGAACAAGTAGAAGGGGAGGTCAGTGAGCGAGGGGAAGGGGAGGTCAGAGTGCAAGGAGAAGGGGAGGTCAGTGTGAGAGGGGAAGGGGACGTTAGTGTGCGAGGAGAAGGGGAGTTCAGTGTGCGAGTGGAAGGGGAGGTCAGTGTGGGAGGGGAAGGGGATGTTAGTGTGTGAGGAGAAGGGGAGTTCAGTGTGCGAGGGGAAGGGGAGGTCAGTGTGGGAGGGGAAGGGGAGCTCAGTGTGCGAGGGTAATAGGAGTTCAGTGAACTAGTAGAAGGGGAGATCAGTGTGGGAGGGGAAGAGGAGGTCAGAGTGCGAGGGGAAGGGAAGGTCAGTGAACGAGGAGAGGGGGAGGTAAGTGTGCGAGGGTAATAGGAGTTCAGTGAACTAGTAGAAGGGGAGGTCAGTGTGGGAGGGGAAGGGGAGGTCAGTGTGCGAGGGGAATTGGAGTTCAGTGAACTAGTAGAAGGGGAGGTCAGTGTGCGAGGGGAAGGGGAGGTCAGAGTGCGAGGGGAAGGGAAGTTCAGTGTGCGCGGTAAAGGGAAGGTCAGTGAACGAGGAGAAGGGGAGGTCAGTGTGCGAGGGGAAGGGGAGGTCATTGTGGGAGGGGAAGGGGAGGTCAGTGTGCGAGGGGAAGGGGAGGTCATTGTGGGAGGGGAAGGGGAGGTAAATGTACGAGGGGATGGGGAGGTCAGTGTGCGAGGGGAAGGGGAGGTCAGAGTGCGAGGGGAAGGGAAGTTCAGTGTGCGCGGTAAAGGGAAGGTCAGTGAACGAGGAGAAGGGGAGGTCAGTGTGTGAGGGGAAGGGGAGGTCAGTGTCCGAGGGGAAGGGGAGGTCAGTGTACGAGGGGATGGGGAGGTCAGTGTACGAGGGGAACGGGAGGACATTGTGTGTGGGGAAGGGGGGCCGGTGTACGAGGGGATGGGGAGATCAGTGTGCGAGGGGAAGGGGATGTCATTGTGTGAGGGGAAGGGGAGGTCAGTGTGCGAGGGGAAGGGGAGGTCAGTGTGCGAGGGGAAGGGGAGGTCAGTGTGCGAGGGGAAGGGGAGGTCAGTGTGCGAGGGGAAGAGGTGTTCATGGAACAAGTAGAAGGGGAGGTCAGTGAGCGAGGGGAAGGGGAGTTCAGTGTGGGAGGGGAAGGGGAGTTCAGTGTATGAGGGGAAGTGGAGTTCAGTGTGGGAGGGGAAGGGGAGGTCAGTGTACGAGGGGAAGGGGAGGTCAGTGTGCGAGAGGAAGGGGAGGTCAGTGTGCGAGGGGACGGGGCAGTCATTGTGCGAGGGGAAGGGGCGGTTAGTGTGCAAGGGGAAGGGGAGGTCAGTGTGAGAGGGGAAGGGGAGGTCTGTGTGCGAGGCGAAGGGGTGGTCAATGAGGGAGGGGAAGGGGAGGTCAATGTGCGAGGGGAAGGGGTGGTCAATGAGGGAGGGGAAGGGGAGGTCAACGTGCGAGGGGAAGGTTAGGTCAGTGTGCGAGGGAAATGGTAGGTCAGTGTGCGAGGAGAAGGGGAGGTCAGTGTGCGAGGGGAAGGGGAAGTCGTTGTGCTAGGGAAAGTGGAGGTCAGCGTATGAGGGAAAGGGGAGGTCAGTGTGCGAGGGGACGGGGTAGTTAGTGAATGAGGAGAAGGGGAAGTCAGTGTGGAAGGTGAAGGGCAGGTCAGTGTGCGTGGGGAAGGGGAGGTCAGTTTACTAGGGGAAGGGGAGGTCAGAATGCAAGTGGAGGTGGAGCTCAGTGTCTGAGGGGATGGAGCCAGCAGTGTGCGATGGGAAGGGGCAATCCTTGTGCGAAAAGAAGGGGTGGTCAGTGTGCGAGGGGAAGGGGAAGTCAGTGTGCGAGAGGTAGGGGAGGTCAGTGTGCGAGGGGAAGGGGAGGTCCATGTGTGAGTGGAAGGGGATGTCAGTGTGCAAGGGGAAGGGGAGGTCCATGTGCGAAGGGAAGGGGTGGTCAGTGTGCGAGGGGTAGGTAAGTTCAGTGTGCGAGTGGAAGGGGAGGACAGTGCGCAAGGGGAGGTCAGTGTGCGAGGGTTAGGTAAGGTCAGTGTGCGAGTGGCAGGGGAGGTCAGTGTGCGACGAGAAGGGGAGGTCAGAGTGCGAGGAGAAAGGGTGGTCATTGTGGGAGGGGAAGCGGAGGTCAGAGTGCGAGGAGAAGGGGAGGTCAGTGTGGGAGGGGAAGGGGAGGTCAGTGTGCGAGTGGTAGGCGAGTTCAGTGTGCGAGGGGAAGGAGAGGTCAGTGTGCGAGGGGAAGGGGAGGTCAGTGAGCGAAAGGAAGGGGAGGTCAGTTTGCGAGGGGAAGGGGAGGTCAGTGTACGAGGGGAAGAGGAGGTCAGTGTACGAGAGGATGGGGAGGTCAGTATCCGAGGGGAAGGGGTGGTCAGAATGCAAGGGGAAGGGGAGATCAGTGTCTGAGGGGAAAGGGCCAGAAGTGTGCGAGGTGATTGGGACATCCGTGTACGAGGGGAAGCTGAGGTCAGTGTGCGAGGGGAAGGGGAGGTCAGTGTGCGATGGGAAGGTGCGTTCAGTGTGCGAGGGGAAGGTGAGTTCAGTGTGCGAGGGGAAGGGGAGGTCAGTGTGCGAGGGGAAGATTAGGTCAGTGTGCGAGGGAAATGGTAGGTCAGTGTGCGAGGAGAAGGGGAGGTCATTGTGCTAATGAAAGGGGAGGTCAGCGTACGAGGGAAAGGGGAGGTCAATGTGGGCGGGGAATGGAATGTCAGTGAGCGAGGTTAAGTGGAGTTCAGTGTGCGAGGAGAAGGGAAGGTCAGTGTGCGAGGAGAAGGGGAGGTCAGTGTGCGAGGGGAAGGGGAGGTCAGTGTGCGAGGGGAAGGAGAGATCAGTGTGCGAGGGGAAGGGGAGGTCAGTGTGCGAGGGGAAGGGGAGGTCCGTGTGCGAGGGGAAGGGGAGGTCAAAATGCGAGGGCAAGGGGAGCTTAGTGTCCGAAGGGAAGGGGCGGTCAGTGCGCGAGGGGAAGGGGAGGTCAGTATACGAGGGAATGGGGAGGTCAGTGTGCGAGGGAAAGGGGAGTTCAGTGTGCGAGAGGAAGGGGAGGTCACTATACGAGGGGAAGGGGAGGTCAGTGTGCGAGGGAAAGGGGAGTTCAGTGTGCGAGAGGAAGGGGAGGTCACTATACGAGGGGAAGGGGAGGTCAGTATCCGAGGGGAAGGGGAGGTCAGTGTGCAAGGGGAAGGGGAGGTCAGTTTACGAGCGGATGGGGAGTTCAGTATCCGAGGGGAAGGGGTGGTCAGAATGCAAGGGGAAGGGGAGATCAGTGTCTGAGGGGAAAGGGCCAGCATGTGAGAGGGGATTGGGACAGCCGTGCGCGAGGGGAAGGTGAGGTCAATTGGCGAGGGAAAGGGGAGGTCAATGTGCGAGGGTAAGGGGAGGCCAGTGTGCGAGGGGAAGGGGAGGTCAGTATGCGAGGGGAAGTGGAGGTCAGGGTGCGAGGGGAAGGGGAGGTCAGTGTGCAAGGGAAAGGGGAAGTCAGTGTGCGAGGGGAAGGGGAGGTCAGTGTGCGAAGGGAAGGGGAGTTCAGTGTGTGAGGGGAAGCAGAGGTCAGTGTGCGAGGGGAAGCGGAGGTCAGTGTGTGAGGGGAAGGGGAGGTCAGTGTGTGAAGCGAAGCGGAGGTCAGTGTGCGAGGGGAAGGGGAGGTCAGTGTGCGAGGGGAAGGGGTGTTTAGTGAACGAGGAGAAGGGGAGGTCAGTGTGCGAGGGGAAGCAGAGGTCAGTGTGGGAGGTTGAAGGGTAGGTCAGTGTGCGTGGGGAAGGGGAGGTCCGTTTACGAGGGGAAGGGGAGGTCAGTGTGGGAGGTGAAGGGGAGGTCAGTATACGAGGGGATGGGGAGGTCAGAGTGCGAGGGGAAGGGGTGGTCAGAATCCAAGGGGAAGGGGAGATCAGTGTCTGAGGGGAAAGGGCCAGCAGTGTGCGAGGGGATTGGGACATCCGTGTGCGAGGGGAAGGGGAGGTCAGTTGGCGAGGGAAAGGGGAGGTCAGTGTGCGAGGGGAAGGGGAGGACTTTGTGAGTGGTGAAGGGGAGGTCAGTGTGCGAGGGGAAGGGGAGGTCAGTGTGCGAGGGGAAGGGGAGGTCAGTGTGCGAGGGGAAGGGGAGGTCAGTGTGCGAGGGGAAGATTAGATCAGTGTGCGAGGGAAATGGTAGGTCAGTGTGCGAGGGGAAGGGGAGGTCATTGGGCTAATGAAAGGGGAGGTCAGCGTACGAGGGAAAGGGGAGGTCACTGTGCGAGGGGAAGGGGAGGTCAGTGAGAGAGGTTAAGTGGAGGTCAGTGTGTGAGGAGAAGGGAAGGTCAGTGTGTGAGGGGAAGAGGAGGTCAGTGTGCGAGGGGAAGGAGAAGTCAGTGTGCGAGGGGAAGGGGATGTTAGTGTGCGAGGGAACGGGGGGTCAGTGTGCGAGGGGAAGGGTTGTTCAGTATGCGAGGGGAAGCGGAGGTCAGTGTGCGAGGGGAAGGTGAGGTCAGTGTGTGAGGGGAAGGGGTGGTTAGTGAACGAGGTGAAGTGGAGGTCAGTGTGGGAGGTGAAGGGCTGGTCAGTGTGCGTCGGGACGGGGAGGTCAGTTTACGAGGGGAAGGGGAGGTCAGTGTGGGAGGGGAAGGGGTGGTCAGTGTGCGAGTGGTA
Source organism: Carcharodon carcharias (assembly GCF_017639515.1). Classification (NCBI taxonomy): domain Eukaryota; kingdom Metazoa; phylum Chordata; class Chondrichthyes; order Lamniformes; family Lamnidae; genus Carcharodon; species Carcharodon carcharias. Next base: position 85,443,184 of record NC_054473.1, read on the forward strand.
GGCGAGTTCAGTGTGCGAGGGGAAGGAGAGGTCAGTGTGCGAGGGGAAGGGGAGGTCAGTGGGCGAAAGGAAGGGGAGGTCAGTTTGCGAGGGGAAGGGGAGGTCAGTGTACGAGGGGAAGAGGAGGACAGTGTATGAGGGGAAGAGGAGGACAGTGTACGAGAGGATGGGGAGGTCAGTATCTGAGGGGAAGGGGTGGTCAGTGAGAGAGGTTAAGTGGAGGTCAGTGTGCGAGGAGAAGGGAAGGTCAGTGTGCGAGGGGAAGGGGAGGTCAGTGTGCGAGGGGAAGGTGAAGTCAGTGTGCGAGGGGAAGGGTATGTCAGTGTGCGAGGGAAAGAGGAGGTCAGTGTGTGAGGGGAAGGGGAGTTCAGTATGCGAGGGGAAGGGGAGGGCAGTGTGTGAGGGGAAGCGGTGGTTAGTGAACGAGGAGAAGTGGAGGTCAGTGTGGGAGGTGAAGTGCTGGTCAGTGTGCGTCGGGAAGGGGAGGTCAATGTGGGAGGGGAAGGGGAGGTCAATGTGCGTGGGGAAGGGGAGGTCAGTGTGTGAGGAGAAGGGGAGGTCAGTGTCCGAGGGGAAGGGGAGGTCAGTGGACGAGGGGATGGGGAGGTCAGTGTGCGAGGGGAAGAGGTGTTCATGGAACAAGTAGAAGGGGAGGTCAGTGAGCGAGGGGAAGGGGAGGTCAGAGTGCGAGGAGAAGGGGAGGTCAGTGTGAGAGGGGAAGGGGACGTTAGTGTGCGAGGAGAAGGGGAGTTCAGTGTGCGAGTGGAAGGGGAGGTCAGTGTGGGAGGGGAAGGGGATGTTAGTGTGTGAGGAGAAGGGGAGTTCAGTGTGCGAGGGGAAGGGGAGGTCAGTGTGGGAGGGGAAGGGGAGCTCAGTGTGCGAGAGTAATAGGAGTTCAGTGAACTAGTAGAAGGGGAGATCAGTGTGGGAGGGGAAGAGGAGGTCAGAGTGCGAGGGGAAGGGAAGGTCAGTGAACGAGGAGAGGGGGAGGTAAGTGTGCGAGGGTAATAGGAGTTCAGTGAACTAGTAGAAGGGGAGGTCAGTGTGGGAGGGGAAGGGGAGGTCAGTGTGCGAGGGGAATTGGAGTTCAGTGAACTAGTAGAAGGGGAGGTCAGTGTGCGAGGGGAAGGGGAGGTCAGAGTGCGAGGGGAAGGGAAGTTCAGTGTGCGCGGTAAAGGGAAGGTCAGTGAACGAGGAGAAGGGGAGGTCAGTGTGCGAGGGGAAGGGGAGGTCATTGTGGGAGGGGAAGGGGAGGTCAGTGTGCGAGGGGAAGGGGAGGTCATTGTGGGAGGGGAAGGGGAGGTAAATGTACGAGGGGATGGGGAGGTCAGTGTGCGAGGGGAAGGGGAGGTCAGAGTGCGAGGGGAAGGGAAGTTCAGTGTGCGCGGTAAAGGGAAGGTCAGTGAACGAGGAGAAGGGGAGGTCAGTGTGTGAGGGGAAGGGGAGGTCAGTGTCCGAGGGGAAGGGGAGGTCAGTGTACGAGGGGATGGGGAGGTCAGTGTACGAGGGGAACGGGAGGTCATTGTGTGTGGGGAAGGGGGGGCCGGTGTACGAGGGGATGGGGAGATCAGTGTGCGAGGGGAAGGGGATGTCATTGTGTGAGGGGAAGGGGAGGTCAGTGTGCGAGGGGAAGGGGAGGTCAGTGTGCGAGGGGAAGGGGAGGTCAGTGTGCGAGGGGAAGGGGAGGTCAGTGTGCGAGGGGAAGAGGTGTTCATGGAACAAGTAGAAGGGGAGGTCAGTGAGCGAGGGGAAGGGGAGTTCAGTGTGGGAGGGGAAGGGGAGTTCAGTGTATGAGGGGAAGTGGAGTTCAGTGTGGGAGGGGAAGGGGAGGTCAGTGTACGAGGGGAAGGGGAGGTCAGTGTGCGAGAGGAAGGGGAGGTCAGTGTGCGAGGGGACGGGGCAGTCATTGTGCGAGGGGAAGGGGCGGTTAGTGTGCAAGGGGAAGGGGAGGTCAGTGTGAGAGGGGAAGGGGAGGTCTGTGTGCGAGGGGAAGGGGTGGTCAATGAGGGAGGGGAAGGGGAGGTCAATGTGCGAGGGGAAGGGGTGGTCAATGAGGGAGGGGAAGGGGAGGTCAACGTGCGAGGGGAAGGTTAGGTCAGTGTGCGAGGGAAATGGTAGGTCAGTGTGCGAGGAGAAGGGGAGGTCAGTGTGCGAGGGGAAGGGGAAGTCGTTGTGCTAGGGAAAGTGGAGGTCAGCGTATGAGGGAAAGGGGAGGTCAGTGTGCGAGGGGACGGGGTAGTTAGTGAATGAGGAGAAGGGGAAGTCAGTGTGGAAGGTGAAGGGCAGGTCAGTGTGCGTGGGGAAGGGGAGGTCAGTTTACTAGGGGAAGGGGAGGTCAGAATGCAAGTGGAGGTGGAGCTCAGTGTCTGAGGGGATGGAGCCAGCAGTGTGCGATGGGAAGGGGCAATCCTTGTGCGAAAAGAAGGGGTGGTCAGTGTGCGAGGGGAAGGGGAAGTCAGTGTGCGAGAGGTAGGGGAGGTCAGTGTGCGAGGGGAAGGGGAGGTCCATGTGTGAGTGGAAGGGGATGTCAGTGTGCAAGGGGAAGGGGAGGTCCATGTGCGAAGGGAAGGGGTGGTCAGTGTGCGAGGGGTAGGTAAGTTCAGTGTGCGAGTGGAAGGGGAGGACAGTGCGCAAGGGGAGGTCAGTGTGCGAGGGTTAGGTAAGGTCAGTGTGCGAGTGGCAGGGGAGGTCAGTGTGCGACGAGAAGGGGAGGTCAGAGTGCGAGGAGAAAGGGTGGTCATTGTGGGAGGGGAAGCGGAGGTCAGAGTGCGAGGAGAAGGGGAGGTCAGTGTGGGAGGGGAAGGGGAGGTCAGTGTGCGAGTGGTAGGCGAGTTCAGTGTGCGAGGGGAAGGAGAGGTCAGTGTGCGAGGGGAAGGGGAGGTCAGTGAGCGAAAGGAAGGGGAGGTCAGTTTGCGAGGGGAAGGGGAGGTCAGTGTACGAGGGGAAGAGGAGGTCAGTGTACGAGAGGATGGGGAGGTCAGTATCCGAGGGGAAGGGGTGGTCAGAATGCAAGGGGAAGGGGAGATCAGTGTCTGAGGGGAAAGGGCCAGAAGTGTGCGAGGTGATTGGGACATCCGTGTACGAGGGGAAGCTGAGGTCAGTGTGCGAGGGGAAGGGGAGGTCAGTGTGCGATGGGAAGGTGCGTTCAGTGTGCGAGGGGAAGGTGAGTTCAGTGTGCGAGGGGAAGGGGAGGTCAGTGTGCGAGGGGAAGATTAGGTCAGTGTGCGAGGGAAATGGTAGGTCAGTGTGCGAGGAGAAGGGGAGGTCATTGTGCTAATGAAAGGGGAGGTCAGCGTACGAGGGAAAGGGGAGGTCAATGTGGGCGGGGAATGGAATGTCAGTGAGCGAGGTTAAGTGGAGTTCAGTGTGCGAGGAGAAGGGAAGGTCAGTGTGCGAGGAGAAGGGGAGGTCAGTGTGCGAGGGGAAGGGGAGGTCAGTGTGCGAGGGGAAGGAGAGATCAGTGTGCGAGGGGAAGGGGAGGTCAGTGTGCGAGGGGAAGGGGAGGTCCGTGTGCGAGGGGAAGGGGAGGTCAAAATGCGAGGGCAAGGGGAGCTTAGTGTCCGAAGGGAAGGGGCGGTCAGTGCGCGAGGGGAAGGGGAGGTCAGTATACGAGGGAATGGGGAGGTCAGTGTGCGAGGGAAAGGGGAGTTCAGTGTGCGAGAGGAAGGGGAGGTCACTATACGAGGGGAAGGGGAGGTCAGTGTGCGAGGGAAAGGGGAGTTCAGTGTGCGAGAGGAAGGGGAGGTCACTATACGAGGGGAAGGGGAGGTCAGTATCCGAGGGGAAGGGGAGGTCAGTGTGCAAGGGGAAGGGGAGGTCAGTTTACGAGCGGATGGGGAGTTCAGTATCCGAGGGGAAGGGGTGGTCAGAATGCAAGGGGAAGGGGAGATCAGTGTCTGAGGGGAAAGGGCCAGCATGTGAGAGGGGATTGGGACAGCCGTGCGCGAGGGGAAGGTGAGGTCAATTGGCGAGGGAAAGGGGAGGTCAATGTGCGAGGGTAAGGGGAGGCCAGTGTGCGAGGGGAAGGGGAGGTCAGTATGCGAGGGGAAGTGGAGGTCAGGGTGCGAGGGGAAGGGGAGGTCAGTGTGCAAGGGAAAGGGGAAGTCAGTGTGCGAGGGGAAGGGGAGGTCAGTGTGCGAAGGGAAGGGGAGTTCAGTGTGTGAGGGGAAGCAGAGGTCAGTGTGCGAGGGGAAGCGGAGGTCAGTGTGTGAGGGGAAGGGGAGGTCAGTGTGTGAAGCGAAGCGGAGGTCAGTGTGCGAGGGGAAGGGGAGGTCAGTGTGCGAGGGGAAGGGGTGTTTAGTGAACGAGGAGAAGGGGAGGTCAGTGTGCGAGGGGAAGCAGAGGTCAGTGTGGGAGGTTGAAGGGTAGGTCAGTGTGCGTGGGGAAGGGGAGGTCCGTTTACGAGGGGAAGGGGAGGTCAGTGTGGGAGGTGAAGGGGAGGTCAGTATACGAGGGGATGGGGAGGTCAGTGTGCGAGGGAAAGGGGAGGTCAGTGTGCGAGGGGAAGGGGAGGTCACTATACGAGGGGATGGGGAGGTCAGAGTGCGAGGGGAAGGGGTGGTCAGAATCCAAGGGGAAGGGGAGATCAGTGTCTGAGGGGAAAGGGCCAGCAGTGTGCGAGGGGATTGGGACATCCGTGTGCGAGGGGAAGGGGAGGTCAGTTGGCGAGGGAAAGGGGAGGTCAGTGTGCGAGGGGAAGGGGAGGACTTTGTGAGTGGTGAAGGGGAGGTCAGTGTGCGAGGGGAAGGGGAGGTCAGTGTGCGAGGGGAAGGGGAGGTCAGTGTGCGAGGGGAAGATTAGATCAGTGTGCGAGGGAAATGGTAGGTCAGTGTGCGAGGGGAAGGGGAGGTCATTGGGCTAATGAAAGGGGAGGTCAGCGTACGAGGGAAAGGGGAGGTCACTGTGCGAGGGGAAGGGGAGGTCAGTGAGAGAGGTTAAGTGGAGGTCAGTGTGCGAGGAGAAGGGAAGGTCAGTGTGTGAGGGGAAGAGGAGGTCAGTATGCGAGGGGAAGGAGAAGTCAGTGTGCGAGGGGAAGGGGATGTTAGTGTGCGAGGGAAAGGGGGGTCAGTGTGCGAGGGGAAGGGTTGTTCAGTATGCGAGGGGAAGCGGAGGTCAGTGTGCGAGGGGAAGGTGAGGTCAGTGTGTGAGGGGAAGGGGTGGTTAGTGAACGAGGTGAAGTGGAGGTCAGTGTGGGAGGTGAAGGGCTGGTCAGTGTGCGTCGGGACGGGGAGGTCAGTTTACGAGGGGAAGGGGAGGTCAGTGTGGGAGGGGAAGGGGTGGTCAGTGTGCGAGTGGTAGGCGAGTTCAGTGTGCGAGGGGAAGGAGAGGTCAGTGTGCGAGGGGAAGGGGAGGTCAGTGGGCGAAAGGAAGGGGAGGTCAGTTTGCGAGGGGAAGGGGAGGTCAGTGTACGAGGGGAAGAGGAGGACAGTGTATGAGGGGAAGAGGAGGACAGTGTACGAGAGGATGGGGAGGTCAGTATCTGAGGGGAAGGGGTGGTCAGTGAGAGAGGTTAAGTGGAGGTCAGTGTGCGAGGAGAAGGGAAGGTCAGTGTGCGAGGGGAAGGGGAGGTCAGTGTGCGAGGGGAAGGTGAAGTCAGTGTGCGAGGGGAAGGGTATGTCAGTGTGCGAGGGAAAGAGCAGGTCAGTGTGTGAGGGGAAGGGGAGTTCAGTATGCGAGGGGAAGGGGAGGGCAGTGTGTGAGGGGAAGCGGTGGTTAGTGAACGAGGAGAAGTGGAGGTCAGTGTGGGAGGTGAAGTGCTGGTCAGTGTGCGTCGGGAAGGGGAGGTCAGTTTACGAGGGGAAGGGGAGGTCAGTGTGGGAGGTGAAAGGCAGGTCAGTGTGCGTGGGGAAGGGGAGGTCAGTGAGCGAGGGGAAGGGGAGTTCAGTGTGCGAGGGGAAGTGGAGGTCAATGTGCGAGGGGAAGGGGTGGTCAATGCTGGAGGGGAAGCGGAGGTCAGTGTGCGAGGGGAAGGGGAGGTCAGTGTGGGAGGTGAAGGGCAGGTCAGTGTGCGTGGGGAAGGGGAGGTCAGTTTACGAGGGGAAGGGGAGGTCAGTGTGGAAGGTGAAGGGGAGGTCAGTATACGAGGATATGGGGAGGTCAGTGTGCGAGGGAAAGGGGAGTTCAGTGTGCGAGGGGAAGGGGAGGTCGCTATACGAGGGGAAGGGGAGGTCTGTGTGCGATGGGAAGGGGAGGTCAGTACACGAGGGGAAGGGGAGGTCAGTGTGCGAGGGGAAGGGGAGGGCAGTGTGCGAGCGGATGGGGAGGTCAGTATCCGAGGGGAAGGGGTGGTCAGAATCCAAGGGGAAGGGCAGATCAGTGTCTGAGGGGAAAGGGCCAGCAGTGTGCGTGGGGATTGGGACATCTGTGTGCGAGGGGAAGGTGAGGTCAGTTGGCGAGGGAAAGGGGAGGTCAGTGTGCGAGGGGAAGGGGAGGTCTTTGTGAGAGGTGAAGGGGAGGTCAGTGTGCGAGGGGAAGGGGAGGTCAGTGTGCGAGGGGAAGGGGAGGTCAGTGTGCGAGGGGAAGATTAGCTCAGTGTGCGAGGGGAAGATTAGGTCAGTGTGCGAGGGAAATGGTAGGTCAGTGTGCGAGGGGAAGGGGAGGTCATTGTGCTAATGAAAGGGGAGGTCAGCGTACGAGGGAAAGGGGAGGTCACTGTGCGAGGGGAAGGGGAGGTCAGTGAGAGAGGTTAAGTGGAGGTCAGTGTGCGAGGAGAAGGGAAGGTCAGTGTGCGAGGGGAAGGGGAGGTCAGTGTGCGAGGGGAAGGGGAGGTCAGTGTGCTAGGGGAAGGGGAGTTCAGTGTGCGAGGGGAAGTGGTGGTCAGCGTGCGATGGTAAGGTGAGGTCGGTGTGCGCAGTTAAGGGATGTTCAGTGAACGAGGTGAAGGGGAGCTCAGTATGGGAGGGGAAGGGGAGGTCAGTGTGGGAGGGGAAGGGGAGGTCATTGTGCGAGGGGAAGAGGAGTTCAGTGAACTAGTAGAAGGGGTGGTCAGTGTGCGAGTGGAAGGGGAGGTCAGAGTGCGAGGGGAAGGAAAGGTCAGTGTGCACGGTAAAGGGGTGGTCAGGGAACGAGGAGAAGGGGAGTTCAGTGTGCGAGTGGAAGGGGAGGTCAGTGTGGGAGGGGAAGGGGATGTTAGTGTGTGAGGAGAAGGGGAGTTCAGTGTGCGAGGGGAAGGGGAGGTCAGTGTGGGAGGGGAAGGGGAGCTCAGTGTGCGAGGGTAATAGGAGTTCAGTGAACTAGTAGAAGGGGAGATCAGTGTGGGAGGGGAAGAGGAGGTCAGAGTGCGAGGGGAAGGGAAGGTCAGTGAACGAGGAGAGGGGGAGGTAAGTGTGCGAGAGTAATAGGAGTTCAGTGAACTAGTAGAAGGGGAGGTCAGTGTGGGAGGGGAAGGGGAGGTCAGTGTGCGAGGGGAATTGGAGTTCAGTGAACTAGTAGAAGGGGAGGTCAGTGTGCGAGGGGAAGGGGAGGTCAGAGTGCGAGGGGAAGGGAAGTTCAGTGTGCGCGGTAAAGGGAAGGTCAGTGAACGAGGAGAAGGGGAGGTCAGTGTGCGAGGGGAAGGGGAGGTCATTGTGGGAGGGGAAGGGGAGGTCAGTGTGCGAGGGGAAGGGGAGGTCATTGTGGGAGGGGAAGGGGAGGTAAATGTACGAGGGGATGGGGAGGTCAGTGTGCGAGGGGAAGGGGAGGTCAGAGTGCGAGGGGAAGGGAAGTTCAGTGTGCGCGGTAAAGGGAAGGTCAGTGAACGAGGAGAAGGGGAGGTCAGTGTGTGAGGGGAAGGGGAGGTCAGTGTCCGAGGGGAAGGGGAGGTCAGTGTACGAGGGGATGGGGAGGTCAGTGTACGAGGGGAACGGGAGGTCAGTGTGCGAGGGGAAGGGGAGGTCAGTGTGCGAGGGGAAGGGGAGGTCAGTGTGCGAGGGGAAGGGGAGGTCAGTGTGCGAGGGGAAGAGGTGTTCATGGAACAAGTAGAAGGGGAGGTCAGTGAGCGAGGGGAAGGGGAGTTCAGTGTGGGAGGGGAAGGGGAGTTCAGTGTATGAGGGGAAGTGGAGTTCAGTGTGGGAGGGGAAGGGGAGGTCAGTGTACGAGGGGAAGGGGAGGTCAGTGTGCGAGAGGAAGGGGAGGTCAGTGTGCGAGGGGACGGGGCAGTCATTGTGCGAGGGGAAGGGGCGGTTAGTGTGCAAGGGGAAGGGGAGGTCAGTGTGAGAGGGGAAGGGGAGGTCTGTGTGAGAGGGGAAGGGGTGGTCAATGAGGGAGGGGAAGGGGAGGTCAATATGCGAGGGGAAGGGGTGGTCAATGAGGGAGGGGAAGGGGAGGTCAACGTGCGAGGGGAAGGTTAGGTCAGTGTGCGAGGGAAATGGTAGGTCAGTGTGCGAGGAGAAGGGGAGGTCAGTGTGCGAGGGGAAGGGGAAGTCGTTGTGCTAGGGAAAGTGGAGGTCAGCGTATGAGGGAAAGGGGAGGTCAGTGTGCGAGGGGACGGGGTAGTTAGTGAATGAGGAGAAGGGGAAGTCAGTGTGGAAGGTGAAGGGCAGGTCAGTGTGCGTGGGGAAGGGGAGGTCAGTTTACTAGGGGAAGGGGAGGTCAGAATGCAAGTGGAGGTGGAGCTCAGTGTCTGAGGGGATGGAGCCAGCAGTGTGCGATGGGAAGGGGCAATCCTTGTGCGAAAAGAAGGGGTGGTCAGTGTGCGAGGGGAAGGGGATGTCAGTGTGCGAGAGGTAGGGGAGGTCAGTGTGCGAGGGGAAGGGGAGGTCCATGTGTGAGTGGAAGGGGATGTCAGTGTGCAAGGGGAAGGGGAGGTCCATGTGCGAAGGGAAGGGGTGGTCAGTGTGCGAGGGGTAGGTAAGTTCAGTGTGCGAGTGGAAGGGGAGGACAGTGCGCAAGGGGAGGTCAGTGTGCGAGGGTTAGGTAAGGTCAGTGTGCGAGTGGCAGGGGAGGTCAGTGTGCGACGAGAAGGGGAGGTCAGAGTGCGAGGAGAAAGGGTGGTCATTGTGGGAGGGGAAGCGGAGGTCAGAGTGCGAGGAGAAGGGGAGGTCAGTGTGGGAGGGGAAGGGGAGGTCAGTGTGCGAGTGGTAGGCGAGTTCAGTGTGCGAGGGGAAGGAGAGGTCAGTGTGCGAGGGGAAGGGGAGGTCAGTGAGCGAAAGGAAGGGGAGGTCAGTTTGCGAGGGGAAGGGGAGGTCAGTGTACGAGGGGAAGAGGAGGTCAGTGTACGAGAGGATGGGGAGGTCAGTATCCGAGGGGAAGGGGTGGTCAGAATGCAAGGGGAAGGGGAGATCAGTGTCTGAGGGGAAAGGGCCAGAAGTGTGCGAGGTGATTGGGACATCCGTGTACGAGGGGAAGCTGAGGTCAGTGTGCGAGGGGAAGGGGAGGTCAGTGTGCGAGGGGAAGGTGCGTTCAGTGTGCGAGGGGAAGGTGAGTTCAGTGTGCGAGGGGAAGGGGAGGTCAGTGTGCGAGGGGAAGATTAGGTCAGTGTGCGAGGGAAATGGTAGGTCAGTGTGCGAGGAGAAGGGGAGGTCATTGTGCTAATGAAAGGGGAGGTCAGCGTACGAAGGAAAGGGGAGGTCAATGTGGGCGGGGAATGGAATGTCAGTGAGCGAGGTTAAGTGGAGTTCAGTGTGCGAGGAGAAGGGAAGGTCAGTGTGCGAGGAGAAGGGGAGGTCAGTGTGCGAGGGGAAGGGGAGGTCAGTGTGCGAGGGGAAGGAGAGATCAGTGTGCGAGGGGAAGGGGAGGTCAGTGTGCGAGGGGAAGGGGAGGTCCGTGTGCGAGGGGAAGGGGAGGTCAAAATGCGAGGGCAAGGGGAGCTTAGTGTCCGAAGGGAAGGGGCGGTCAGTGCGCGAGGGGAAGGGGAGGTCAGTATACGAGGGAATGGGGAGGTCAGTGTGCGAGGGAAAGGGGAGTTCAGTGTGCGAGAGGAAGGGGAGGTCACTATACGAGGGGAAGGGGAGGTCAGTGTGCGAGGGAAAGGGGAGTTCAGTGTGCGAGAGGAAGGGGAGGTCACTATACGAGGGGAAGGGGAGGTCAGTATCCGAGGGGAAGGGGAGGTCAGTGTGCAAGGGGAAGGGGAGGTCAGTTTACGAGCGGATGGGGAGTTCAGTATCCGAGGGGAAGGGGTGGTCAGAATGCAAGGGGAAGGGGAGATCAGTGTCTGAGGGGAAAGGGCCAGCATGTGAGAGGGGATTGGGACAGCCGTGCGCGAGGGGAAGGTGAGGTCAATTGGCGAGGGAAAGGGGAGGTCAATGTGCGAGGGTAAGGGGAGGCCAGTGTGCGAGGGGAAGGGGAGGTCAGTATGCGAGGGGAAGTGGAGGTCAGGGTGCGAGGGGAAGGGGAGGTCAGTGTGCAAGGGAAAGGGGAAGTCAGTGTGCGAGGGGAAGGGGAGGTCAGTGTGCGAAGGGAAGGGGAGTTCAGTGTGTGAGGGGAAGCAGAGGTCAGTGTGCGAGGGGAAGCGGAGGTCAGTGTGTGAGGGGAAGGGGAGGTCAGTGTGTGAAGCGAAGCGGAGGTCAGTGTGCGAGGGGAAGGGGAGGTCAGTGTGCGAGGGGAAGGGGTGTTTAGTGAACGAGGAGAAGGGGAGGTCAGTGTGCGAGGGGAAGCAGAGGTCAGTGTGGGAGGTTGAAGGGTAGGTCAGTGTGCGTGGGGAAGGGGAGGTCCGTTTACGAGGGGAAGGGGAGGTCAGTGTGGGAGGTGAAGGGGAGGTCAGTATACGAGGGGATGGGGAGGTCAGTGTGCGAGGGAAAGGGGAGGTCAGTGTGCGAGGGGAAGGGGAGGTCACTATACGAGGGGATGGGGAGGTCAGAGTGCGAGGGGAAGGGGTGGTCAGAATCCAAGGGGAAGGGGAGATCAGTGTCTGAGGGGAAAGGGCCAGCAGTGTGCGAGGGGATTGGGACATCCGTGTGCGAGGGGAAGGGGAGGTCAGTTGGCGAGGGAAAGGGGAGGTCAGTGTGCGAGGGGAAGGGGAGGACTTTGTGAGTGGTGAAGGGGAGGTCAGTGTGCGAGGGGAAGGGGAGGTCAGTGTGCGAGGGGAAGGGGAGGTCAGTGTGCGAGGGGAAGGGGAGGTCAGTGTGCGAGGGGAAGATTAGATCAGTGTGCGAGGGAAATGGTAGGTCAGTGTGCGAGGGGAAGGGGAGGTCATTGGGCTAATGAAAGGGGAGGTCAGCGTACGAGGGAAAGGGGAGGTCACTGTGCGAGGGGAAGGGGAGGTCAGTGAGAGAGGTTAAGTGGAGGTCAGTGTGCGAGGAGAAGGGAAGGTCAGTGTGTGAGGGGAAGAGGAGGTCAGTGTGCGAGGGGAAGGAGAAGTCAGTGTGCGAGGGGAAGGGGATGTTAGTGTGCGAGGGAAAGGGGGGTCAGTGTGCGAGGGGAAGGGTTGTTCAGTATGCGAGGGGAAGCGGAGGTCAGTGTGCGAGGGGAAGGTGAGGTCAGTGTGTGAGGGGAAGGGGTGGTTAGTGAACGAGGTGAAGTGGAGGTCAGTGTGGGAGGTGAAGGGCTGGTCAGTGTGCGTCGGGACGGGGAGGTCAGTTTACGAGGGGAAGGGGAGGTCAATGTGGGAGGGGAAGGGGTGGTCAGTGTGCGAGTGGTAGGCGAGTTCAGTGTGCGAGGGGAAGGAGAGGTCAGTGTGCGAGGGGAAGGGGAGGTCAGTGGGCGAAAGGAAGGGGAGGTCAGTTTGCGAGGGGAAGGGGAGGTCAGTGTACGAGGGGAAGAGGAGGACAGTGTATGAGGGGAAGAGGAGGACAGTGTACGAGAGGATGGGGAGGTCAGTATCTGAGGGGAAGGGGTGGTCAGTGAGAGAGGTTAAGTGGAGGTCAGTGTGCGAGGAGAAGGGAAGGTCAGTGTGCGAGGGGAAGGGGAGGTCAGTGTGCGAGGGGAAGGTGAAGTCAGTGTGCGAGGGGAAGGGTATGTCAGTGTGCGAGGGAAAGAGGAGGTCAGTGTGTGAGGGGAAGGGGAGTTCAGTATGCGAGGGGAAGGGGAGGGCAGTGTGTGAGGGGAAGCGGTGGTTAGTGAACGAGGAGAAGTGGAGGTCAGTGTGGGAGGTGAAGTGCTGGTCAGTGTGCGTCGGGAAGGGGAGGTCAGTTTACGAGGGGAAGGGGAGGTCAGTGTGGGAGGTGAAAGGCAGGTCAGTGTGCGTGGGGAAGGGGAGGTCAGTGAGCGAGGGGAAGGGGAGTTCAGTGTGCGAGGGGAAGTGGAGGTCAATGTGCGAGGGGAAGGGGTGGTCAATGCTGGAGGGGAAGCGGAGGTCAGTGTGCGAGGGGAAGGGGAGGTCAGTGTGGGAGGTGAAGGGCAGGTCAGTGTGCGTGGGGAAGGGGAGGTCAGTTTACGAGGGGAAGGGGAGGTCAGTGTGGAAGGTGAAGGGGAGGTCAGTATACGAGGATATGGGGAGGTCAGTGTGCGAGGGAAAGGGGAGTTCAGTGTGCGAGGGGAAGGGGAGGTCGCTATACGAGGGGAAGGGGAGGTCTGTGTGCGATGGGAAGGGGAGGTCAGTACACGAGGGGAAGGGGAGGTCAGTGTGCGAGGGGAAGGGGAGGGCAGTGTGCGAGCGGATGGGGAGGTCAGTATCCGAGGGGAAGGGGTGGTCAGAATCCAAGGGGAAGGGGAGATCAGTGTCTGAGGGGAAAGGGCCAGCAGTGTGCGTGGGGATTGGGACATCTGTGTGCGAGGGGAAGGTGAGGTCAGTTGGCGAGGGAAAGGGGAGGTCAGTGTGCGAGGGGAAGGGGAGGTCTTTGTGAGAGGTGAAGGGGAGGTCAGTGTGCGAGGGGAAGGGGAGGTCAGTGTGCGAGGGGAAGGGGAGGTCAGTGTGCGAGGGGAAGATTAGCTCAGTGTGCGAGGGGAAGATTAGGTCAGTGTGCGAGGGAAATGGTAGGTCAGTGTGCGAGGGGAAGGGGAGGTCATTGTGCTAATGAAAGGGGAGGTCAGCGTACGAGGGAAAGGGGAGGTCACTGTGCGAGGGGAAGGGGAGGTCAGTGAGAGAGGTTAAGTGGAGGTCAGTGTGCGAGGAGAAGGGAAGGTCAGTGTGCGAGGGGAAGGGGAGGTCAGTGTGCGAGGGGAAGGGGAGGTCAGTGTGCTAGGGGAAGGGGAGTTCAGTGTGCGAGGGGAAGTGGTGGTCAGCGTGTGATGGTAAGGTGAGGTCGGTGTGCGCAGTTAAGGGATGTTCAGTGAACGAGGTGAAGGGGAGCTCAGTATGGGAGGGGAAGGGGAGGTCAGTGTGGGAGGGGAAGGGGAGGTCATTGTGCGAGGGGAAGAGGAGTTCAGTGAACTAGTAGAAGGGGTGGTCAGTGTGCGAGTGGAAGGGGAGGTCAGAGTGCGAGGGGAAGGAAAGGTCAGTGTGCACGGTAAAGGGGTGGTCAGGGAACGAGGAGAAGGGGAGATCAGTGTGCGAGGGGAAGGGGAGGTCAATGTGGGAGGGGAAGGGGAGTTCAATGTGCGTGGGGAAGGGGAGGTAAGTGGGAGAGGGGAAGGGGAGGTCAGTGTGAGAGGGGAAGGGGAGGTCAGTGTGGGAGGGGAAGGGAGGTCAGTGTGCGAGGGGAAGAGGTGTTCATGGAACACGTAGAAGGGGAGGTCAGTGAGCGAGGGGAAGGGGAGGTCAGAGTGCGAGCAGAAGGGGAGGACAGTGTGAGAGGGGAAGGGGACGTTAGTGTGCGAGGAGAAGGGGAGTTCAGTGTGCGAGGCGAAGGGGAGGTCAGTGTGGGAGGGGAAGGGGAGCTCAGTGTGCGAGGGTAATAGGAGTTCAGTGAACTAGTAGAAGGGGACGTCAGTGTGCGAGGAGAAGGGGAGGTCAGTGTGGGAGGTGAAGGGGAGATCAGTGTGCGAAGGGAAGGGAAGGTCACTGAACGAGGAGAAGGGGAGGTAAGTGTGCGAGGGGAAGGGGAGTTCAGTGAACTAGTAGAAGGGGAGGTCAGTGTGCGAGGGGAAGGGGAGGTCAATGTGGGAGGGGAAGGGGAGGTCAGTGTGTGAGGGGAATGGGAGGTCAGTGTCCGAGGGGAAGGGGAAGTCAGTGTACGTGGGGATGGGGAGGTCATTGTACGAGGGGAACGGTAGGTCATTGTGCGAGGGGAAGGGGGGGCCGGTGTACGAGGGGATGGGGAGATCAGTGTGCGAGGGGAAGGGGATGTCATTGTGCGAGGGGAAGGGGAGGTCAGTGTGCGAGGGGAAGGGGAGGTCAGTGTGCGAGGGGAAGGGGAGGTCAGAGTGCGAGGGGAAGGGAAGTTCAGAGTGCGCGGTAAAGGTAAGGTCAGTGAACGAGGAGAAGGGAGGTCAGTGTGCGAGGGGAAGGGGAGGACAATGTGGGAGGGGAAGGGGAGGTCAGTGTGTGAGGGGAATGGGAGGTCAGTGTCCGAGGGGAAGGGGAGGTCAGTGTACGTGGGGATGGGGAGGTCAGTGTACGAGGGGAACGGTAGGTCATTGTGCGAGGGGAAGGGGGGGCCGGTGTACGAGGGGATGGGGAGATCAGTGTGCGAGGGGAAGGGGATGTCATTGTGCGAGGGGAAGGGGAGGTCAGTGTGCGAGGGGAAGGGGAGGTCAGTTTCGGAGTGGAAGGGGAGGTCAGTGTGCGAGGGGAAGGGGAGGTCAGTGTGCGAGGGGAAGGGGAGGTCAGTGTGCGTGGGGAAGGGGAGTTCAGTGTACGAGGGGAAGTGGAGTTCAGTGTGGGAGGGGAAGGGGAGGTCATTGTACGAGGGGAAGGGGATGTCAGTGTGCGAGAGGAAGGGGAGGTCAGTGTGCGAGGGGACGAGCGGTCAGTGTGCGAGGGCAAGGCGCGGTCAGTTTGCTAGGGTAAGGGGCGCTCATTGTGCGAGGGGAAGGGGCGGTTAGTATGCAAGGGGAAGGGGAGGTCAGTGTGAGAGGGGAAGGGGAGGTCAGTGTGCGAGGGGAAGGGGTGGACAATGAGGGAGGGTAGTGGGAGGTCAATGTGCGAGGGGAAGGTTAGGTCAGTGTGCGAGGGAAATGGTAGGTCAGTCTGCGAGGAGAAGGGGAGGTCAGTGTGCGAGGGGAGGGGGAAGTCATAGTGCTAGGGAAAGTGGAGTTCAGCGTACGAGGGAAAGGGGAGGTCAGTGTGCGAGGGGAAGGGGAGGTCAGTGTGCGAGGGGACGGGGTGGCTAGTGAATGAGGAGAAGGGGAGGTCAGTGTGGAAGTTGAAGGGCAGGTCAGTGTGCGAGGGGAAGGGGAGGTCAGTTTACTAGGGGAAGGGGAGGTCAGAATGCAAGTGGAGGTGGAGTTCAGTGTCAGAGGGGATGGAGCCAGCAGTGTGCGATGGGAAGGGGCAATCCTTGTGCGAAAAGAAGGGGTGGTCAGTGTGCGAGGGGAAGGGGAAGTCAGTGTGCGAGAGGTAGGGGAGGTCAGTGTGCGAGGGGAAGGGGAGGTCCATGTGTGAGTGGAAGGGGATGTCAGTTTGCAAGGGGAAGGGGAGGTCAATGTGCGAGTGGCAGGGGAGGTCAGTGTGCGACGAGAAGGGGAGGTCAGAGTGCGAGGAGAAAGGGAGGTCAGTGTGGGAGGGGAAGCGGAGGTCTGTGTGCGAGGGGAAGATTAGATCAGTGTGCGAGGGAAATGGTAGGTCAGTGTGCGAGGGGAAGGGGAGGTCATTGTGCTAATGAAAGGGGAGTTCAGCGTACGAGGGAAAGGGGAGGTCAGTGTGCGAGGGGAAGGGGAGGTCAGTGTGCGAGGGGAAGATTAGATCAGTGTGCGAGG
This sequence comes from Carcharodon carcharias, assembly GCF_017639515.1. NCBI lineage: Eukaryota > Metazoa > Chordata > Chondrichthyes > Lamniformes > Lamnidae > Carcharodon > Carcharodon carcharias. The sequence continues at coordinate 85,458,835 of NC_054473.1, forward strand.
GAAATGGTAGGTCAGTGTGCGAGGGGAAGGGGAGGTCATTGTGCTAATGAAAGGGGAGTTCAGCGTACGAGGGAAAGGGGAGGTCACTGTGCAAGGGGAAGGGGAGGTCAGTGAGAGAGGTTAAGTGGAGGTCAGTGTGCGAGGAGAAGGGAAGGTCAGTGTGCGAGGGGAAGGGGAGGTCAGTGTGCGAGGGGAAGGAGAAGTCAGTGTGCGAGGGGAAGGGGAGTTCAGTGTGCGAGGGAAAGAGGAGGTCAGTGTGTGAGGGGAAGGGGAGTTCAGTATGCGAGGGGAAGCGGAGGTCAGTGTGCGAGGGGAAGGGGAGGTCAGTGTGTGAGGGGAAGGGGTGGTTAGTGAACGAGGAGAAGTGGAGGTCAGTGTTGAGGTGAAGGGCTGGTCAGTGTGCGTCGGGAAGGGGAGGTCAGTTTACGAGGGGAAGGGGAGGTCAGTGTGGGAGGTGAAGGGCAGGTCAGTGTGCATGGGGAAGGGGAGGTCAGTGAGCGAGGGGAAGGGGAGTTCAGTGTGCGAGGGGAAGTGGAGGTCAATGTGCGAGGGGAAGGTGTGGTCAATGCTGGAGGGGAAGGGGAGGTCAGTATGCGAGGGGAAGTGGAGGTCAGGGTGCGAGGGGAAGGGGAGGTCAGTGTGCGAGTGAAAGGGGAAGTCAGTGTGCGAAGGGAAGGGGAGGTCAGTGTGTGAGGGGAAGAGGTGTTTAGTGAAAGAGGAGAAGGGGAGGTCAGTGTGCGAGGGGAAGCGGAGGTCAGTGTGGGAGGTGAAGGGCAGGTCAGTGTGCGTGGGGAAGGGGAGGTCAGTGTGAGAGGGGAAGGGGAGGTCAGTTTACGAGGGGAAGGGGAGGTCAGTGTGGGAGGTGAAGGGGAGGTCAGTATACGAGGGGATGGGAGGTCAGTGTGCGAGGGAAAGGGGAGTTCAGTGTGCGAGGGGAAGGGGAGGTCACTATACGAGGGGAAGGGGAGGTCAGTGTGCGATGGGAAGGGGAGGTCAGTACACGAGGGGAAGGGGAGGTCAGTGTGCGAGGGGAAGGGGAGGTCAGTGTGCGAGCGGATGGGGAGGTCAGTCTCCGAGGGGAAGGGGTGGTCAGAATCCAAGGGGAAGGGGAGATCAGTGTCTGAGGGGAAAGGGCCAGCAGTGTGCGAGGGGATTGGGACATCCGTGTGCGAGGGGAAGGTGAGGTCAGTTCGCGAGGGAAAGGGGAGGTCAGTGTGCGAGGGGAAGGGGAGGTCTTTGTGAGAGGGGAAGGGGAGGTCAGTGTCCGAGGGGAAGGGGAGGTCAGTGTGCGAGGGGAAGGGGAGGTCAGTGTGCGAGTGGAAGGGGAGGTCAGTGTGCGAGGGGAAGATTAGATCAGTGTGCGAGGGGAAGGGGAGGTCATTGTGCAAATGAAAGGGGAGGTCAGCGTACGAGGGAAAGGGGACGTCACTGTGCGAGGGGAAGGGGAGGTCAGTGTGCAAGGGGGAGTTCAGTGTGCTAGGGGAAGGGGAGTTCAGTGTGCGAGGGGAAGTGGTGGTCAGTGTGCGATGGTAAGGTGAGGTCGGTGTGCGCGGTTAAGGTTTGTTCAGTGAACGAGGTGAAGGGGAGCTCAGTATGGGAGGGGAAGGGGAGGTCAGTGTGGGAGGGGAAGGGGAGGTCAGTGTGCGAGGGCAAGATTAGATCAGTGTGCGAGGGAAATGGTAGGTCAGTGTGCGAGGGAAATGGCAGATCAGTGTGCGAGGGGAAGGGGAGGTCATTGTGCAAATGAAAGGGGAGTTCAGCGTATGAGGGAAAGGGGAGGTCACTGTGCGAGGGGAAGGGGAGGTCAGTGAGAGAGGTTAAGTGGAGGTCAGTGTGCGAGGAGAAGGGAAGGTCAGTGTGCGAGGGGAAGGGGAGGTCAGTGTGCGAGGGGAAGGGGAGTTCAGTGTGCTAGGGGAAGGGGAGTTCAGTGTGCGAGGGGAAGGGGAGTTCAGTGTGCGATGGTAAGGTGAGGTCGGTGTGCGCGGTTAAGGGTTGCTCAGTGAACGAGGTGAAGGGGAGCTCAGTATGGGAGGGGAAGGGGAGGTCAGTGTGGGAGGGGAAGGGGAGGTCAGTGTGTGAGGGGAAGGGGTGGTTAGTGAACGAGGAGAAGTGGAGGTCAGTGTTGAGGTGAAGGGCTGGTCAGTGTGCGTCGGGAAGGGGAGGTCAGTTTACGAGGGGAAGGGGAGGTCAGTGTGGGAGGTGAAGGGCAGGTCAGTGTGCATGGGGAAGGGGAGGTCAGTGAGCGAGGGGAAGGGGAGTTCAGTGTGCGAGGGGAAGTGGACGTCAATGTGCGAGGGGAAGGTGTGGTCAATGCTGGAGGGGAAGGGGAGGTCAGTATGCGAGGGGAAGTGGAGGTCAGGGTGCGAGGGGAAGGGGAGGTCAGTGTGCGAGTGAAAGGGGAAGTCAGTGTGCGAAGGGAAGGGGAGGTCAGTGTGTGAGGGGAAGTGGAGGTCAGTGTGCGAGGGGAAGGGGTGTTTAGTGAACGAGGAGAAGGGGAGGTCAGTGTGCGAGGGGAAGCGGAGGTCAGTGTGGGAGGTGAAGGGCAGGTCAGTGTGCGTGGGGAAGGGGAGGTCAGTTTACGAGGGGAAGGGGAGGTCAGTATGGGAGGTGAAGGGGAGGTCAGTATACGAGGGGATGGGGAGGTCAGTGTGCGAGGGAAAGGGGAGTTCAGTGTGCGAGGGGAAGGGGAGGTCACTATACGAGGGGAAGGGGAGGTCAGTGTGCGATGGGAAGGGGAGGTCAGTACACGAGGGGAAGGGGAGGTCAGTGTGCGAGGGGAAGGGGAGGTCAGTGTGCGAGCGGATGGGGAGGTCAGTATCCGAGGGGAAGGGGTGGTCAGAATCCAAGGGGAAGGGGAGATCAGTGTCTGAGGGGAAAGGGCCAGCAGTGTGCGAGGGGATTGGGACATCCGTGTGCGAGGGGAAGGTGAGGTCAGTTGGCGAGGGAAAGGGGAGGTCAGTGTGCGAGGGGAAGGGGAGGTCTTTGTGAGAGGGGAAGGGGAGGTCAGTGTGCGAGGGGAAGGGGAGGTCAGTGTGCGAGGGGAAGGGGAGGTCAGTGTGCGAGGGGAAGGGGAGGTCAGTCTGCGAGGGGAAGATTAGATCAGTGTGCGAGGGGAAGGGGAGGTCATTGTGCAAATGAAAGGGGAGGTCAGCGTACGTGGGAAAGGGGACGTCACTGTGCGAGGGGAAGGGGAGGTCAGTGTGCAAGGGGGAGTTCAGTGTGCTAGGGGAAGGGGAGTTCAGTGTGCGAGGGGAAGTGGTGGTCAGTGTGCGATGGTAAGGTGAGGTCGGTGTGCGCGGTTAAGGGTTGTTCAGTGAACGAGGTGAAGGGGAGCTCAGTATGGGAGGGGTAGGGGAGGTCAGTGTGGGAGGGGAAGGGGAGGTCAGTGTGCGAGGGGAAGATTAGATCAGTGTGCGAGGGAAATGGTAGGTCAGTGTGCGAGGGAAATGGTAGGTCAGTGTGCGAGGGGAAGGGGAGGTCATTGTGCTAATGAAAGGGGAGTTCAGCGTATGAGGGAAAGGGGAGGTCACTGTGCGAGGGGAAGGGGAGGTCAGTGAGAGAGGTTAAGTGGAGGTCAGTGTGCGAGGAGAAGGGAAGGTCAGTGTGCGAGGGGAAGGGGAGGTCAGTGTGCGAGGGGAAGGGGAGTTCAGTGTGCTAGGGGAAGGGGAGTTCAGTGTGCGAGGGGAAGGGGAGTTCAGTGTGCGATGGTAAGGTGAGGTCGGTGTGCGCGGTTAAGGGTTGCTCAGTGAACGAGGTGAAGGGGAGCTCAGTATGGGAGGGGAAGGGGAGGTCAGTGTGGGAGGGGAAGGGGAGGTCAGTGTGTGAGGGGAAGGGGTGGTTAGTGAACGAGGAGAAGTGGAGGTCAGTGTTGAGGTGAAGGGCTGGTCAGTGTGCGTCGGGAAGGGGAGGTCAGTTTACGAGGGGAAGGGGAGGTCAGTGTGGGAGGTGAAGGGCAGGTCAGTGTGCATGGGGAAGGGGAGGTCAGTGAGCGAGGGGAAGGGGAGTTCAGTGTGCGAGGGGAAGTGGAGGTCAATGTGCGAGGGGAAGGTGTGGTCAATGCTGGAGGGGAAGGGGAGGTCAGTATGCGAGGGGAAATGGAGGTCAGGGTGCGAGGGGAAGGGGAGGTCAGTGTGCGAGTGAAAGGGGAAGTCAGTGTGCGAAGGGAAGGGGAGGTCAGTGTGTGAGGGGAAGGGGAGGTCAGTGTGCGAGGGGAAGGGGTGTTTAGTGAACGAGGAGAAGGGGAGGTCAGTGTGGGAGGTGAAGGGGAGGTCAGTACACGAGGGGAAGGGGAGGTCAGTGTGCGAGGGGAAGGGGAGGTCAGTGTGCGAGCGGATGGGGAGGTCAGTATCCGAGGGGAAGGGGTGGTCAGAATCCAAGGGGAAGGGGAGATCAGTGTCTGAGGGGAAAGGGCCAGCAGTGTGCGAGGGGATTGGGACATCCGTGTGCGAGGGGAAGGTGAGGTCAGTTGGCGAGGGAAAGGGGAGGTCAGTGTGCGAGGGGAAGGGGAGGTCTTTGTGAGAGGGGAAGGGGAGGTCAGTGTGCGAGGGGAAGGGGAGTTCAGTGTGCGAGGGGAAGGGGAGGTCAGTGTGCGAGGGGAAGGGGAGGTCAGTGTGCGAGGGGAAGATTAGATCAGTGTGCGAGGGGAAGGGGAGGTCATTGTGCAAATGAAAGGGGAGGTCAGCGTACGAGGGAAAGGGGACGTCACTGTGCGAGGGGAAGGGGAGGTCAGTGTGCAAGGGGGAGTTCAGTGTGCTAGGGGAAGGGGAGTTCAGTGTGCGAGGGGAAGTGGTGGTCAGTGTGCGATGGTAAGGTGAGGTCGGTGTGCGCGGTTAAGGGTTGTTCAGTGAACGAGGTGAAGGGGAGCTCAGTATGGGAGGGGAAGGGGAGGTCAGTGTGGGAGGGGAAGGGGAGGTCAGTGTGCGAGGGGAAGATTAGATCAGTGTGCGAGGGAAATGGTAGGTCAGTGTGCGAGGGAAATGGTAGGTCAATGTGCGAGGGGAAGGGGAGGTCATTGTGCTAATGAAAGGGGAGTTCAGCGTATGAGGGAAAGGGGAGGTCACTGTGCGAGGGGAAGGGGAGGTCAGTGACAGAGGTTAAGTGGAGGTCAGTGTGCGAGGAGAAGGGAAGGTCAGTGTGCGAGGGGAAGTGGAGGTCAGTGTGCGAGGGGAAGGGGAGTTCAGTGTGCTAGTGGAAGGGGAGTTCAGTGTGCGAGGGGAAGGGGAGTTCAGTGTGCAATGGTAAAGTGAGGTCGGTGTGCGCGGTTAAGGGTTGCTCAGTGAACGAGGTGAAGGGGAGCTCAGTATGGGAGGGGAAGGGGAGGTCAGTGTGGGAGGGGAAGGGGAGGTCAGTGTGCGAGGGGAAGAGGAGTTCAGTGAACTAGTAGAAGGGGTGGTCAGTGTGCGAGTGGAAGGGGAGGTCAGAGTGCGAGGGGAAGGGAAGGTCAGTGTGCACGGTAAAGGGGTGGTCAGTGAACGAGGAGAAGGGGAGGTCAGTGTGCAAGGGGAAGGGGAGTTCAATGTGGGAGGGGAAGGGGAGTTCAATGTGCGTGGGGAAGGGGAGGTCAGTGTGAGAGGGGAAGGGGAGGTCAGTGTGAGAGGGGAAGGGGATGTCAGTGTGGGAGGGGAAGGGGAGGTCAGTGTGCGAGGGGAAGAGGTGTTCATGGAACAAGTAGAAGGGGAGGTCAGTGAGCGAGGGGAAGGTGAGGTCAGTGTGCGAGGGGAAGTGGAAGTCATTGTGCTAGGGAAAGTGGAGTTCAGCGTACGAGGGAAAGGGGAGGTCAGTGTGCGAGGGGAAGGGGAGGTCAGTGTGCTAGGGGACGGAGTGTTTAGTGAATGAGGAGAAGGGGAGGTCAGTGTGGAAGGTGAGGGCAGGTCAGTGTGCGTGGGGAAGGGGAGGTCAGTTTACTAGGGGAAGGGGAGGTCAGAATGCAAGTGGAGGTGGAGCTCAGTGTCTGAGGGGATGGAGCCAGCAGTGTGCGATGGGAAGGGGCAATCCTTGTGCGAAAAGAAGGGGTGGTCAGTGTGCGAGGGGAAGGGGAAGTCAGTGTGCGAGAGGTAGGGGAGGTCCATGTGCGAAGGGAAGGGGTGGTCAGTGTGCGAGGGGTAGGTAAGTTCAGTGTGCGAGTGGAAGGGGAGGACAGTGCGCAAGGGGAGGTCAGTGTGCGAGGGGTAGGTAAGGTCATTGTGCGAGTGGCAGGGGAGGTCATTGTGCTAATGAAAGGGGAGTTCAGCGTATGAGGGAAAGGGGAGGTCACTGTGCGAGGGGAAGGGGAGGTCAGTGAGAGAGGTTAAGTGGAGGTCAGTGTGCGAGGAGAAGGGAAGGTCAGTGTGCGAGGGGAAGGGGAGGTCAGTGTGCGAGGGGAAGGGGAGTTCAGTGTGCGAGGGGAAGGGGAGTTCAGTGTGCGATGGTAAGGTGAGGTCGGTGTGCGCGGTTAAGGGTTGCTCAGTGAATGAGGTGAAGGGGAGCTCAGTATGGGAGGGGAAGCGGAGGTCAGGGTGCGAGGGGAAGGGGAGGTCAGTGTGCGAGTGAAAGGGGAAGTCAGTGTGCGAGGGGAAGGGGAGGTCAGTGTGCGAAGGGAAGGGGAGGTCAGTGTGCGAGGGGAAGGGGTGTTTAGTGAACGAGGAGAAGGGGAGGTCAGTGTGCGAGGGGAAGCGGAGGTCAGTGTGGGAGGTGAAGGGCAGGTCAGTGTGCGTGGGGAAGGGGAGGTCAGTTTACGAGGGGAAGGGGAGGACAGTGTGGGAGGTGAAGGGGAGGTCAGTATACGAGGGGATGGGGAGGTCAGTGTGCGAGGGAAAGGGGAGTTCAGTGTGCGAGGAGAAGGGGAGGTCACTATACGAGGGGAAGGGGAGGTCAGTGTGCGATGGGAATGGGAGGTCAGTACACGAGGGGAAGGGGATGTCAGTGTGCGATGGGAAGGCGAGGTCAGTGTGCGAGCGGATAGGGAGGTCAGTATCCGAGGGGAAGGGGTGGTCAGAATCCAAGGGGAATTGGAGATCAGTGTCTGAGGGGAAAGGGCCAGCAGTGTGCGAGGGGATTGGGACATCCGTGTGCGAGGGGAAGGTGAGGTCAGTTGGCGAGGGAAAGGGGAGGTCAGTGTGCGAGGGGAAGGGGAGGTCTTTGTGAGAGGCGTAGGGGTGGTCAGTGTGCGAGGGGAAGGGGAGGTCAGTGTGCGAGGGGAAGGGGAGGTCAGTGTGCGAGGGGAAGGGGAGGTCAGTGTGCGAGGGGAAGGGGAGGTCAGTGTGCGAGGGGAAGATTAGATCAGTGTGCGAGGGAAATGGTAGGTCAGTGTGCGAGGGGAAGGGGAGGTCATTGTGCTAATGAAAGGGGAGGTCATCATACGAGGGAAAGGGGAGGTCACTGTGCAAGGGGAAGGGGAGGTAAGTGAGAGAGGTTAAGTGGAGGTCAGTGTGCGAGGAGAAGGGAAGGTCAGTGTGCGAGGGGAAGGGGAGGTCAGTGTGCAAAGGGAAGGGAAGTTCAGTGTGCTAGGGGAAGGGGAGTTCAGTGTGCGAGGGGAAGTGGTGGTCAGTGTGCGATGTTAAGGTGAGGTCGGTGTGCGCGGTTAAGGGTTGTTCTGTGAACGAGGTGAAGGGGAGCTCAGTATGGGAGGGGAAGGGGAGGTCAGTGTGCGGGGGGAAGGGGAGGTCAGTGTGCGAGGGGAAGATTAGATCAGTTTGCGAGGGAAATGGTAGGTCAGTGTGCGAGGGGAAGGGGAGGTCATTGTGCTAACGAAAGGGGAGTTCAGCGTACGAGGGAAAGGGGAGGTCACTGTGCGAGGGGAAGGGGAGGTCAGTGAGAGAGGTTAAGTGGAGGTCAGTGTGCAAGGAGAAGGGAAGGTCAGTGTGCGAGGGGAAGGGGAGGTCAGTGTGCGAGGGGAAGGGGAGTTCAGTGTGCTAGGGGAAGGGGAGTTCAGTGTGCGAGGGGAAGTGGTGGTCAGTGTGCGATGGTAAGGTGAGGTCGGTGTGCGCGGTTAAGGGTTGTTCAGTGAACGAGGTGAAGGGGAGCTCAGTATGGGAGGGGAAGGGGAGGTCAGTGTGGGAGGGGAAGGGGAGGTCAGTGTGCGAGGGGAAGAGGAGTTCAGTGAACTAGTAGAAGGGGTGGTCAGTGTGCGAGTGGAATGGGAGGTCAGAGTGCGAGGGGAAGGAAAGGTCAGTGTGCACGGTAAAGGGGTGGTCAGTGAACGAGGAGAAGGGGAGGTCAGTGTGCGAGGGGAAGGGGAGTTCAATGTGAGAGGGGAAGGGGTTCAATGTGCGTGAGGAAGGGGAGGTCAGTGTGAGAGGGGAAGGGGAGGTCAGTGTGAGAGGGGAAGGGGATGTCAGTGTGGGAGGGGAAGGGGAGGTCAGTGTGCGAGGGGAAGAGGTGTTCATGGAACAAGTAGAAGGGGAGGTCAGTGAGCGAGGGGAAGGCGAGGTTAGTGTGCGAGGGGTAGGGGAAGTCATTGTGCTAGGGAAAGTGGAGTTCAGCGTACGAGGGAAAGGGGAGGTCAGTGTGCGAGGGGAAGGGGAGGTCAGTGTGCTAGGGGACGGGGTGTTTAGTGAATGAGGAGAAGGGGAGGTCAGTGTGGAAGTTGAAGGGCAGGTCAGTGTGCGTGGGGAAGGGGAGGTCAGTTTACTAGGGGAAGGGGAGGTCAGAATGCAAGTGGAGGTGGAGCTCAGTGTCTGAGGGGATGGAGCCAGCAGAATGCGATGGGAAGGGGCAATCCTTGTGCGAAAAGAAGGGGTGGTCAGTGTGCGAGGGGAAGGGGAAGTCAGTGTGCGAGAGGTAGGGGAGGTCAGTGTGCGAGGGGAAGGGGAGATCATTGTGCTAATGAAAGGGGAGGTCAGCGTACGAGGGAAAGGGGAGGTCAATGTTGGCGGGGAACGGAAGGTCAGTGAGCGAGGTTAAGTGGAGGTCAGTGTGCGAGGAGAAGGGAAGGTCAGTGTGCGAGGAGAAGGGGAGGTCAGTGTGCGAGGAGAAGGGAAGGTCAGTGTGCGAGGAGAAGGGAAGGTCAGTGTGCGAGGAGAAGGGGAGGTCAGTGTGCGAGGAGAAGGGGAGGTCAGTGTGCGAGGAGAAGGGGAGGTCAGTGTGCGAGGGGAAGGGGAGGTCAGTGTGCGAGGGGAAGGGGAGGTCCGTGTGCGAGGGGAAGGGGAGGTCAGTGTGCAAGGGGAAGGGGAGGTCCGTGTGCGAGGGGAAGGGGAGGTCAAAATGCAAGGGCAAGGGGAGCTTAGTGTCCGAAGGGAAGGGGCGGTCAGTGTGCGAGGGGAAGGGGAGGTCAGTATACGAGGTGATGGGGAGGTCAGTGTGCGAGGGAAAGGGGAGTTCAGTGTGCAAGAGGAAGGGGAGGTCACTATACGAGGGGAAGGGGAGGTCAGTGTGCGAGGGGAAGGGGAGGTCAGTATACGAGGGGAAGGGGATGTCAGTGTGCGAGGGGAAGGGGAGGTCCATGTGTGAAGGGAAGGGGATGTCAGTGTGCGAGGGGAAGGGGAGGTCCATGTGCGAGTGGAAGGGGATGTCAGTGTGCGAGGGGAAGGGGAGGTCCATGTGTGAAGGGAAGGTGTGGTCAGTGTGCGAGGGGTAGGTAAGTTCAGTGTGCGAGGGGTAGGTAAGGTCAGTGTGCGAGTGGCAGGGGAGGTCAGTGTGCGACGAGAAGGGGAGGTCAGAGTGCGAGGAGAAAGGGAAGTCAGTGTGGGAGGTGAAGCGGAGGTCAGAGTGCGAGGAGAAGTGGAGGTCAGTGTGGGAGGGGAAGCGGAGGTCAGAGTGCGAGGAGAAGTGGAGGTCAGTGTGGGAGGGGAAGCGGAGGTCAGAGTGCGAGGAGAAGTGGAGGTCAGTGTGGGAGGTGAAGGGCAGGTCAGTGTGCGTCGGGACGGGGAGGTCAGTTTACGAGGGGAAGGGCAGGTCAGTGTGGGAGGGGAAGGGGAGGTCAGTGTGCGAGGGGAAGGGGAGGTCAGTGGGCGAAAGGAAGGGGTGGTCAGTTTGCGAGGGCAAGATTAGATCAGTGTGCGAGGGAAATGGTAGGTCAGTGTGCGAGGGAAATGGCAGATCAGTGTGCGAGGGGAAGGGGAGGTCATTGTGCTAATGAAAGGGGAGTTCAGCGTATGAGGGAAAGGGGAGGTCACTGTGCGAGGGGAAGGGGAGGTCAGTGAGAGAGGTTAAGTGGAGGTCAGTGTGCGAGGAGAAGGGAAGGTCAGTGTGCGAGGGGAAGGGGAGGTCAGTGTGCGAGGGGAAGGGGAGTTCAGTGTGCTAGTTGTAGGGGAGTTCAGTGTGCGAGGGGAAGGGGAGTTCAGTGTGCAATGGTAAAGTGAGGTCGGTGTGCGCGGTTAAGGGTTGCTCAGTGAACGAGGTGAAGGGGAGCTCAGTATGGGAGGGGAAGGGGAGGTCAGTGTGGGAGGGGAAGGGGAGGTCAGTGTGCGAGGGGAAGAGGAGTTCAGTGAACTAGTAGAAGGGGTGGTCAGTGTGCGAGTGGAAGGGGAGGTCAGAGTGCGAGGGGAAGGGAAGGTCAGTGTGCACGGTAAAGGGGTGGTCAGTGAACGAGGAGAAGGGGAGGTCAGTGTGCAAGGGGAAGGGGAGTTCAATGTGGGAGGGGAAGGGGAGTTCAATGTGCGTGGGGAAGGGGAGGTCAGTGTGAGAGGGGAAGGGGAGGTCAGTGTGAGAGGGGAAGGGGATGTCAGTGTGGGAGGGGAAGGGGAGGTCAGTGTGCGTGGGGAAGGGGAGGTCAGTTTACGAGGGGAAGGGGAGGACAGTGTGGGAGGTGAAGGGGAGGTCAGTATACGAGGGGATGGGGAGGTCAGTGTGAGAGGGGAAGGGGATGTCAGTGTGGGAGGGGAAGGGGAGGTCAGTGTGCGAGGGGAAGAGGTGTTCATGGAACAAGTAGAAGGGGAGGTCAGTGAGCGAGGGGAAGGTGAGGTCAGTGTGCGAGGGGAAGTGGAAGTCATTGTGCTAGGGAAAGTGGAGTTCAGCGTACGAGGGAAAGGGGAGGTCAGTGTGCGAGGGGAAGGGGAGGTCAGTGTGCTAGGGGACGGAGTGTTTAGTGAATGAGGAGAAGGGGAGGTCAGTGTGGAAGGTGAGGGCAGGTCAGTGTGCGTGGGGAAGGGGAGGTCAGTTTACTAGGGGAAGGGGAGGTCAGAATGCAAGTGGAGGTGGAGCTCAGTGTCTGAGGGGATGGAGCCAGCAGTGTGCGATGGGAAGGGGCAATCCTTGTGCGAAAAGAAGGGGTGGTCAGTGTGCGAGGGGAAGGGGAAGTCAGTGTGCGAGAGGTAGGGGAGGTCCATGTGCGAAGGGAAGGGGTGGTCAGTGTGCGAGGGGTAGGTAAGTTCAGTGTGCGAGTGGAAGGGGAGGACAGTGCGCAAGGGGAGGTCAGTGTGCGAGGGGTAGGTAAGGTCATTGTGCGAGTGGCAGGGGAGGTCATTGTGCTAATGAAAGGGGAGTTCAGCGTATGAGGGAAAGGGGAGGTCACTGTGCGAGGGGAAGGGGAGGTCAGTGAGAGAGGTTAAGTGGAGGTCAGTGTGCGAGGAGAAGGGAAGGTCAGTGTGCGAGGGGAAGGGGAGGTCAGTGTGCGAGGGGAAGGGGAGTTCAGTGTGCTAGGGGAAGGGGAGTTCAGTGTGCGAGGGGAAGGGGAGTTCAGTGTGCGATGGTAAGGTGAGGTCGGTGTGCGCGGTTAAGGGTTGCTCAGTGAATGAGGTGAAGGGGAGCTCAGTATGGGAGGGGAAGCGGAGGTCAGGGTGCGAGGGGAAGGGGAGGTCAGTGTGCGAGTGAAAGGGGAAGTCAGTGTGCGAGGGGAAGGGGAGGTCAGTGTGCGAAGGGAAGGGGAGGTCAGTGTGCGAGGGGAAGGGGTGTTTAGTGAACGAGGAGAAGGGGAGGTCAGTGTGCGAGGGGAAGCGGAGGTCAGTGTGGGAGGTGAAGGGCAGGTCAGTGTGCGTGGGGAAGGGGAGGTCAGTTTACGAGGGGAAGGGGAGGACAGTGTGGGAGGTGAAGGGGAGGTCAGTATACGAGGGGATGGGGAGGTCAGTGTGCGAGGGAAAGGGGAGTTCAGTGTGCGAGGAGAAGGGGAGGTCACTATACGAGGGGAAGGGGAGGTCAGTGTGCGATGGGAATGGGAGGTCAGTACACGAGGGGAAGGGGATGTCAGTGTGCGATGGGAAGGCGAGGTCAGTGTGCGAGCGGATAGGGAGGTCAGTATCCGAGGGGAAGGGGTGGTCAGAATCCAAGGGGAATTGGAGATCAGTGTCTGAGGGGAAAGGGCCAGCAGTGTGCGAGGGGATTGGGACATCCGTGTGCGAGGGGAAGGGGAGGTCAGTTGGCGAGGGAAAGGGGAGGTCAGTGTGCGAGGGGAAGGGGAGGTCTTTGTGAGAGGGGTAGGGGTGGTCAGTGTGCGAGGGGAAGGGGAGGTCAGTGTGCGAGGGGAAGGGGAGGTCAGTGTGCGAGGGGAAGGGGAGGTCAGTGTGCGAGGAGAAGGGAAGGTCAGTGTGCGAGGGGAAGGGGAGGTCAGTGTGCAAAGGGAAGGGAAGTTCAGTGTGCTAGGGGAAGGGGAGTTCAGTGTGCGAGGGGAAGTGGTGGTCAGTGTGCGATGTTAAGGTGAGGTAGGTGTGCGCGGTTAAGGGTTGTTCTGTGAACGAGGTGAAGGGGAGCTCAGTATGGGAGGGGAAGGGGAGGTCAGTGTGCGGGGGGAAGGGGAGGTCAGTGTGCGAGGGGAAGATTAGATCAGTTTGCGAGGGAAATGGTAGGTCAGTGTGCGAGGGGAAGGGGAGGTCATTGTGCTAACGAAAGGGGAGTTCAGCGTACGAGGGAAAGGGGAGGTCACTGTGCGAGGGGAAGGGGAGGTCAGTGAGAGAGGTTAAGTGGAGGTCAGTGTGCAAGGAGAAGGGAAGGTCAGTGTGCGAGGGGAAGGGGAGGTCAGTGTGCGAGGGGAAGGGGAGTTCAGTGTGCTAGGGGAAGGGGAGTTCAGTGTGCGAGGGGAAGTGGTGGTCAGTGTGCGATGGTAAGGTGAGGTCGGTGTGCGCGGTTAAGGGTTGTTCAGTGAACGAGGTGAAGGGGAGCTCAGTATGGGAGGGGAAGGGGAGGTCAGTGTGGGAGGGGAAGGGGAGGTCAGTGTGCGAGGGGAAGAGGAGTTCAGTGAACTAGTAGAAGGGGTGGTCAGTGTGCGAGTGGAATGGGAGGTCAGAGTGCGAGGGGAAGGAAAGGTCAGTGTGCACGGTAAAGGGGTGGTCAGTGAACGAGGAGAAGGGGAGGTCAGTGTGCGAGGGGAAGGGGAGTTCAATGTGGGAGGGGAAGGGGTTCAATGTGCGTGGGGAAGGGGAGGTCAGTGTGAGAGGGGAAGGGGAGGTCAGTGTGAGAGGGGAAGGGGATGTCAGTGTGGGAGGGGAAGGGGAGGTCAGTGTGCGAGGGGAAGAGGTGTTCATGGAACAAGTAGAAGGGGTGGTCAGTGAGCGAGGGGAAGGCGAGGTCAGTGTGCGAGGGGTAGGGGAAGTCATTGTGCTAGGGAAAGTGGAGTTCAGCGTACGAGGGAAAGGGGAGGTCAGTGTGGGAGGGGAAGGGGAGGTCAGTGTGCTAGGGGACGGGGTGTTTAGTGAATGAGGAGAAGGGGAGGTCAGTGTGGAAGTTGAAGGGCAGGTCAGTGTGCGTGGGGAAGGGGAGGTCAGTTTACTAGGGGAAGGGGAGGTCAGAATGCAAGTGGAGGTGGAGCTCAGTGTCTGAGGGGATGGAGCCAGCAGTGTGCGATGGGAAGGGGCAATCCTTGTGCGAAAAGAAGGGGTGGTCAGTGTGCGAGGGGAAGGGGAAGTCAGTGTGCGAGAGGTAGGGGAGGTCAGTGTGCGAGGGGAAGGGGAGATCATTGTGCTAATGAAAGGGGAGGTCAGCGTACGAGGGAAAGGGGAGGTCAATGTTGGCGGGGAACGGAAGGTCAGTGAGCGAGGTTAAGTGGAGGTCAGTGTGCGAGGAGAAGGGAAGGTCAGTGTGCGAGGAGAAGGGGAGGTCAGTGTGCGAGGAGAAGGGAAGGTCAGTGTGCGAGGAGAAGGGAAGGTCAGTGTGCGAGGAGAAGGGGAGGTCAGTGTGCGAGGAGAAGGGGAGGTCAGTGTGCGAGGAGAAGGGGAGGTCAGTGTGCGAGGGGAAGGGGAGGTCAGTATACGAGGGGTTGGGGAGGTCAGTGTTCGAGGGAAAGGGGAGTTCAGTGTGCGAGAGGAAGGGGAGGTCACTATACGAGGGGAAGGGGAGGTCAGTGTGCGAGGGGAAGGGGAGGTCAGTATACGAGGGGAAGGGGATGTCAGTGTGCGAGGGTAAGGGGAGGTCCATGTGTGAAGGGAAGGGGTGGTCAGTGTGCGAGGGGTAGGTAAGTTCAGTGTGCGAGTGGAAGGGGAGGTCAGTGTGCGAGGCGAAGGGGAGGTCAGTTTGCGAGGGGAAGGCGAGGTCAGTGTACGAGGGGATGGGGAGGTCAGTGTATGAGCGGATGGGGAGATCAGTATCCGAGGGGAAGGGGTGGTCAGAATGCAAGGGGAAGGGGAGATCAGTGTCTGAGGGGAAATGGCCAGCAGTGTGCGAGGGGATTGGGACATCCGTGTGCGAGGGGAAGGTGAGGTCAGTTGGCGAGGGAAAGGGGAGGTCAGTGTGCAAGGGTAAGGGGAGGTCAGTGTGCGAGGGGAAGGGAAGGTCTGTGTGCCAGGGGAATGGGAGATCAGTATGCGAGGGGAAGCGGAGGTCAGTGTGCGAGGGGAAGTGGAGATCAGTGTTGAGGGGAAGTGGAGGTCAGTGTGCGAGGGGAAGGGGAGGTCAGTGTGCAAGAGGAAGGGGAGGTCCGTGTGCGAGGGGAAGGGGAAGTCAGTGTGCAAGGGGAAGGGGTGGTCCGTGTGCGAGGGGAAGGGGAGGTCAAAATGCAAGGGCAAGGGGAGCTTAGTGTCCGAAGGGAAGGGGCGGTCAGTGCGCGAGGGGAAGGGGAGGTCAGTATACGAGGTGATGGGGAGGTCAGTGTGCGAGGGAAAGGGGAGTTCAGTGTGCGAGAGGAAGGGGAGGTCACTATACGAGGGGAAGGGGAGGTCAGTGTGCGAGGGGAAGGGGAGGTCAGTATACGAGGGGAAGGGGATGTCATTGTGCGAGGGGAAGGGGAGGTCCATGTGTGAAGGGAAGGGGATGTCAGTGTGCGAGGGGAAGGGGAGGTCCATGTGCGAGTGGAAGGGGATGTCAGTGTGCGAGGGGAAGGGGAGGTCCATGTGTGAAGGGAAGGTGTGGTCAGTGTGCGAGGGGTAGGTAAGTTCAGTGTGTGAGGGGTAGGTAAGGTCAGTGTGCGAGTGGCAGGGGAGGTCAGTGTGCGACGAGAAGGGGAGGTCAGAGTGCGAGGAGAAAGGGAAGTCAGTGTGGGAGGGGAAGCGGAGGTCAGAGTGCGAGGAGAAGTGGAGGTCAGTGTGGGAGGGGAAGCGGAGGTCAGAGTGCGAGGAGAAGTGGAGGTCAGTGTGGGAGGGGAAGCGGAGGTCAGAGTGCGAGGAGAAGTGGAGGTCAGTGTGGGAGGTGAAGGGCAGGTCAGTGTGCGTCGGGACGGGGAGGTCAGTTTACGAGGGGAAGGGCAGGTCAGTGTGGGAGGGGAAGGGGAGGTCAGTGTGCGAGTGGTAGGCGAGTTCAGTGTGCGAGGGGAAGGAGAGGTCAGTGTGCGAGGGGAAGGGGAGGTCAGTGGGCGAAAGGAAGGGGTGGTCAGTTTGCGAGGGGAAGGGGAGGTCAGTGTACGAGCGGATGGGGAGGTCAGTTACCGAGGAGAAGGGGTGGTCAGAATGCAAGGGGAAGGGGAGATCAGTGTCTGAGGGGAAAGGGCCAGCAGTGTGCGAGGGGATTGGGACATCCGTGTACGAGGGGAAGGTGAGGTCAGTTCGCGAGGGAAAGGGGAGGTTAGTGTGCGAGGGGAAGGTGAGTTCAGTGTGCGATGGGAAGGGGAGGTCAGTGTGCGAGGGGAAGATTAGGTCAGTGTGCGAGGGAAATGGTAGGTCAGTGTGCGAGGGGAAGGGGAGATCATTGTGCTAATGAAAGGGGAGGTCAGCATACGAGGGAAAGGGGAGGTCAATGTGGGCGGGGAACGGAAGGTCAGTGAGCGAGGTTAAGTGGAGGTCAGTGTGCGAGCAGAAGGGAAGGTCAGTGTGCGAGGAGAAGGGGAGGTCAGTGTGCGAGGGGAAGGAGAGGTCAGTGTGTGAGGGGAAGGGGAGGTCAGTGTGCGAGGGGAAGGGGAGGTCCGTGTGCGAGGGGAAGGGGAGGTCAAAATGCAAGGGCAAGGGGAGCTTAGTGTCCGAAGGGAAGGGGTGGTCAGTGCGCGAGGGGAAGGGGAGGTCAGTATACGAGGGGATGGGGAGGTCAGTGTGCGAGGGAAAGGGGAGTTCAGTGTGCGAGAGGAAGGGGAGGTCACTATACGAGGGGAAGGGGAGGTCAGTGTGCGAGGGGAAGGGGAGGTCAGTATACGAGGGGAAGGGGATGTCAGTGTGCGAGGGTAAGGGGAGGTCCATGTGTGAAGGGAAGGGGTGGTCAGTGTGCGAGGGGTAGGTAAGTTCAGTGTGCGAGTGGAAGGGGAGGTCAGTGTGCGAGGCGAAGGGGAGGTCAGTTTGCGAGGGGAAGGCGAGGTCAGTGTACGAGGGGAAGGGGAGGTCAGTGTATGAGCGGATGGGGAGATCAGTATCCGAGGGGAAGGGGTGGTCAGAATGCAAGGGGAAGGGGAGATCAGTGTCTGAGGGGAAATGGCCAGCAGTGTGCGAGGGGATTGGGACATCCGTGTGCGAGGGGAAGGTGAGGTCAGTTGGCGAGGGAAAGGGGAGGTCAGTGTGCAAGGGTAAGGGGAGGTCAGTGTGCGAGGGGAAGGGAAGGTCTGTGTGCCAGGGGAATGGGAGATCAGTATGCGAGGGGAAGCGGAGGTCAGTGTGCGAGGGGAAGGGGAGATCAGTGTTGAGGGGAAGCGGAGGTCAGTGCGCGAGGGGAAGGGGAGGTCAGTGTGCGAGGGCACGGGGTGGTTAGTGTGCGTGGGGAAGGGGAGTTCAGTGTGCGTGGGGAAGGGGAGGTCAGTTTACGAGGGGAAGGGGAGGTCAGTTTGCGAGGGGAAGGGAAGGTCAGTGTACGAGGGGAAGTGGAGGTCAATGTGCATGGGGAAGGGTTGGTCAGTATCCGAGGGGAAGGGGCAGTCAGTGTACGAGGGGATGGGGAGGTCCGTGTACGAGGGGATGGGGAGGTCAGTGTACGATGGGATGGGGAGTTCAGTGTACGAGCGGAGGGTGGAGATCATTGTGCGCGTGGAAGACGTGGTCAGAATGCAAGGGGAAGGGGAGATCACTGTGTGAGGGTCAGTGGAGTTCAGTATGCGAGAAGAAGGGGAGGTCAATGTGCGAGGGGAAGGGGAGGTCAGTGTGCGAGGGGAAGGGGAGGTCGGTTTGCGAGGGGAAGGGAAGGTCAGTGTACGAGGGGAAGTGGAGGTCAATGTGCATGGGGAAGGGTTGGTCAGTATCCGAGGGGAAGGGGCGGTCAGTGTACGAGGGGATGGGGAGGTCCGTGTACGAGGGGATGGGGAGGTCAGTGTACGATGTGATGGGGAGTTCAGTGTACGAGCGGAGGGTGGAGATCATTGTGCGCGTGGAAGACATGGTCAGAATGCAAGGGGAAGGGGAGATCACTGTGTGAGGGTCAGTGGAGTTCAGTATGCAAGAAGAAGGGGAGGTCAGTGTGCGAGGGGAAGGGGAGGTCAGTGTGCGAGGGGAAGGGGAGGTCAAAATGCAAGGGCAAGGGGAGCTTAGTGTCCGAAGGGAAGGGGCGGTCAGTGTGCGAGGGGAAGGGGAGGTCAGTATACGAGGGGATGGGGAGGTCAGTGTGCGAGGGAAATGGGAGTTCAGTGTGCGAGGGGAAGGGGAGGTCACTATACGAGGGGAAGGGAAGTCAGTGCGCGATGCGAAGGGGAGGTCAGTGTGCGAGGGGAAAGGGAAGTCATTGTGCGAGGGGTAGGGGAGGTCAGTGTGCGAGGGTAAGGGGAGGTCAGTGTGCGAGGGGAAGGGGAGGTCAAAATGCAAGGTCAGGGGAGCATAGTGTCCGAAGGGAAGGGCGGTCAGTTTGCGAGGGGATGGAGAGGTCAGTGTACGAAGGGAAGGGGAGGTCAGTGTGCGAGCAGAAGGGGAGCTCAGTGTGCGAGGGGATTGGGACATCCTTGTGGGAGGGGAAGGTGAGGTCACTTTGTGAGGGGAAGGGGAGGTCAGTGTGCGAAGGAAAGGGGAAGTCTGTGCGCGAGGCGAAGGGGATGTCAGATTGCGAGAGGAAGGGGAAGTCATTGTGCGAGGGGAAGGGGAGGTCAGTGTGCGAGGGGAAGGGGAGGTCAGTGTGCGAGGGGAAGGGGAGGTCAGTGTGCGAGGGGAAGGGGAGGTCAGTGTGCGAGGGGACAGGGTGGTTAGTGAACGAGGAGAAGGGGAGGTCAGTGTGCGAGGGGTAGGGGAGGTCAGTGTGGGAGTTGAAGGGCAGGTCAGTGTGCGTGGGGAAGGGGAGGTCAGATTGCAAGTGGAGGTGGAGCTCAGTGTCTGAGGGGATGGGGCAAGCAGTGTGCGATGGGAAGGGGCAATCCTTGTGCGAAAAGAAGGGGTGGTCAGTGTGCGAGGGGAAGGGGAAGTCAGTGTGTGAGGGGTAGGGGAGGTCCATGTGCGAGTGGAAGGGGATGTCAGTGTGCGAGGGGAAGGGGAGGTCCATGTGCGAAGGGAAGGGGTGGTCAGTGTGCGAGGGGTAGGTAAGTTCAGTGTGCGAGTGGAAGGGGAGGAGATTGTGCGAGGGGAGGTCAGTGTGCGAGGGGTAGGTAAGGTCAGTGTGCGAGTGGTAGGGGAGGTCAGTGTGGGAGGGGAAGCGGAGGTCAGAGTGCGAGGAGAAGGGGAGGTCAGTGTGGGAGGGGAAGGGGAGGTCAGTGTGCGAGTAGTAGGCGAGTTCAGTGTGCGAGGGGAAGGAGAGGTCAGTGTGCAAGGGGAAGGGGAGTTCAGTGTGTGAGGCGAAGGGGAGGTCAGTTTGCGAGGGGAAGCGGAGGTCAGTGTACGAGGGGAAGGGGAGGTCAGTGTACGAGCGGATGGGGAGGTCAGTACCGGAGGGGAAGCGGTGGTCAGAATGCAAGTGGAAAGGGAGATCAGTGTCTGAGGGGAAAGGGCCAGCAGTGTGCGAGGGGATTGGGACATCCGTGTGCAAGGGGAAGGTGAGGTCAGTTGGCGAGGGAAAGGGGAGGTCAGTGTGCGAGGGTAAGGGGATGTCAGTGTGCGAGGGGAAGGGGAGGTCAGTGCGCGAGGGGAAGGGGAGGACAGTGTGCGAGGGGAAGATTAGGTCAGTGTGCGAGGGAAATTGTAGGTCAGTGTGCGAGGGGAAGGGGAGGTCATTGTGCGAGGGGAAGGGGAGGTCAGTGTGCGAGGGAAAGGGGAGGTCAGTGTGCGAGGGGAAGGGGAGGTCAGTGTGCGAGGGGAAGGGGAAATCATTGTGCGAGGGTAGGGGAGGTCAGTGTGCGAGGGAAAGGGGAGGTCAGTGTGCGAGGGGAAGGGGAGGTCAGTGTGCGAGGGGAAGGGGAGGTCAGTGTGCGAGGGGAAAGCGAGGTCAGTGTGCGAGGGGACGGGGTGGTTAGTGAATGAGGAGAAGGGGAGGTCAGTGTGCGAGGGGAAGGGGAGGTCAGTGTGCGAGGGGTAGGTAAGTTCAGTGTGCGAGTGGAAGGGGAGGACCGGGTGCGAGGGGAGGTCAGTGTGCGAGGGGTAGGTAAGGTCAGTGTGCGAGTGGTACGGGAGGTCAGTGTGGGAGGGGAAGGGGAGGTCAGTGTGCGAGGAGAAGGGGAGGTCAATGTGGGATGGGAAGGGGAGGTCAGTGTGCGAGTGGTAGGCGAGTTCAGTGTGCAAGGGGAAGGGGAGGTCAGTGTGCGAGGGGAAGGGGTGGTCAGTGTGCGAGGCGAAGGGGAGGTCAGTTTGCGAGGGGAAGGGGAGGTCAGTGTACGAGGGGAAGGGGAGGTCAGAGTACGAGCGGAAGGGGAGGTCAGAATGCAAGGGGAAGGGGAGATCAGTGTCTGTGGGGAAAGGGCCAGCAGTGTGCGAGGGGATTGGGACGTCCGTGTGCCAGGTAAAGGTGAGGTCAGTTGGCGAGGGAAAGGGGAGGTCAGTGTGCGAGGGTAAGGGGAGGTCAGTGTGCGAGGGGAAGAGGAGGTCTTTGTGAGAGTTGAAGGGGAGGTCAGTGTGTGAGGGGAAGGGGAGGTCAGTGTGCGAGGGGAAGATTAGGTCAGTGTGCGAGGGAAATGGTAGGACAGTGTGCGAGGGGAAGGGGAGGTCAGTGTGCGAGGGGAAGGGGAGGTCAGTGTGCGAGGGGAAGATTAGGTCAGTGTGCGAGTGGTAGGGGAGGTCAGTGTGCGAGGGGTAGGGGAGGTCATTGTGCGAGGGGAAGGCGAGGTCAGTGTGCGAGGGGACGGGGTGGTTAGTGAATGAGGAGAAGGGGAGGTCAGTGTGCGAGGGGAAGGGGAGGTCAGTGTGCGAGGGGATGGGGTGGTTAGTGAACGAGGAGAAGGGGAGGTCAGTGTGCGAGGGGTAGGTAAGTTCAGTGTGCGAGTGGAAGGGGAGGACCGGGTGCGAGGGGAGGTCAGTGTGCGAGGGGAAGGGGAGGTCATTGTGCGAGGGGAAGGCGAGGTCAGTGTGCGAGGGGACGGGGTGGTTAGTGAATGAGGAGAAGGGGAGGTCAGTGTGCGAGGGGAAGGGGAGGTCAGTGTGCGAGGGGATGGGGTGGTTAGTGAACGAGGAGAAGGGGATGTCAGTGTGCGAGGGGTAGGTAAGTTCAGTGTGCGAGTGGAAGGGGAGGACCGGGTGCGAGGGGAGGTCAGTGTGCGAGGGGTAGGTAAGGTCAGTGTGCGAGTGGTACGGGAGGTCAGTGTGGGAGGGGAAGGGGAGGTCAGTGTGCGAGGAGAAGGGGAGGTCAATGTGGGATGGGAAGGGGAGGTCAGTGTGCGAGTGGTAGGCGAGTTCAGTGTGTGAGGGGAAGGGGAGGTCAGTGTGCGAGGGGAAGGGGTGGTCAGTGTATGAGGGGAAGGGGAGGTCAGAGTACGAGCGGAAGGGGAGGTCAGAATGCAAGGGGAAGGGGAGATCAGTGTCTGTGGGGAAAGGGCCAGCAGTGTGCGAGGGGATTGGGACATCCGTGTGCGAGGTGAAGGTGAGGTCAGTTGGCGAGGGAAAGGGAAGGTCAGTGTGCGAGGGTAAGGGGAGGTCAGTGTGCGAGGGGAAGAGGAGGTCAGTGTGCGAGGGGAAGATTAGGTCAGTGTGCGAGGGAAATGGTAGGTCAGTGTGCGAGGGGAAGGGGAGGTCAGTGTGCGAGGGGAAGGGGAGGTCAGTGTGCGAGGGGAAGATTAGGTCAGTGTGCGAGTGGTAGGGGAGGTCAGTGTGCGAGGGGAAGGGGAGGTCATTGTGCTAATGAAAGGGGAGGTAAGCGTTCGAGGGAAAGGGGAGGTCAGTGTGCGAGGGTAAGGGGAGGTCAGTGAGCGAGGTTAAGTGGAGGTCAATGTGCGAGGAGAAGTGAAGGTCAATGTGCGAGGGGAAGGGGAGGTCAGTGTGCGAGGGGAAGGAGAGGTCAGTGTGCGAGGGGAAGGGGAGGTCAGTGCGCGAGGGGAAGGGGAGGTCATTGTGCGAGGCGAAGGGGAAGTCAGTGCACGAGGGGAAGGGGAGGTCAGTGCGCAAAGGGAAGGGGAAGTCAGTGTGCGAGGGGAAGGGGAGGTTAGTGTGCGAGGGTAAGGGGAGGTCAGTGTGCGAGTGGAAGGGGAGGTCAGTGTGCGAGTGGAAGGGGAGGTCAGTGTGCGAGGGTAAGGGGAGGTCAGTGTGCGAGTGGAAGGGGAGGTCAGTGTGCGAGGGGAAGGGGAGGTCAGTGTGCAAGGGGAAGGGGAGGTCAGTGTGCCAGTGCAAGGGGAATTCAGTGTGCAAGGGGACGGGGTGGTTAGTGGACGAGGAGAAGGGGATGTCAGTGTGGGAGGGGAAGGGGTGGTCAGTGTGGGAGGTGAAGGGCAGGTCAGTGCGCGAGGGGAAGGGGAGATCAGTGTGGGAAGGGAAGGGGTGGTCAGTGTGGGAGGGGAAGGGCAGGTCAGTGTGCGAGGGGAAGGGGAGGTCAGTGAGCGAGGTTAAGTGGAGGTCAGTGTGCGCGGAGAAGGGAAGGTCAGTGTGCGAGGGGAAGGGGAGGTCAGTGTGCGAGGGGAAGGGGAGGTCAAAATGCAAGGGCAAGAGGAGCTTAGTGTCCTAAGGGAAGGGGCGGTCAGTGTGTGAGGGGAAGAGGAGGTCAGTATATGAGGGGAAGGGGAGGTCAGTGTGTGAGGGAAAGGGGAGTTCAGTGTACAAGGGGAAGGGGAGGTCAGTGTGCGGGGGGATGGAGAGGTCAGTGTACCGGGGGAAGGGGAGGTCAGTGTGCGAGGGAATGGAGAGATCAGTGTGCGAGGGGAAGGGGAGGTCAGTGTGCGAGTGGAAGGAGAGCTCAGTGTGCGAGGGGAAGGGGAAGTCAGTGTGCGAGGGGTAGGGGAGGTCAGTGTGCGAGGAGAAGGGAAGGTCAGTGTGCGAGGAGAATGGGAGATCAGTTTGCGAGGGGAAGGGGAGGTCAGTGTGCAAGGAGAAGGGGAGGTCAGTGTGGGAGGGGAAGGGAAGGTCAGTGTGCGAGTGGTAGGCGAGTTCAGTGCACGAGGAGAAGGGGAGGTCAATGTTGGAAGGGAAGCGGAGGTCAATGTGCGTGGGGAAGGGTTAGTCAGTATCCGAGGGGAAGGGGCGGTCAGTGTACGAGGGGATGGGGAGGTCCGTGTACGAGGGGATGTGGAGGTCAGTGTACGAAGGGATGGGGAGGTCAGTGTACAAGCGGAAGGGGAGATCAGTGTGCACGTGGAAGGAGTGGTCAGAATGCAAGGGGAAGGGGAGATCAGTGTCTGAGGGGAAAGGGCCAGCAGTGTGCGAGGGGATTGGGACATCCGTGTGCGAGGGGAAGGTGAGGTCAGTTGGCAAGGGAAAGGGGAGGTCTTTGTGAGAGGTGAAGGGGAGGTCAATGTGCGAGGGGAAGTGGAGGTCAGTGTGCGAGGGAAAGGGGAGGTCAGTGTGCGAGGGGAAGGAGAGGTCTTTGTGAGAGGTGAAGGGGAGGTCAATGTGCGAGGGGAAGGGGAGGTCAGTGTGCGAGGGAAAGGGGAGGTCAGTGTGCGAGGGGAAGGAGAGGTCTTTGTGAGAGGTGAAGGGGAGGTCAGTGTGCGAGGGGAAGGGGAGGCCAGTGTGCGAGGGGAAGGGGAGGCCAGTGTGCGAGGGGAAGGGGAGGTCAGTGTGCGAGGGGAAGGGCAGTTCAGTGTGCAAGGGGAAGGGGAGGTCAGAATGCAAGTGGAGGTGGAGCTCAGTGTCTGAGGGGATGGGGCCAGCAGTGTGCGTGGGGAAGTGGAGGTCAATGTGCGAGGCGAAGGGTGGCCAGAGTGCGATGGGAAGTGGCAATCCGTGTGCGAGGGGAAGGGGAGGTCATTGTGCGAGGGGAAGGGGATGTCAGTGCGCGAGGGGTAGGTGAGTTCATTGTGCGAGGGGAAGGGGAGGTCAGTTTGCGAGGGGAAGGTGAGGTCAGTGTGCAAGGGGAAGGGGAGGTCAGTGTGCGAGGGGATTGGGACATCCTTGTGGGAGGGAAAGGGGAGGTCAGTGTGGGAGTGGAAGGGGAAGTCATTGTAAGAGGGGAAGCGGAGGTCAGTGTGTGAAGGGAAGGGAAGATCAGTGTGCAAGGGGAAGGGGAGGTCAATGTGCATGGGGAAGGGTTGGTCAGTATCCGAGGGGAAGGGGAGGTCAGTGTACGAGGGGATGGGGAGGTCAGTGTACGAGGGGATGGGGAGGTCAGTGTACGATGGGATGGGGAGTTCAGTGTACGAGCGGAGGGGGGAGATCAGTGTGCGCGTGGAAGGCGTGGTCAGAATGCAAGGGGAAGGGGAGATCAGTGTGTGAGGGTCAGTGGAGGTCAGTATGCGAGAAGAAGGTGAGGTCAGTGTGCGAGGGGAAGGGGAGGTCAGTGTGCGAGGGGAAGGGCAGGTCAAAATGCAAGGGCAAGGGGAGCTTAGTGTCCGAAGGGAAGGGGCGGTCAGTGTGCGAGGGGAAGGGGAGGTCAGTGTACAAGGGGATGGAGAGGTCAGTGTGCGAGGGAAAGGGGAGTTCAGTGTGCGAGGCGAAGGGGAGGTCACTATACGAGGGGAAGGGGAGGTCAGTGTGCGAGGGGAAGGGAAGTCAGTGCGCGAGGGGAAAGGGAAGTCACTGAGCGAGGGGAAGGGGAGGTCAATGTGCGAGGAGAAGGGGAGGTCTGCTTGCGAGGGGAAAGGGAGGTAAGTATGCTAGGGCTATGGGAGGTCAGTGCGCAAAGGGAAGGGGAAGTCAGTGCGCGAGGGGAAGGGGATGTCAGTGCGTGAGGGGAAGGGGAAGTCAGAGTGCGAGGGGAAGGGGAAGTCAGAGTGCGAGGGGAAGGGGATGTCAGTGCGTGAGGGGAAGGGGAAGTCAGAGTGCGAGGGGAAGGGGAAGTCAGAGTGCGAGGGGAAGGGGAAGTCAGAGTGCGAGGGGAAGGGGATGTCAGTGCGCAAAGGGAAGGGGAAGTCAATGCGCGAGGGGAAGGGGAGGTCAGAGTGCGAGGGGAAGGGGAGGTCTGCTTGCGAGGGGAAAGGGAGGTAAGTATGCTAGGGCTATGGGAGGTCAGTGCGCAAAGGGAAGGGGAAGTCAGTGCGCGAGGGGAAGGGGATGTCAGTGCGTGAGGGGAAGGGGAAGTCAGAGTGCGAGGGGAAGGGGAAGTCAGAGTGCGAGGGGAAGGGGATGTCAGTGCGTGAGGGGAAGGGGAAGTCAGAGTGCGAGGGGAAGGGGAAGTCAGAGTGCGAGGGGAAGTGGAAGTCAGAGTGCGAGGGGAAGGGGATGTCAGTGCGCAAAGGGAAGGGGAAGTCAATGCGCGAGGGGAAGGGGAGGTCAGAGTGCGAGGGGAAGGGGATGTCAGTGCGCAAAGGGAAGGGGAAGTCAATGCGCGAGGGGAAGAGGAGGTCAGTGTGTGAGGGGAAGGGGAAGTCTGTGTGCGAGGGGAAGAGGAGGTCAGTGTGCGAGGGGAAGGGGAGGTCAGAGTGCTAGTGGAAGGGGAGGTCAGTGTGCGACGGGATGGGGAGGTCAGTGTACGCGGGGATGGGGAGATCAGTGTGCGAGGGAAAGGGGAGGTCAAAATGCAAGGGCATGGGTAGCATAGTGTCCGAAGGGAAGGGCGGTCAGTGTGCGAGGGGAAGGGGAGGTCAGTGTGCGAAAGGAATGGGAGATCACTGTGCGAGGGGATGGAGAGGTCAGTGTACGAGGGGAAGGGGAGGTCAGTGTGCGAGCAGAAGGGGAGGTCAGTGTGAGAGGGGATTGGGACATCCTTGTGGGAGGGGAAGGGGAGGTCAGTTTGTGTGGGGAAGGGGAGGTCAGTGTGCGAAGGAAAGGGGAAGTCTGTGCGCGAGGCGAAGGGTAGGTCAGATTGCGAGGGGAAGGGGAAGTCATTGTGCAAGGGGAAGGGGAGGTCAGTGTGCGAGGGAAAGGGGATGTCAGTGTGCGAGGGAAAGGGAAGGTCAGTGTGCGAGGGAAAGGGAAGGTCAGTGTGCGAGGGGAAGAGGAGGTCAGTGTGCGAGGGGAAGGGGAGGTCAGTGCGCAAAGGGAAGGGGAGGTCAGTGTGTGAGAGGAAGGGGAGGTCAGTGTGCGAGGGGAAGGGGAGGTCAGAGTGCGAGTGGAAGGGGAGGTCAGTGTGCGAGGGGAATGGGAGGTCAGTGGGCGAGGGGAAGGGGAGGTCATTGTGCGATGGGAATGGGAGGTCAGTGTGCGAGGGGAAGGGGAGGTCAGAGTGCGAGTGGAAGGGGAGGTCAGTGTGCGAGGGGAATGGGAGGTCAGTGTGCAAGGGGAAGGGGAGGTCAGTGTGCCAGTGCAAGGGGAATTCAGTGTGCAAGGGGACGGGGTGGTTAGTGGACGAGGAGAAGGGGATGTCAGTGTGGGAGGGGAAGGGGTGGTCAGTGTGGGAGGTGAAGGGCAGGTCAGTGCGCGAGGGGAAGGGGAGATCAGTGTGGGAAGGGAAGGGGTGGTCAGTGTGGGAGGGGAAGGGCAGGTCAGTGTGCGAGGGGAAGGGGAGGTCAGTGAGCGAGGTTAAGTGGAGGTCAGTGTGCGCGGAGAAGGGAAGGTCAGTGTGCGAGGGGAAGGGGAGGTCAGTGTGCGAGGGGAAGGGGAGGTCAAAATGCAAGGGCAAGAGGAGCTTAGTGTCCTAAGGGAAGGGGCGGTCAGTGTGTGAGGGGAAGAGGAGGTCAGTATATGAGGGGAAGGGGAGGTCAGTGTGTGAGGGAAAGGGGAGTTCAGTGTACAAGGGGAAGGGGAGGTCAGTGTGCGGGGGGATGGAGAGGTCAGTGTACCGGGGGAAGGGGAGGTCAGTGTGCGAGGGAATGGAGAGATCAGTGTGCGAGGGGAAGGGGAGGTCAGTGTGCGAGTGGAAGGAGAGCTCAGTGTGCGAGGGGAAGGGGAAGTCAGTGTGCGAGGGGTAGGGGAGGTCAGTGTGCGAGGAGAAGGGAAGGTCAGTGTGCGAGGAGAATGGGAGATCAGTTTGCGAGGGGAAGGGGAGGTCAGTGTGCAAGGAGAAGGGGAGGTCAGTGTGGGAGGGGAAGGGAAGGTCAGTGTGCGAGTGGTAGGCGAGTTCAGTGCACGAGGAGAAGGGGAGGTCAATGTTGGAAGGGAAGCGGAGGTCAATGTGCGTGGGGAAGGGTTAGTCAGTATCCGAGGGGAAGGGGCGGTCAGTGTACGAGGGGATGGGGAGGTCCGTGTACGAGGGGATGTGGAGGTCAGTGTACGAAGGGATGGGGAGGTCAGTGTACAAGCGGAAGGGGAGATCAGTGTGCACGTGGAAGGAGTGGTCAGAATGCAAGGGGAAGGGGAGATCAGTGTCTGAGGGGAAAGGGCCAGCAGTGTGCGAGGGGATTGGGACATCCGTGTGCGAGGGGAAGGTGAGGTCAGTTGGCAAGGGAAAGGGGAGGTCTTTGTGAGAGGTGAAGGGGAGGTCAATGTGCGAGGGGAAGTGGAGGTCAGTGTGCGAGGGAAAGGGGAGGTCAGTGTGCGAGGGGAAGGAGAGGTCTTTGTGAGAGGTGAAGGGGAGGTCAATGTGCGAGGGGAAGGGGAGGTCAGTGTGCGAGGGAAAGGGGAGGTCAGTGTGCGAGGGGAAGGAGAGGTCTTTGTGAGAGGTGAAGGGGAGGTCAGTGTGCGAGGGGAAGGGGAGGCCAGTGTGCGAGGGGAAGGGAGGCCAGTGTGCGAGGGGAAGGGGAGGTCAGTGTGCGAGGGGAAGGGCAGTTCAGTGTGCAAGGGGAAGGGGAGGTCAGAATGCAAGTGGAGGTGGAGCTCAGTGTCTGAGGGGATGGGGCCAGCAGTGTGCGTGGGGAAGTGGAGGTCAATGTGCGAGGCGAAGGGTGGCCAGAGTGCGATGGGAAGTGGCAATCCGTGTGCGAGGGGAAGGGGAGGTCATTGTGCGAGGGGAAGGGGATGTCAGTGCGCGAGGGGTAGGTGAGTTCATTGTGCGAGGGGAAGGGGAGGTCAGTTTGCGAGGGGAAGGTGAGGTCAGTGTGCAAGGGGAAGGGGAGGTCAGTGTGCGAGGGGATTGGGACATCCTTGTGGGAGGGAAAGGGGAGGTCAGTGTGGGAGTGGAAGGGGAAGTCATTGTAAGAGGGGAAGCGGAGGTCAGTGTGTGAAGGGAAGGGAAGATCAGTGTGCAAGGGGAAGGGGAGGTCAATGTGCGAGGGGAAGGGGTGGTCAATGCTGGAGGGGAAGGGGAGGTCAATGTGCATGGGGAAGGGTTGGTCAGTATCCGAGGGGAAGGGGAGGTCAGTGTACGAGGGGATGGGGAGGTCAGTGTACGAGGGGATGGGGAGGTCAGTGTACGATGGGATGGGGAGTTCAGTGTACGAGCGGAGGGGGGAGATCAGTGTGCGCGTGGAAGGCGTGGTCAGAATGCAAGGGGAAGGGGAGATCAGTGTGTGAGGGTCAGTGGAGGTCAGTATGCGAGAAGAAGGTGAGGTCAGTGTGCGAGCGGAAGGGGAGGTCAGTGTGCGAGGGGAAGGGCAGGTCAAAATGCAAGGGCAAGGGGAGCTTAGTGTCCGAAGGGAAGGGGCGGTCAGTGTGCGAGGGGAAGGGGAGGTCAGTGTACAAGGGGATGGGGAGGTCAGTGTGCGAGGGAAAGGGGAGTTCAGTGTGCGAGGCGAAGGGGAGGTCACTATACGAGGGGAAGGGGAGGTCAGTGTGCGAGGGGAAGGGAAGTCAGTGCGCGAGGGGAAAGGGAAGTCACTGAGCGAGGGGAAGGGGAGGTCAATGTGCGAGGGGAAGGGGAGGTCTGCTTGCGAGGGGAAAGGGAGGTAAGTATGCTAGGGCTATGGGAGGTCAGTGCGCAAAGGGAAGGGGAAGTCAGTGCGCGAGGGGAAGGGGATGTCAGTGCGTGAGGGGAAGGGGAAGTCAGAGTGCGAGGGGAAGGGGAAGTCAGAGTGCGAGGGGAAGGGGATGTCAGTGCGTGAGGGGAAGGGGAAGTCAGAGTGCGAGGGGAAGGGGAAGTCAGAGTGCGAGGGGAAGGGGAAGTCAGAGTGCGAGGGGAAGGGGATGTCAGTGCGCAAAGGGAAGGGGAAGTCAATGCGCGAGGGGAAGGGGAGGTCAGAGTGCGAGGGGAAGGGGATGTCAGTGCGCAAAGGGAAGGGGAAGTCAATGCGCGAGGGGAAGAGGAGGTCAGTGTGTGAGGGGAAGGGGAAGTCTGTGTGCGAGGGGAAGAGGAGGTCAGTGTGCGAGGGGAAGGGGAGGTCAGAGTGCTAGTGGAAGGGGAGGTCAGTGTGCGACGGGATGGGGAGGTCAGTGTACGCGGGGATGGGGAGATCAGTGTGCGAGGGAAAGGGGAGGTCAAAATGCAAGGGCATGGGTAGCATAGTGTCCGAAGGGAAGGGCGGTCAGTGTGCGAGGGGAAGGGGAGGTCAGTGTGCGAAAGGAATGGGAGATCACTGTGCGAGGGGATGGAGAGGTCAGTGTACGAGGGGAAGGGGAGGTCAGTGTGCGAGCAGAAGGGGAGGTCAGTGTGAGAGGGGATTGGGACATCCTTGTGGGAGGGGAAGGGGAGGTCAGTTTGTGTGGGGAAGGGGAGGTCAGTGTGCGAAGGAAAGGGGAAGTCTGTGCGCGAGGCGAAGGGTAGGTCAGATTGCGAGGGGAAGGGGAAGTCATTGTGCAAGGGGAAGGGGAGGTCAGTGTGCGAGGGAAAGGGGATGTCAGTGTGCGAGGGAAAGGGAAGGTCAGTGTGCGAGGGAAAGGGAAGGTCAGTGTGCGAGGGGAAGAGGAGGTCAGTGTGCGAGGGGAAGGGGAGGTCAGTGCGCAAAGGGAAGGGGAGGTCAGTGTGTGAGAGGAAGGGGAGGTCAGTGTGCGAGGGGAAGGGGAGGTCAGAGTGCGAGTGGAAGGGGAGGTCAGTGTGCGAGGGGAATGGGAGGTCAGTGGGCGAAGGGAAGGGGAGGTCATTGTGCGATGGGAATGGGAGGTCAGTGTGCGAGGGGAAGGGGAGGTCAGAGTGCGAGTGGAAGGGGAGGTCAGTGTGCGAGGGGAATGGGAGGTCAGTGGGCGAGGGGAAGGGGAGGTCATTGTGCGATGGGAAGGGGAGGTCAGTATGCGAGGGGAAGGGGAGGTCAGTGTGCGAGGGGACGGGGTGGTTAGTGAACGAGGAGAAGGGGAGGTCAGTGTGCGAGGGGAAGGGGAGGTCAGTGTGCGAGGGGAAATGGTGGTTAGTGAACGAGGAGAAGGTGAGGTCAGTGTGCGAGGGGTAGGTAAGTTCAGTGTGC
Source organism: Carcharodon carcharias (assembly GCF_017639515.1). Classification (NCBI taxonomy): domain Eukaryota; kingdom Metazoa; phylum Chordata; class Chondrichthyes; order Lamniformes; family Lamnidae; genus Carcharodon; species Carcharodon carcharias. The sequence goes on from NC_054473.1 coordinate 85,488,593, forward strand.
GAGTGGAAGGTGAGGACAGTGTGCGAGGGGAGGTCAGTGTGCGAGGGGTAGGTAAGGTCAGTGTGCGAGTGGTAGGGGAGATCAGTGTGGGAGGGGAAGCGGAGCTCAGAGTGCGAGGAGACGGGGAGGTCAGTGTGGGAGGGGAAGGGGAAGTCAGTGTGCGAGTGGTAGGCGAGCTCAGTGTGCGAGGGGAAGGAGAGGTCAGTGTGCGAGGGGAAGGGGAGGTCAGTGTACGAGGGGAAGAGGACGTCAGGGTACGAGCAGATGGGGAGGTCAGTATCCGAGGGGAAGGGGTGGTCAGAATGCAAGGCGAAGGGGAGCTCAGTGTCTGAGGGGAAGGGGAGGTCAGTGCGCGAGGGGAAGGGGAGGTCAGTGCGCAAAGGGAAGGGGAAGTCACTGCGCGAGGGGAAGGGATGGTTAGTGTGCGAGGGGAAGGGGAGGTCAGTGTGTGAGGGGAAGGGGAGGTCAGTGTGTGAGGGGAAGGGGAGGTCAGTGTGTGAGGGGAAGGGGAGGTCAGTGTGTGAGGGGAAGGGGCGGTCAGTGTGCCAGTGCAAGGGGAGTTCAGTGTGCGAGGGGATGGGGTGGTTAGTGAATGAGGAGAAGGGGAGGTCAGTGTGGAAGGTGAAGGGCAGGTCAGTGTGCGTGGGGAAGGGGAGGTCAGTTTACTAGGGGATGAGGAGGTCAGAATGCAAGTGGAGGTGGAGCTCAGTGTCTGAGGGGATGGGGCCAGCAGTGTGCGATGGGAAGGGGCAATCCTAGTGCGAAAAGAAGGGATGGTCAGTGTGCGAGGGGAAGGGGAAGTCAGTGTGCGCGGGGAAGGGGTAGTTAGTGAACGAGGAGAAGGGGAGATCAGTGTGCGAGGGGAAGGGGAGATCAGTGTGCAAAGGGAAGGGGAAGTCAGTGAGCGAGGGGAAGGGGAGGTCAGTGTGCGAGGGGACAGGGTGGTTAGTGAACGAGGAGAAGGGGAGGTCAGTGTGCGAGGGGAAGGGGAGTTCAGTGTGCGAGGGGAAGATTAGGTCAGTGTGCGAGGGAAATGGTAGGTCAGTGTGCGAGGGAAATGGTAGGTCAGTGTGCGAGGGAAATGGTAGGTCAGTGTGCGAGGGGAAGGGGAGGTCATTGTGCTAATGAAAGGGGAGGTAAGCGTACGAGGGAAAGGGGAGGTCAGTGTGCGAGGGGAAGGGGAGGTCAGTGAGCGAGGTTAAGTGGAGGTCAGTGTGCGAGGAGAAGGGAAGGTCAGTGTGCCAGGGGAAGGGGAGGTCAGTGTGCGAGGGGAAGGTGAGGTCAAAATGCAAGGGGAAGGGGAGATCAGTGTCTGAGGGGAAAGGGCCAGCAGTGTGTGAGGGGATTGGGACATCCGTGTGCGAGGGGAAGGTGAGGTCAGTTGGCGAGGGAAAGGGGAGGTCCCTGTGCGTGGGGAAGGGGAGGTCAATGTGCGAGGGGAAGGGGAGGTCAGTGTGCGAGGGAAAGGGGAGGTCAGTGTGCGAGGGGAAGGAGAGGTCTTTGTGAGAGGTGAAGGGGAGGTCAGTGTGCGAGGGGAAGTGGAGGCCAGTGTGCGAGGGGAAGGGGAGGCCTGTGGGCGAGGGGAAGGGGAGGTCAGTGTGCGAGGGGAAGGGGAGGTCATTGTTCGAGGGGAAGGGGATGTCAAATGCGCGAGGGGTAGGTGAGTTCAGTGTGCGAGGGGAACGGGAGATCAGTGTGCGAGGGGAAGGGGAGGTCAGTGTTCGAGGGTAAGGGGAGGTCCATGTGCGAGTGGAAGGGGATGTCAGTGTGCGAGGGGAAGGGGAGGTCCATGTGTGAAGGGAAGGGGTGGTCAGTGTGCGAGGGGTAGGTAAGTTCAGTGTGCGAGTGGAAGGGGAGGAGAGTGTGCGAGGGGAGGTCAGTGTGCGAGGGGTAGGTAAGGTCAGTGTGCGAGTGGTAGGGGAGGTCAGTGTGGGAGGGGAAGCGGAGGTCAGAGTGCGAGGAGAAGGGGAGGTCAGTGTGGGAGGGGAAGGGGAGCTCAGTGTGCGAGTGGTCGGCGAGTTCAGTGTGCGAGGGGAAGGAGAGGTCAGTGTGCGAGGCGAAGGGGAGGTCAGTTTGCGAGGGGAAGGGGAGGTCAGTGTGCGAGGGGAAGGGGAGATCAGTGTCTGAGGGGAAAGGGCCAGCAGTGTGCGAGGGGATTGGGACATCCTTGTGCGAGGGGAAGGTGAGTTCAGCTGGCGAGGGAAAGGGGAGGTCTTTGTGAGAGGTGAAGGGGAGTTCAATGTGCGAGGGGAAGGTGAGGTCAGTGTGCGAGGGAAAGGGGAGGTCAGTGTGCGAGGCGAAGGAGAGGTCTTTGTGAGAGGTGAAGGGGAGGTCAGTGTGCGAGGGAAAGGGGACGCCAGTGTGCGAGGGGAAGGGGAGGCCAGTGTGCGAGGGGAAGGGGAGGTCAGAATGCAAGTGGAGGTGGAGCTCAGTGTCTGAGGGGATGGGGCCAGCAGTGTGTGTGGGGAAGTGGAGGTCAATGTGCGAGTGGAATGGTGGCCAGTGTGCGATGGGAAGTGGCAATCCGTGTGCGAGGGGAAGGGGTAGTTAGTGAACGAGGACAAGGGGAGATCAGTGTGCGAGGGGAAGGGGAGGTCAGTGCGCAAAGGGAAGGGGAAGACAGTGTGCGAGGGGAAGGGGAAGTCAGTGCGCGAGGGGAAGGGGAGGTCAGTGTGCGAGGGGAAGGGGAGGTCAGAGTGCGAGTGGAAGGGGAGGTCAGTGGGCGAGGGGAATGGGAGGTCAGTGGGCGAGGGGAAGGGGAAGTCATTGTGCGATGGGAAGGGGAGGTCAGTGTGCGAGGGGATTGGGACATCCTTGTGGGAGGGGAAGGTGAGATCAGTTTGTGAGGGGAAGGGGAGGTCAGTGTGCGAAGGAAAGGGGAAGTCTGTGCGCGAGGCGAAGGGGAGGTGAGAATTCTAGGGCAAGGGGAAGTCATTGTGCGAGGGGAAGGTGAGGTCAGTGTGCGAGGGAAAGGGGAGGTCAGTGTGCGAGGGAAAGGGGAGGTCAGTGTGCGAGGGGAAGGGGAGGTCAGTATGCGAGGGGAAGGGGAGGTCAGTATGCGAGGGGAAGGGGAGGTCAGTGTGCAAGGGGACGGGGTGTTTAGTGACGGAGGAGAAAGGGAGGTCAGTGTGCGAGGGGAAGGGGAGGTCAGTGTGCGAGGGGAAAGGGTGGTTAGTGAACGAGGAGAAGGTGAGGTCAGTGTGCGAGGGGTAGGTAAGTTCAGTGTGCGAGTGGAAGGTGAGGACAGTGTGCGAGGGGAGGTCAGTGTGCGAGGGGTAGGTAAGGTCAGTGTGCGAGTGGTAGGGGAGATCAGTGTGGGAGGGGAAGCGGAGCACAGAGTGCGAGGAGACGGGGAGGTCAGTGTGGGAGGGGAAGGGGAGGTCAGTGTGCAAGGTGAAGAGGAGGTCAGTGTGCGAGGCGAAGGGGAGGTCAGTGTGCGAGGGGAAGAGGACGTCAGTGTGCGAGGCGAAGGGGAGGTCAGTTTGCGAGGGGAAGGGGAGGTCAGTGTACGAGGGGAAGAGGACGTCAGGGTACGAGCAGATGGGGAGGTCAGTATCCGAGGGGAAGGGCTGATCAGAATGCAAGGGGAAGGGGAGCTCAGTGTCTGAGGGGATGGGGCCAGCAGTGTGTGTGGGGAAGTGGAGGTCAATGTGCAAGGGGAATGGTGGCCAGTGTGCGATGGGAAGTGGCAAACCGTGTGCGAGGGGAAGGGGAGGTCAATGTGCAAGGGGAAGAGGAAGTCAGTGCGCGATGGGAAGTGGCAATCCGTGTGCGAGGGGAAGGGGAGGTCAGTGCGCGAGGGGTAGGTAAGTTCAGTGTGCGAGGGGATGGGGAGGTCAGTTTGCAAGGGGAAGGTGAGGTCAGTTTGCAAGGGGAAGGTGAGGTCAGTGTGCAAGGGGAAGGTGAGGTCAGTGTGCAAGGGGAAGGGGAGGTCAGTGTGCGAGGGGATTGGGACATCCTTGTGGGAGGGAAAGGGGAGGTCAGTGTGGCAGTGGAAGGGGAAGTCATTGTGCGGGGTGAAGGGGAGCTCCGTGTGCGAGGGGAAGCGGAGGTCAGTGTGCGAGGGGAAGTGGAGGTCAGTGTGCGAGGGGAAGTGGAGGTCAGTGTGCGAGGGGAAGGGGAGGTCAGTGTGCGAGGGGAAGGGGAGGTCAGTGTGCGAGGTGAAGGGGAGCTCCGTGTGCGAGGGGAAGCGGAGGTCAGTGTGCGAGGGGAAGGGGAGGTCAGTGTGCGAGGGGAAGGGGAGGTCAGTGTGCGAGGGGAAGGGGCGGTCAGTGTGCGAGGGGAAGGGGAGGTCAGTGTGCGAGGGGAAGGGGAGGTCAGTGCGCAAAGGGAAGGGGAAGTCAGTGCGCAAGGGGAAGGGGAAGTCAGTGTGCGAGGGGAAGGGGAGGTCAGTGTGCGAGGGGAAGCGGAGGTCAGTTTGCAACGGGAAGGTGTGGTTAGTGAACGAGGAGAAGGGGAGATCAGTGTGCAATGGGAAGGGGAGGTCAGTGCGCAAAGGGGAGGGGAAGTGAGTGTGTGAGGGGAAGGGCAGGTCAATGTGCGTGGGGAAAGGGAGGTCAGTGTGCAAAGGGAAGGGGAGGTCAGTGTGCGAGGGGAAGGGGAGGTCAGTGTGCGAGGGGAAGGGGAAGTCATTGTGCGAGGGGAAGGGAAAGTCATTGTGCGAGGGGAAGGGGAGGTCAGTGTGTGAAGGGAAGGGGAGGTCAGTGTGCGAGGTGAAGGGGAGCTCCGTGTGCGAGGGGAAGCGGAGGTCAGTGTGCGAGGGGAAGGGGAGGTCAGTGTGCGAGGGGAAGGGGAGGTCAGTGTTCGAGGGTAACGGGAGGTCAGTGTGCGAGGCGAAGGGGGGGTCAGTGTGCGAGGGGAAGCGGAGGTCAGTTTGCAACGGGAAGGGGTGGTTAGTGAACGAGGAGAAGGGGAGATCAGTGTGCATTGGGAAGGGGAGGTCAGTGTGTGAGGGGAAGGGGAGGCCAGTGTGCGAGTGGAAGGGGAGGTCAGTGTGCGAGGGGAAGGGGAGGTCAGTGTGCGAGGGGAATGGGAAGTCAGTGTGCGAGGGGAAGGGGAAGTCAGTGCGCGAGGGGAAGGGATGGTCAGTGTGCAAGGGGAAGGGGAGGTCAGTGTGTGAGGGGAAGGGGAAGTCAGTGCGCGAGGGGAAGGGATGGTCAGTGTGTGAGGGGAAGGCGAGTTCAGTGTGCGAGGGGACGGGGTGGTTAGTGAATGAGGAGACGGGGAGGTCAGTTTACTAGGGGAAGGGGAGGTCAGAATGCAAGTGGAGGTGGAGCTCAGTGTCTGAGGGGATGGGGCCAGCAGTGTGCGATGGGAAGGGGCAATCCTTGTGCGAAAAGAAGGGGTGCTCAGTGTGCGAGGGGAAGGGGAAGTCAGTGTGCGAGGGGTAGGGGAGGTCAGTGTGCGAGGGGAAGTGGAGGTCCATGTGTGAAGGGAAGGGGTGGTCAGTGTGCGAGGGGTAGGTAAGGTCAGTGTGCGAGTGATAGGGGAGGTCAGTGTGGGAGGGGAAGCGGAGGTCAGAGTGCGAGGAGAAGGGGAGGTCAGTGTGGGAGGGGAAGCGGAGGTCAGAGTGCGAGGAGAAGGGGAGGTCAGTGTGGGAGGGGAAGGGGAGGTCAGTGTGCATGTGGTAGGCGAGTTCAGTGTGCGAGGGGAAGGAGAGGTCAGTGTGCGAGGGGAAAGAGAGGTCAGTGTGCGAGGCGAAGGGGAGGTCAATTTGCGAGGGGAAGAGGAGGTCAGTGTGCGAGGGGAAGGGGAGGTCAGTGTGCGAGGGGAAGGGGAGGTCAGTGTGCGAGGGGAAGGGGAAGTCAGTGTGCGAGGGGAAGATTAGGTCAGTGTGCGAGGGAAATGGTAGGTCAGTGTGCGAGGGGAAGGGGAGGTCATTGTGCTAATGAAAGGGGAGGTAAGCGTACGAGGGAAAGGGGAGGTCAGTGTGCGAGGGGAAGGGGAGGTCATTGTGCTAATGAAAGGGGAGGTAAGCGTACGAGGGAAAGGGGAGGTCAGTGTGCGAGGGGAAGGGGAGGTCAGTGAGCGAGGTTAAGTGGAGGTCAGTGTGCGAGGAGAAGGGAAGGTCAGTGTGCCAGGGGAAGGGGAGGTCAGTGTGTGAGGGGAAGGTGAGGTCAAAATGCAAGGGGAAGGGGAGATCAGTGTCTGAGGGGAAAGGGCCAGCAGTGTGCGAGGGGATTGGGACATCCGTGTGCGAGGGGAAGGTGAGGTCAGTTGGCGAGGGAAAGGGAAGATCTTTGTGCGTGGGGAAGGGGAGGTCAATGTGCGAGGGGAAGGGGAGGTCAGTGTGCGAGGGAAAGGGGAGGTCAGTGTGCGAGGGGAAGTGGAGGCCAGTGTGCGAGGGGAAGGGGAGGCCTGTGGGCGAGGGGAAGGGGAGGTCAGTGTGCGAGGGGAAGGGGAGGTCAGTGCGCAAAGGGAAGGGGAAGTCAGTGCGCAAGGGGAAGGGGAAGTCAGTGTGCGAGGGGAACGGGAGGTCAGTGTGCGAGGGGAAGCGGAGGTCAGTTTGCAACGGGAAGGTGTGGTTAGTGAACGAGGAGAAGGGGAGATCAGTGTGCAAAGGGAAGGGGAGGTCAGTGCGCAAAGGGGAGGGGAAGTGAGTGTGCGAGGGGAAGGGCAGGTCAATGTGCGTGGGGAAAGGGAGGTCAGTGTGCAAAGGGAAGGGGAGGTCAGTGTGCGAGGGGAAGGGGAAGTCATTGTGCGAGGGGAAGGGAAAGTCATTGTGCGAGGGGAAGGGGAGGTCAGTGTGTGAAGGGAAGGGGAGGTCAGTGTGCGAGGTGAAGGGGAGCTCCGTGTGCGAGGGGAAGGGGAGGTCAGTGTGCGAGGGGAAGGGGAGGTCAGTGTTCGAGGGTAACGGGAGGTCAGTGTGCGAGGCGAAGGGGGGGTCAGTGTGCGAGGGGAAGCGGAGGTCAGTTTGCAACGGGAAGGGGTGGTTAGTGAACGAGGAGAAGGGGAGATCAGTGTGCAATGGGAAGGGGAGGTCAGTGAGTGAGGGGAAGGGGAGGCCAGTGTGCGAGTGGAAGGGGAGGTCAGTGTGCGAGGGGAAGGGGAGGTCAGTGTGCGAGGGGAATGGGAAGTCAGTGTGCGAGGGGAAGGGGAAGTCAGTGCGCGAGGGGAAGGGATGGTCAGTGTGCAAGGGGAAGGGGAGGTCAGTGTGTGAGGGGAAGGGGAAGTCAGTGCGCGAGGGGAAGGGATGGTCAGTGTGTGAGGGGAAGGCGAGTTCAGTGTGCGAGGGGACGGGGTGGTTAGTGAATGAGGAGAAGGGGAGGTCAGTTTACTAGGGGAAGGGGAGGTCAGAATGCAAGTGGAGGTGGAGCTCAGTGTCTGAGGGGATGGGGCCAGCAGTGTGCGATGTGAAGGGGCAATCCTTGTGCGAAAAGAAGGGGTGCTCAGTGTGCGAGGGGAAGGGGAAGTCAGTGTGCGAGGGGTAGGGGAGGTCAGTGTGCGAGGGGAAGTGGAGGTCCATGTGTGAAGGGAAGGGGTGGTCAGTGTGCGAGGGGTAGGTAAGGTCAGTGTGCGAGTGATAGGGGAGGTCAGTGTGGGAGGGGAAGCGGAGGTCAGAGTGCGAGGAGAAGGGGAGGTCAGTGTGGGAGGGGAAGCGGAGGTCAGAGTGCGAGGAGAAGGGGAGGTCAGTGTGGGAGGGGAAGGGGAGGTCAGTGTGCATGTGGTAGGCGAGTTCAGTGTGCGAGGGGAAGGAGAGGTCAGTGTGCGAGGGGAAAGAGAGGTCAGTGTGCGAGGCGAAGGGGAGGTCAATTTGCGAGGGGAAGAGGAGGTCAGTGTGCGAGGGGAAGGGGAGGTCAGTGTGCGAGGGGAAGGGGAGGTCAGTGTGCGAGGGGAAGGGGAGGTCAGTGTGTGAAGGGAAGGGGAGGTCAGTGTGCGAGGTGAAGGGGAGCTCCGTGTGCGAGGGGAAGCGGAGGTCAGTGTGCGAGGGGAAGGGGAGGTCAGTGTGCGAGGGGAAGGGGAGGTCAGTGTTCGAGGGTAACGGGAGGTCAGTGTGCGAGGCGAAGGGGGGGTCAGTGTGCGAGGGGAAGCGGAGGTCAGTTTGCAACGGGAAGGGGTGGTTAGTGAACGAGGAGAAGGGGAGATCAGTGTGCAATGGGAAGGGGAGGTCAGTGAGTGAGGGGAAGGGGAGGCCAGTGTGCGAGGGGAAGGGGAGGTCAGTGTGCGAGGGGAAGGGGAGGTCAGTGTGCGAGGGGAATGGGAAGTCAGTGTGCGAGGGGAAGGGGAAGTCAGTGCGCGAGGGGAAGGGATGGTCAGTGTGCAAGGGGAAGGGGAGGTCAGTGTGTGAGGGGAAGGGGAAGTCAGTGCGCGAGGGGAAGGGATGGTCAGTGTGTGAGGGGAAGGCGAGTTCAGTGTGCGAGGGGACGGGGTGGTTAGTGAATGAGGAGACGGGGAGGTCAGTTTACTAGGGGAAGGGGAGGTCAGAATGCAAGTGGAGGTGGAGCTCAGTGTCTGAGGGGATGGGGCCAGCAGTGTGCGATGGGAAGGGGCAATCCTTGTGCGAAAAGAAGGGGTGCTCAGTGTGCGAGGGGAAGGGGAAGTCAGTGTGCGAGGGGTAGGGGAGGTCAGTGTGCGAGGGGAAGTGGAGGTCCATGTGTGAAGGGAAGGGGTGGTCAGTGTGCGAGGGGTAGGTAAGGTCAGTGTGCGAGTGATAGGGGAGGTCAGTGTGGGAGGGGAAGCGGAGGTCAGAGTGCGAGGAGAAGGGGAGGTCAGTGTGGGAGGGGAAGCGGAGGTCAGAGTGCGAGGAGAAGGGGAGGTCAGTGTGGGAGGGGAAGGGGAGGTCAGTGTGCATGTGGTAGGCGAGTTCAGTGTGCGAGGGGAAGGAGAGGTCAGTGTGCGAGGGGAAAGAGAGGTCAGTGTGCGAGGCGAAGGGGAGGTCAATTTGCGAGGGGAAGAGGAGGTCAGTGTGCGAGGGGAAGGGGAGGTCAGTGTGCGAGGGGAAGGGGAGGTCAGTGTGCGAGGGGAAGGGGAAGTCAGTGTGCGAGGGGAAGATTAGGTCAGTGTGCGAGGGAAATGGTAGGTCAGTGTGCGAGGGGAAGGGGAGGTCATTGTGCTAATGAAAGGGGAGGTAAGCGTACGAGGGAAAGGGGAGGTCAGTGTGCGAGGGGAAGGGGAGGTCATTGTGCTAATGAAAGGGGAGGTAAGCGTACGAGGGAAAGGGGAGGTCAGTGTGCGAGGGGAAGGGGAGGTCAGTGAGCGAGGTTAAGTGGAGGTCAGTGTGCGAGGAGAAGGGAAGGTCAGTGTGCCAGGGGAAGGGGAGGTCAGTGTGTGAGGGGAAGGTGAGGTCAAAATGCAAGGGGAAGGGGAGATCAGTGTCTGAGGGGAAAGGGCCAGCAGTGTGCGAGGGGATTGGGACATCCGTGTGCGAGGGGAAGGTGAGGTCAGTTGGCGAGGGAAAGGGAAGATCTTTGTGCGTGGGGAAGGGGAGGTCAATGTGCGAGGGGAAGGGGAGGTCAGTGTGCGAGGGAAAGGGGAGGTCAGTGTGCGAGGGGAAGTGGAGGCCAGTGTGCGAGGGGAAGGGGAGGCCTGTGGGCGAGGGGAAGGGGAGGTCAGTGTGCGAGGGGAAGGGGAGGTCAGTGCGCAAAGGGAAGGGGAAGTCAGTGCGCAAGGGGAAGGGGAAGTCAGTGTGCGAGGGGAACGGGAGGTCAGTGTGCGAGGGGAAGCGGAGGTCAGTTTGCAACGGGAAGGTGTGGTTAGTGAACGAGGAGAAGGGGAGATCAGTGTGCAAAGGGAAGGGGAGGTCAGTGCGCAAAGGGGAGGGGAAGTGAGTGTGCGAGGGGAAGGGCAGGTCAATGTGCGTGGGGAAAGGGAGGTCAGTGTGCAAAGGGAAGGGGAGGTCAGTGTGCGAGGGGAAGGGGAAGTCATTGTGCGAGGGGAAGGGAAAGTCATTGTGCGAGGGGAAGGGGAGGTCAGTGTGTGAAGGGAAGGGGAGGTCAGTGTGCGAGGTGAAGGGGAGCTCCGTGTGCGAGGGGAAGGGGAGGTCAGTGTGCGAGGGGAAGGGGAGGTCAGTGTTCGAGGGTAACGGGAGGTCAGTGTGCGAGGCGAAGGGGGGGTCAGTGTGCGAGGGGAAGCGGAGGTCAGTTTGCAACGGGAAGGGGTGGTTAGTGAACGAGGAGAAGGGGAGATCAGTGTGCAATGGGAAGGGGAGGTCAGTGAGTGAGGGGAAGGGGAGGCCAGTGTGCGAGTGGAAGGGGAGGTCAGTGTGCGAGGGGAAGGGGAGGTCAGTGTGCGAGGGGAATGGGAAGTCAGTGTGCGAGGGGAAGGGGAAGTCAGTGCGCGAGGGGAAGGGATGGTCAGTGTGCAAGGGGAAGGGGAGGTCAGTGTGTGAGGGGAAGGGGAAGTCAGTGCGCGAGGGGAAGGGATGGTCAGTGTGTGAGGGGAAGGCGAGTTCAGTGTGCGAGGGGACGGGGTGGTTAGTGAATGAGGAGAAGGGGAGGTCAGTTTACTAGGGGAAGGGGAGGTCAGAATGCAAGTGGAGGTGGAGCTCAGTGTCTGAGGGGATGGGGCCAGCAGTGTGCGATGTGAAGGGGCAATCCTTGTGCGAAAAGAAGGGGTGCTCAGTGTGCGAGGGGAAGGGGAAGTCAGTGTGCGAGGGGTAGGGGAGGTCAGTGTGCGAGGGGAAGTGGAGGTCCATGTGTGAAGGGAAGGGGTGGTCAGTGTGCGAGGGGTAGGTAAGGTCAGTGTGCGAGTGATAGGGGAGGTCAGTGTGGGAGGGGAAGCGGAGGTCAGAGTGCGAGGAGAAGGGGAGGTCAGTGTGGGAGGGGAAGCGGAGGTCAGAGTGCGAGGAGAAGGGGAGGTCAGTGTGGGAGGGGAAGGGGAGGTCAGTGTGCATGTGGTAGGCGAGTTCAGTGTGCGAGGGGAAGGAGAGGTCAGTGTGCGAGGGGAAAGAGAGGTCAGTGTGCGAGGCGAAGGGGAGGTCAATTTGCGAGGGGAAGAGGAGGTCAGTGTGCGAGGGGAAGGGGAGGTCAGTGTGCGAGGGGAAGGGGAGGTCAGTGTGCGAGGGGAAGGGGAAGTCAGTGTGCGAGGGGAAGATTAGGTCAGTGTGCGAGGGAAATGGTAGGTCAGTGTGCGAGGGGAAGCGGAGGTCATTGTGCTAATGAAAGGGGAGGTAAGCGTACGAGGGAAAGGGGAGGTCAGTGTGCGAGGGGAAGGGGAGGTCATTGTGCTAATGAAAGGGGAGGTAAGCGTACGAGGGAAAGGGGAGGTCAGTGTGCGAGGGGAAGGGGAGGTCAGTGAGCGAGGTTAAGTGGAGGTCAGTGTGCGAGGAGAAGGGAAGGTCAGTGTGCCAGGGGAAGGGGAGGTCAGTGTGCGAGGGGAAGGTGAGGTCAAAATGCAAGGGGAAGGGGAGATCAGTGTCTGAGGGGAAAGGGCCAGCAGTGTGCGAGGGGATTGGGACATCCGTGTGCGAGGGGAAGGTGAGGTCAGTTGGCGAGGGAAAGGGAAGATCTTTGTGCGTGGGGAAGGGGAGGTCAATGTGCGAGGGGAAGGGGAGGTCAGTGTGCGAGGGAAAGGGGAGGTCAGTGTGCGAGGGGAAGTGGAGGCCAGTGTGCGAGGGGAAGGGGAGGCCTGTGGGCGAGGGGAAGGGGAGGTCAGTGTGCCAGGGGAAGGGGATGTCAAATGCGCGAGGGGTAGGTGAGTTCAGTGTGCGAGGGGAAGGGGATGTCAAATGCGCGAGGGGTAGGTGAGTTCAGTGTGCGAGGGGAAGGGGAGGTCAGTGTTCGAGGGTAAGGGGAGGTCCATGTGCGAGTGGAAGGGGATGTCAGTGTGCGAGGGGAAGGGGAGGTCCATGTGTGAAGGGAAGGCGTGGTCAGTGTGCGAGGGGTAGGTAAGTTCAGTGTGCGAGTGGAAGGGGAGGAGAGTGTGCGAGGGGAGGTCAGTGTGCGAGTGGTAGGGGAGGTCAGTGTGGGAGGGGAAGCGGAGGTCAGAGTGCGAGGAGAAGGGGAGGTCAGTGTGGGAGGGGTAGGGGAGCTCAGTGTGCGAGTGGTCGGCGAGTTCAGTGTGCGAGGGGAAGGAGAGGTCAGTGTGCGAGGGGAAGGGGAGGACAGTGTGCGTGTGGTAGGCGAGTTCAGTGTGCGAGGGGAAGGAGAGGTCAGTGTGCGAGGGGAAGGAGAGGTCAGTGTGCGAGGCGAAGGGGAGGTCAATTTGCGAGGGGAAGGGGAGGTTAGTGTGCGAGGGGAAGGGGAGTTCAGTGTGCGAGGGGAAGGGGAAGTCAGTGTGCGAGGGGAAGATTAGGTCAGTGCGAGGGAAATGGTAGGTCAGTGTACGAGGGGAAGGGGAGGTCATTGTGCTAATGAAAGGGGAGGTAAGCATACGAGGGAAAGGGGAGGTCAGTGTGCGAGGGGAAGGGGAGGTCAGTGAGCGAGGTTAAGTGGAGGTCAGTGTGCGAGGAGAAGGGAAGGTCAGTGTGCCAGGGGAAGGGGAGGTCAGTGTGCGAGGGGAAGGTGAGGTCAAAATGCAAGGGGAAGGGGAGATCAGTGTCTGAGGGGAAAGGGCCAGCAGTGTGCGAGGGGATTGGGACATCCGTGTGCGAGGGGAAGGTGAGGTCAGTTGGCGAGGGAAAGGGGAGGTCTTTGTGAGAGGTGAAGGGGAGGTCAATGTGCGAGGGGAAGGAGAGGTCTTTGTGAGAGGTGAAGGGGAGGTCAGTGTGCGAGGGGAAGGAGAGGTCTTTGTGAGAGGTGAAGGGGAGGTCAGTGTGCGAGGGAAAAGGGAGGTCAGTGTGCGAGGGGAAGGAGAGGTCTTTGTGAGAGGTGAAGGGGTGGTCAGTGTGCGTGGGGTAGGTAAGTTCAGTGTGCGAGTGGAAGGGGAGGAGATTGTGCGAGGGGAGGTCAGTGTGCGAGGGGTAGGTAAGGTCAGTGTGCGAGTGGTAGGGGAGGTCAGTGTGGGAGGGGAAGCGGAGGTCAGAGTGCGAGGAGAAGGGGAGGTCAGTGTGGGAGGTGAAGGGGAGGTCAGTGTGCGAGTGGTCGGCGAGTTCAGTGTGCGAGGGGAAGGAGAGGTCAGTGTGCGAGGCGAAGGGGAGGTCAGTTTGCGAGGGGAAGGGGAGGTCAGTGTGCGAGGGGAAGGGGAGATCAGTGTCTGAGGGGAAAGGGCCAGCAGTGTGCGAGGGGATTGGGACATCCTTGTGCGAGGGGAAGGTGAGTTCAGCTGGCGAGGGAAAGGGGAGGTCTTTGTGAGAGGTGAAGAGGAGGTCAATGTGCGAGGGGAAGGTGAGGTCAGTGTGCGAGGGAAAGGGGAGGTCAGTGTGCGAGGGGAAGGAGAGGTCTTTGTGAGAGGTGAAGGGGAGGTCAGTGTGCGAGGGGAAGGGGACGCCAGTGTGCGAGGGGAAGGGGAGGCCAGTGTGCGAGGGGAAGGGGAGGTCAGAATGCAAGTGGAGGTGGAGCTCAGTGTCTGAGGGGATGGGGCCAGCAGTGTGCGTGGGGAAGTGGAGGTCAATGTGCGAGTGGAATGGTGGCCAGTGTGCGATGGGAAGTGGCAATCCGTGTGCGAGGGGAAGGGGTAGTTAGTGAACGAGGACAAGGGGAGATCAGTGTGCAAGGGGAAGGGGAGGTCAGTGCGCAAAGGGAAGGGGAAGTCAGTGAGCGAGGGGAAGGGGAGGTCAGTGTGCGAGGGGAAGGGGAGGTCAGTGTGCGAGGGGAAGGGGAATTCAGTGTGCGAGGGGAAGGGGAGGTCATTGTGCGAGGGGAAGGGGAGGTCAGTGCGCAAAGGGAAAGGGAAGTCAGTGCACGAGGGGAAGGGGCGGTCAGTGCGTGAGGGGAAGGGGAGGTCTGTGCGCAAAGGGAAGGGGAAGTCAGTGCGCGAGGGGAAGGGGAGGTCAGTGTGCGAGGGGAAGGGGAGGTCATTGTGCTAATGAAAGGGGAGGTAAGCGTACGAGGGAAAGGGGAGGTCAGTGTGCGAGGGGAAGGGGAGGTCAGTGAGCGAGGTTAAGTGGAGGTCAGTGTGCGAGGAGAAGGGAAGGTCAGTGTGCCAGGGGAAGGGGAGGTCAGTGTGCGAGGGGAAGGTGAGGTCAAAATGCAAGGGGAAGGGGAGATCAGTGTCTGAGGGGAAAGGGCCAGCAGTGTGCGAGGGGATTGGGACATCCGTGTGCGAGGGGAAGGTGAGGTCAGTTGGCGAGGAAAAGGGGAGGTCTTTGTGAGAGGTGAAGGGGAGGTCAATGTGCGTGGGGAAGGGGAGGTCAGTGTGCGAGGGGAAGGAGAGGTCTTTGTGAGAGGTGAAGGGGAGGTCAGTGTGCGAGGGAAAAGGGAGGTCAGTGTGCGAGGGGAAGGAGAGGTCTTTGTGAGAGGTGAAGGGGAGGTCAGTGTGCGAGGGAAAAGGGAGGTCAGTGTGCGAGGGGAAGGAGAGGTCTTTGTGAGAGGTGAAGGGGTGGTCAGTGTGCGAGGGGTAGGTAAGTTCAGTGTGCGAGTGGAAGGGGAGGAGATTGTGCGAGGGGAGGTCAGTGTGCGAGGGGTAGGTAAGGTCAGTGTGCGAGTGGTAGGGGAGGTCAGTGTGGGAGGGGAAGCGGAGGTCAGAGTGCGAGGAGAAGGGGAGGTCAGTGTGGGAGGGGAAGGGGAGCTCAGTGTGCGAGTGGTCGGCGAGTTCAGTGTGCGAGGGGAAGGAGAGGTCAGTTTGCGAGGGGAAGGGGAGGTCAGTGTGCGAGGGGAAGGGGAGATCAGTGTCTGAGGGGAAAGGGCCAGCAGTGTGAGAGGGGATTGGGACATCCTTGTGCGAGGGGAAGGTGAGTTCAGCTGGCGAGGGAAAGGGGAGGTCTTTGTGAGAGGTGAAGGGGAGGTCAATGTGCGAGGGGAAGGTGAGGTCAGTGTGCGAGGGAAAGGGGAGGTCAGTGTGCGAGGGGAAGGAGAGGTCTTTGTGAGAGGTGAAGGGGAGGTCAGTGTGCGAGGGGAAGGGGAGGCCAGTGTGCGAGGGGAAGGGGAGGTCAGAATGCAAGTGGAGGTGGAGCTCAGTGTCTGAGGGGATGGGGCCAGCAGTGTGCGTGGGGAAGTGGAGGTCAATGTGCGAGTGGAATGGTGGCCAGTGTGCGATGGGAAGTGGCAATCCGTGTGCGAGGGGAAGGGGTAGTTAGTGAACGAGGACAAGGGGAGATCAGTGTGCAAGGGGAAGGGGAGGTCAGTGCGCAAAGGGAAGGGGAAGTCAGTGAGCGAGGGGAAGGCGAGGTCAGTGTGCGAGGGGAAGGGGAGGTCAGTGTGCGAGGGGAAGGGGAATTCAGTGTGCGAGGGGAAGGGGAGGTCATTGTGCGAGGGGAAGGGGAGGTCAGTGCGCAAAGGGAAAGGGAAGTCAGTGCACGAGGGGAAGGGGCGGTCAGTGCGCGAGGGGAAGGGGAGGTCTGTGCGCAAAGGGAAGGGGAAGTCAGTGCGCGAGGGGAAGGGGAGGTCAGTGTGCGAGGGGAAGGGGAGGTCAGTGTGCGAGAGCAAGGAGCGGTCAGTGTGCGAGGGGAAGGGGGGTCAGAGTGCGAGTGGAAGGGGAGGTCAGTGTGCGATGGGAATGGGAGGTCAGTGGGCGAGGGGAAGGGGAGGTCATTGTGCGATGGGATTGGGACATCCTTTTGGGAGGGGAAGGTGAGATCAGTTTGTGAGGGGAAGGGGAGGTCAGTGTGCGAAGGAAAGGGGAAGTCTGTGCGCGAGGCGAAGGGGAGGTCAGAATTCGAGGGCAAGGGGAAGTCATTGTGCGAGGGGAAGGTGAGGTCAGTGTGCGAGGGAAAGGGGAGGTCAGTGTGCGAGGGAAAGGGGAGGTCAGTGTGCGAGGGGAAGGGGAGGTCAGTATGCAAGGGGAAGGGGAGCTCAGTGTCTGAGGGGATGGGGCCAGCAGTGTGTGTGGGGAAGTGGAGGTCAATGTGCAAGGGGAATAGTGGCCAGTGTGCGATGGGAAGTGGCAATCCGTGTGCGAGGGGAAGGTGAGGTCATTGTGCGAGGGGAAGGTGAGGTCAGTGTGCAAGGGGAAGGGGAGGTCAGTGTGCGAGGGGAGGGACATCCTTGTGGGAGGGAAAGGGGAGGTCAGTGTGGCAGTGGAAGGGGAAGTCATTGTGCGAGGTGAAGGGGTGCTCCGTGTGCGAGGGGAAGCGGAGGACAGTGTGCGAGGGGAAGGGCAGGTCAATGTGCGAGGGGAAGGGGAGGTCAGTGTTCGAGGGTAACGGGAGGTCAGTGTGCGAGGCGAATGGGGGGGTCAGTGTGCGAGGGGAAGCGGAGGTCAGTTTGCAACGGGAAGGGGTGGTTAGTGAACGAGGAGAAGGGGAGATCAGTGTGCAAAGGGAAGGGGAAGTCAGTGAGTGAGGGGAAGGGGAGGTCAGTGCGCATGGGGAAGGGGAAGTCATGGTGCGAGGGGAAGGGGAGGTCAGTGTGTGAAGGGAAGGGGAGGTCAGTGTGCGAGGGGAAGGGGAGGTCAGTGTGCCAGGGGAAGGGGAGGTCAGTATTTGAGGGTAACGGGAGGTCAGTGTGCGAGGCAAAGGGGGGGTCAGTGTGCGAGGGGAAGGGGAGGTCAGTATTCGAGGGTAACGGGAGGTCAGTGTGCGAGGCAAAGAGGGGGTCAGTGTGCGAGGGGAAGCGGAGGTCAGTTTGCAACGGGAAGGGGTGGTTAGTGAACGAGGAGAAGGGGAAATCAGTGTGCAGTGGGAAGGGGAGGTCAGTGAGCGAGGGGAAGGGCAGGTCAATGTGCGTGGGGAAGGGGAGGTCAGTGTGCAAAGGGAAGGGGAGGTCAGTGTGCGAGGGGAAGGGGAGGTCAGTGTGCGAGGGGAATGGGAGGTCAGTGTGCGAGGGGAAGGGGAGGTCAGTGTGCGAGGGGAAGGGGAAGTCAGTGCGCGAGGGGAAGGGCAAAACAGTGTGCGAGGGGAAGGGGAGGTCAGTGCGCGAGGGGAAGGGGAGGTCAGTGCGCAAAGGGAAGGGGAAGTCACTGCGCGAGGGGAAGGGATGGTTAGTGTGCGAGGGGAAGGGGATGTCAGTGCGCGAGGGGTAGGTAAGTTCAGTGTGCGAGGGGAAGGGGAGGTCAGTGCGCGAGGGGAAGGGGAGGTCATTGTGCGCGAGGGGTAGGTAAGTTCAGTGTGCGAGGGGATGGGGAGGTCAGTTTGCAAGGGGAAGGTGAGGTCAGTGTGCGAGGGGAAGCGGAGGTCAGTGTGCGAGGGGAAGCGGAGGTCAGTGTGCGAGGGGAAGGGGAGGTCAGTGTGCGAGGGGAAGGGGAGCTCCGTGTGCGAGGGGAAGCGGAGGTCAGTGTGCGAGGGGAAGGGCAGGTCAATGTGCGTGGGGAAGGGGAGGTCAGTGTGCGAGGGGAAGGGGAAGTCAGTGTGCGAGTGGAAGGGGAGGTCAGTGTGCGAGAGGAAGGGGAGGTCAGTGTGCGAGGGGAAGGGGAAGTCAGTGTGCGAGTGGAAGGGGAGGTCAGTGTGCGAGAGGAAGGGGAGGTCAGTGTGCGAGGGGAAGGGGAAGTCAGTGTGCGAGTGGAAGGGGAGGTCAGTGTGCGAGAGGAAGGGGAGGTCAGTGTGCGAGGGGAAGGGGAAGTCAGTGTGCGAGTGGAAGGGGAGGTCAGTGTGCGAGAGGAAGGGGAGGTCAGTGTGCGAGGGGAAGGGGAAGTCAGTGTGCGAGTGGAAGGGGAGGTCAGTGTGTGAGAGGAAGGGGATGTCAGTGTGCGAGGGGAAGGGGAGGTCAGTGCACGAGGGGAAGGGGAGGTCAGTGCGCAAAGGGAAGGGGAAGTCAGTGCGCGAGGGGAAGGGGAGGTCAGTGTGCGAGGGGAAGGGGAGGTCAGTTTGCGAGGGGAAGGTGAGGTCAGTGTGCAAGGGGAAGGGGAGGTCAGTGTGCGAGGGGAAGGGGAGGTCAGTTTGCGAGGGGAAGGTGAGGTCAGTGTGCAAGGGGAAGGGGAGGTCAGTGCGCAAAGGGAAGGGGAAGTCAGTGTGCGAGGGGAAGGGGAGGTCAGTTTGCGAGGGGAAGGTGAGGTCAGTGTGCAAGGGGAAGGGGAGGTCAGTGTGCGAGGGGATTGGGACATCCTTGTGGGAGGGAAAGGGGAGGTCAGTGTGGCAGTGGAAGGGGAAGTCATTGTGCGAGGTGAAGGGGAGCTCCATGTGCGAGGGGAAGCGGAGGTCAGTGTGCGAGGGGAAGGGGAGCTCCGTGTGCGAGGCGAAGGGGAAGTCAGTGTGCGAGGGGAAGCGGAGGTCAGTTTGCAACGGGAAGGGGTGGTTAGTGAACGAGGAGAAGGGGAGATCAGTGTGCAGTGGGAAGGGGAGGTCAGTGAGCGAGGGGAAGGGCAGGTCAATGTGCGTGGGGAAGGGGAGGTCAGTGTGCAAAGGGAAGGGGAGGTCAGTGTGCGAGGGGAAGGGGAAGTCAGTGCGCGTGGGGAAGGGGAAGTCAGTGTGCGAGTGGAAGGGGAGGTCAGTGTGCGAGGGGAAGGGGAGGTCAGTGTGCGAGGGGAATGGGAGGTCAGTGTGCGAGGGGAAGGGGAGGTCAGTGTGCGAGGGGAAGGGGAAGTCAGTGCGCGAGGGGAAGGGCAAAACAGTGTGCGAGGGGAAGGGGAGGTCAGTGCGCGAGGGGAAGGGGAGGTCAGTGCGCAAAGGGAAGGGGAAGTCACTGCGCGAGGGGAAGGGATGGTTAGTGTGCGAGGGGAAGGGGATGTCAGTGCGCGAGGGGTAGGTAAGTTCAGTGTGCGAGGGGAAGGGGAGGTCAGTGCGCGAGGGGAAGGGGAGGTCATTGTGCGCGAGGGGTAGGTAAGTTCAGTGTGCGAGGGGATGGGGAGGTCAGTTTGCAAGGGGAAGGTGAGGTCAGTGTGCGAGGGGAAGCGGAGGTCAGTGTGCGAGGGGAAGCGGAGGTCAGTGTGCGAGGGGAAGGGGAGGTCAGTGTGCGAGGGGAAGGGGAGCTCCGTGTGCGAGGGGAAGCGGAGGTCAGTGTGCGAGGGGAAGGGCAGGTCAATGTGCGTGGGGAAGGGGAGGTCAGTGTGCGAGGGGAAGGGGAAGTCAGTGTGCGAGTGGAAGGGGAGGTCAGTGTGCGAGAGGAAGGGGAGGTCAGTGTGCGAGGGGAAGGGGAAGTCAGTGTGCGAGTGGAAGGGGAGGTCAGTGTGCGAGAGGAAGGGGAGGTCAGTGTGCGAGGGGAAGGGGAAGTCAGTGTGCGAGTGGAAGGGGAGGTCAGTGTGCGAGAGGAAGGGGAGGTCAGTGTGCGAGGGGAAGGGGAAGTCAGTGTGCGAGTGGAAGGGGAGGTCAGTGTGCGAGAGGAAGGGGAGGTCAGTGTGCGAGGGGAAGGGGAAGTCAGTGTGCGAGTGGAAGGGGAGGTCAGTGTGTGAGAGGAAGGGGATGTCAGTGTGCGAGGGGAAGGGGAGGTCAGTGCACGAGGGGAAGGGGAGGTCAGTGCGCAAAGGGAAGGGGAAGTCAGTGCGCGAGGGGAAGGGGAGGTCAGTGTGCGAGGGGAAGGGGAGGTCAGTTTGCGAGGGGAAGGTGAGGTCAGTGTGCAAGGGGAAGGGGAGGTCAGTGTGCGAGGGGAAGGGGAGGTCAGTTTGCGAGGGGAAGGTGAGGTCAGTGTGCAAGGGGAAGGGGAGGTCAGTGCGCAAAGGGAAGGGGAAGTCAGTGTGCGAGGGGAAGGGGAGGTCAGTTTGCGAGGGGAAGGTGAGGTCAGTGTGCAAGGGGAAGGGGAGGTCAGTGTGCGAGGGGATTGGGACATCCTTGTGGGAGGGAAAGGGGAGGTCAGTGTGGCAGTGGAAGGGGAAGTCATTGTGCGAGGTGAAGGGGAGCTCCATGTGCGAGGGGAAGCGGAGGTCAGTGTGCGAGGGGAAGGGGAGCTCCGTGTGCGAGGCGAAGGGGAAGTCAGTGTGCGAGGGGAAGCGGAGGTCAGTTTGCAACGGGAAGGGGTGGTTAGTGAACGAGGAGAAGGGGAGATCAGTGTGCAGTGGGAAGGGGAGGTCAGTGAGCGAGGGGAAGGGCAGGTCAATGTGCGTGGGGAAGGGGAGGTCAGTGTGCAAAGGGAAGGGGAGGTCAGTGTGCGAGGGGAAGGGGAAGTCAGTGCGCGTGGGGAAGGGGAAGTCAGTGTGCGAGTGGAAGGGGAGGTCAGTGTGCGAGGGGAAGGGGAGGTCAGTGTGCGAGGGGAATGGGAGGTCAGTGTGCGAGGGGAAGGGGAGGTCAGTGTGCGAGGGGAAGGGGAAGTCAGTGCGCGAGGGGAAGGGCAAAACAGTGTGCGAGGGGAAGGGGAGGTCAGTGCGCGAGGGGAAGGGGAGGTCAGTGCGCAAAGGGAAGGGGAAGTCACTGCGCGAGGGGAAGGGATGGTTAGTGTGCGAGGGGAAGGGGATGTCAGTGCGCGAGGGGTAGGTAAGTTCAGTGTGCGAGGGGAAGGGGAGGTCAGTGCGCGAGGGGAAGGGGAGGTCATTGTGCGCGAGGGGTAGGTAAGTTCAGTGTGCGAGGGGATGGGGAGGTCAGTTTGCAAGGGGAAGGTGAGGTCAGTGTGCGAGGGGAAGCGGAGGTCAGTGTGCGAGGGGAAGCGGAGGTCAGTGTGCGAGGGGAAGGGGAGGTCAGTGTGCGAGGGGAAGGGGAGCTCCGTGTGCGAGGGGAAGCGGAGGTCAGTGTGCGAGGGGAAGGGCAGGTCAATGTGCGTGGGGAAGGGGAGGTCAGTGTGCGAGGGGAAGGGGAAGTCAGTGTGCGAGTGGAAGGGGAGGTCAGTGTGCGAGAGGAAGGGGAGGTCAGTGTGCGAGGGGAAGGGGAAGTCAGTGTGCGAGTGGAAGGGGAGGTCAGTGTGCGAGAGGAAGGGGAGGTCAGTGTGCGAGGGGAAGGGGAAGTCAGTGTGCGAGTGGAAGGGGAGGTCAGTGTGCGAGAGGAAGGGGAGGTCAGTGTGCGAGGGGAAGGGGAAGTCAGTGTGCGAGTGGAAGGGGAGGTCAGTGTGCGAGAGGAAGGGGAGGTCAGTGTGCGAGGGGAAGGGGAAGTCAGTGTGCGAGTGGAAGGGGAGGTCAGTGTGTGAGAGGAAGGGAATGTCAGTGTGCGAGGGGAAGGGGAGGTCAGTGCACGAGGGGAAGGGGAGGTCAGTGCGCAAAGGGAAGGGGAAGTCAGTGCGCGAGGGGAAGGGGAGGTCAGTGTGCGAGGGGAAGGGGAGGTCAGTTTGCGAGGGGAAGGTGAGGTCAGTGTGCAAGGGGAAGGGGAGGTCAGTGTGCGAGGGGAAGGGGAGGTCAGTTTGCGAGGGGAAGGTGAGGTCAGTGTGCAAGGGGAAGGGGAGGTCAGTGCGCAAAGGAAAGGGGAAGTCAGTGTGCGAGGGGAAGGGGAGGTCAGTTTGCGAGGGGAAGGTGAGGTCAGTGTGCAAGGGGAAGGGGAGGTCAGTGTGCGAGGGGATTGGGACATCCTTGTGGGAGGGAAAGGGGAGGTCAGTGTGGCAGTGGAAGGGGAAGTCATTGTGCGAGGTGAAGGGGAGCTCCATGTGCGAGGGGAAGCGGAGGTCAGTGTGCGAGGGGAAGGGGAGCTCCGTGTGCGAGGCGAAGGGGAAGTCAGTGTGCGAGGGGAAGCGGAGGTCAGTTTGCAACGGGAAGGGGTGGTTAGTGAACGAGGAGAAGGGGAGATCAGTGTGCATTGGGAAGGGGAGGTCAGTGCGCAAAGGGGAGGGGAAGTCAGTGAGCGAGGGGAAGCGCAGGTCAATGTGCATGGGGAAGGGGAGGTCAGTGTGGGAGGGGAAGGGGAGGTCAGTGTGCGAGGGGAATGGGAAGTCAGTGAGCGAGGGGAAAGGGAAGTCAGTGCGCAAAGGGAAGGGGAAGTCAGTGTGCGAGGGGAAGGGGAGGTCAGTGCGCGAGGGGAAGGGGAAGTCAGTGCACGAGGGGAAGGGGAGGTCATTGTGCACGAGGGGAAGGGGAAGTCATTGTGCACGAGGGGAAGGGGAGGTCAGTGCGCAAAGGGAAGGGGAAGTCAGTGTGCGAGGGGAAGGGATGGTTAGTGTGCGAGGGGAAGGGGAAGTCAGTGCACGAGGGGAAGGGGAGGTCAGTGCACGAGGGGAAGGAGAGGTCAGTGCACGAGGGGAAGGGGAGGTCAGTGTGTGAGGGGAAGGGGAGGTCAGTGTGCGAGGGGAAGGGGCCGTCAGTGTGCCAGTGCAAGGCGAGTTCAGTGTGCGAGGGGACGGGGTGGTTAGTGAATGGGGAGAAGGGGAGGTCAGTGTGGGAGGTGAAGGGCAGGTCAGTATGCGTGGGGAAGGGGAGGTCAGTTTACTAGGGGAAGAGGAGGTCAGAATGCAAGTGGAGGTGGAGCTCAGTGTCTGAGGGGATGGGGCCAGCAGTGTGCGATGGGAAGGGGCAATCCTTGTGCGAAAAGAAGGGGTGCTCAGTGTGCGAGGGGAAGGGGAAGTCAGTGTGCAAGGGGTAGGGGAGGTCAGTGTGCGAGGGGAAGGAGAGGTCCATGTGTGAGTGGAAGGGGATGTCAGTGTGCAAGGGGAAGGGGAGGTCCATGTGTGAAGGGAAGGGGTGGTCAGTGTGCGAGGGGTAGGTAAGTTCAGTGTGCAAGTGGAAGGGGAGGACAATGTGCGAGGGGAGGTCAGTGTGCGAGGGGTAGGTAAGGTCAGTGTGCGAGTGGTAGGGGAGGTCAGTGTGGGAGGGGAAGCGGAGGTCAGAGTGCGAGGAGAAGGGGAGGTCAGTGTGGGAGGGGAAGGGGAGGTCAGTGTGCATGTGGTAGGCGAGTTCAGTGTGCGAGGGGAAGGAGAGGTCAGTGTGCGAGGGGAAGGAGAGGTCAGTGTGCGAGGCGAAGGGGAGGTCAATTTGCGAGGGGAAGAGGAGGTCAGTGTGCGAGGGGAAGGGGAGTTCAGTGTGCGAGGGGAAGGGGAAGTCAGTGTGCGAGGGGAAGATTAGCTCAGTGTGCGAGGGAAATGGTAGGTCAGTGTGCGAGGGGAAGGGGAGGTCATTGTGCTAATGAAAGGGGAGGTAAGCGTACGAGGGAAAGGGGAGGTCAGTGTGCGAGGGGAAGGGGAGGTCAGTGAGCGAGGTTAAGTGGAGGTCAGTGTGCGAGGAGAAGGGAAGGTCAGTGTGCCAGGGGAAGGGGAGGTCAGTGTGCGAGGGGAAGGTGAGGTCAAAATGCAAGGGGAAGGGGAGTTCAGTGTCTGAGGGGAAAGGGCCAGCAGTGTGCGAGGGGATTGGGACATCTGTGTGCGAGGGGAAGGTGAGGTCAGTTGGCGAGGGAAAGGGGAGGTCTTTGTGAGAGGTGAAGGGGAGGTCAATGTGCGAGGGGAAGGTGAGGTCAGTTGGCGAGGGAAAGGGGAGGTCTTTGTGAGAGGTGAAGGGGAGGTCAGTGTGCGAGGGGAAGGGGAGGCCAGTGTGCGAGGGGAAGGGGAGGCCTGTGGGTGAGGGGAAGGGGAGGTCAGTGTGCGAGGGGAAGGGGAGGTCAGTGTGCGAGGGGAAGGGGAGGTCAGTGTGCGAGGGGAAAGGGAGGTCAGTGTGCGAGGGGAAGGGGAGTTCAGAATGCAAGTGGAGGTGGAGCTCAGTGTCTGAGGGGATGGGGCCAGCAGTGTGCGTGGGGAAGTGGAGGTCAATGTGCAAGGGGAAGGGGATGTCATTGTGCGAGGGGCAGGGGATGTCAAATGCGCGAGGGGTAGGTGAGTTCAGTGTGCGAGGGGAACGGGAGATCAGTGTGCGAGGGGAAGGGGAGGTCAGTGTTCGAGGGTAAGGGGAGGTCAGTGTGCGAGGCGAAGGGGAGGTCAGTGTGCGAGGGGAAGGGGAGGTCAGTTTGCGACGGGAAGGGGTGGATAGTGAACGAGGAGAAGGGGAGATCACTGTGCAAGGGGAAGGGGAAGTCAGTGTGCGATGGGAAGTGGCAATCCATGTGCGAGGGGAAGGAGGTCATTGTGTAGGGGAAGGGGAGGTCAGTGTGCGAGGGGAAGGGGAGGTCAGTGTGCGAGGGGAAGCGGAGGTCAGTTTGCGACGGGAAGGGGTGGTTAGTGAACGAGGAGAAGGGGAGATCAGTGTGCAATGGGAAGGGGAAGTCAGTGTGCGAGGGGAAGGGGAGGTCAGTGTGCGAGGGGAAGGGGAGGTCAGAGTGCGAGTGGAAGGGGAGGTCATTGTGCGACGGGAAGGTGAGGTCAGTGTGCGAAGGGAAGGGGAGGTCAGTGTGCGAAGGGAAGGGGAGGTCAGTGTGCAAGGGGAAGGGGAGGTCAGTGTGCCAGTGCAAGGGGAGGTCAGTGTGCCAGTGCAAGGGGACTTCAGTGTGCGAGGGGACGGGGTGGTTAGTGAACGAGGAGAAGGGGAGGTCAGTGTGCGAGGGGAAGGGGAGGTCAGTGTGGGAGGTGAAGGGCAGCTCAGTGTGCGTGGGGAAGGGGAGGTCAGTTTACTAGGGGAAGGGGAGGTCAGAATGCAAGTGGGGGTGGAGCTCAGTGTCTGAGGGGATGGGGCCAGCAGTGTGCGATGGGAAGGGGCAATCCTTGTGCGAAAAGAAGGGGTGGTCAGTGTGCGAGGGGAAGGGGAAGTCAGTGTGCGAGGGGTAGGGGAGGTCAGTGTGCGAGGGGAAGGGGAGGTCCATGTGCGAGTGGAAGGGGATGTCAGTGTGCGAGGGGAAGGGGATGTCAGTGTGCGAGGGGAAGGGGAGGTCCATGTGCGAAGGGAAGGGGTGGTCAGTGTGCGAGGGGTAGGTAAGTTCAGTGTGCGAGTGGAAGGGGAGGACAGTGTGCGAGTGGAGGTCAATGTGCGAGTGGTAGGGGAGGTCAGTGTGGGAGGGGTAGCGGAGGTCAGAGTGCAAGGAGAAGGGGAGGTCAGTGTGGGAGGGGAAGGGGAGGTCAGTGTACGAGTGGTAGGCGAGTTCAGTGTGCGAGGGGAAGGAGAGGTCAGTGTGCGAGGGGAAGGGGAGGTCAGTGTGCGAGGGGAAGGGGAGGTCAGTTGACGAGGGGAAGCGGAGGTCAGTGTACGAGGGGAAGGGGAGGTCTTTGTGAGAGGTGAAGGGGAGGTCAGTGTGCGAGGGGAAGGTGAGGTCTCTTGGCGAGGGAAAGGGGAGGTCAGTGTGCGAGGGTAAGGGGAGGTCAGTGTGCGAGGGGAAGGGGAGTTCTTTGTGAGAGGTGAAGGGGAGGTCAGTGTGCGAGGGGAAGGGGAGTTCAGTGTGCGAGGGGAAGGGGAGGTCAGTGTGCGAGGGGAAGGGGAGGTCAGTGTGCGAGGGGAAGGGGAGGTCCATGTGCGAAGGGAAGGGGTGGTCAGTGTGCGAGGGGTAGGTAAGTTCAGTGTGCGAGTGGAAGGGGAGGACAGTGTGCGAGTGGAGGTCAGTGTGCGAGTGGTAGGGGAGGTCAGTGTGGGAGGGGTAGCGGAGGTCAGAGTGCAAGGAGAAGGGGAGGTCAGTGTGGGAGGGGAAGGGGAGGTCAGTGTACGAGTGGTAGGCGAGTTCAGTGTGCGAGGGGAAGGAGAGGTCAGTGTGCGAGGGGAAGGGGAGGTCAGTGTGCGAGGGGAAGGGGAGGTCAGTTGACGAGGGGAAGCGGAGGTCAGTGTACGAGGGGAAGGGGAGGTCTTTGTGAGAGGTGAAGGGGAGGTCAGTGTGCGAGGGGAAGGTGAGGTCTCTTGGCGAGGGAAAGGGGAGGTCAGTGTGCGAGGGTAAGGGGAGGTCAGTGTGCGAGGGGAAGGGGAGTTCTTTGTGAGAGGTGAAGGGGAGGTCAGTGTGCGAGGGGAAGGGGAGGTCAGTGTGCGAGGGGAAGGGGAGGTCAGTGTGCGAGGGGAAGGGGAGGTCAGTGTGCGAGGGGAAGGGGAGGTCAGTGTGCGAGGCGAAGGGGAGGTCTTTGTGAGAGGTGAAGGGGAGGTCAGTGTGCGAGGGGAAGGGGAGGTCAGTGTGCGAGGGGAAGCGGAGGTAAGCGTACGAGGGAAAGGGGAGGTCAGTGTGCGAGGGGAAGGGGAGGTCAGTGAGCGAGGTTAATTGGAGGTCAGTGTGCGAGGAGAAGGGAAGGTCAGTGTGTGAGGGGAAGGGGAGGTCAGTGTGCGAGGGGAAGGAGAGGTCAAAATGCAAGGGCAAGAGGAGCTTAATGTCCGAAGGGAAGGGGCGGTCAGTGTGCGAGGGGAAGAGGAGGTCAGTATATGAGGGGAAGGGGAGGTCAGTGTGCGAGGGAAAGGGGAGTTCAGTGTACGAGGGGAAGGGGAGGTCAGTGTGTGGGGGGATGTAGAGGTCATTGTATGAGGGGAAGGGGAGGTCAGTGTGCGAGGGGAAGGAGAGGTCAGTGTGCGAGGGGAAGGGGTAGTCAGTGTGCGAGCGGTAGGGGAGGTCAGTGTGCGAGGGGAAGGGGAGGTCCATGTGCGAGTGGAAGGGGATGTCAGTGTGCCAGGGGAAGGGGAGATCAGTGTCCGAGGGGAAGGGGAGGTCAGTGTGCGAGGAGAATGGCAGGTCAGTGTGCGAGGGGATTGGGAGGTCAGTGTGCGAGTGGAAGGGGAGGTCATTGTGCGAGGGGAAGGGGAGGTCAGTGTGCGAGGGGAAGGGGAGGTCAGTATGCGAGTGGAAGTGGAGGTCAGTGTGCGAGGGGATTGGGAGGTCAATGTGCGAGTGGAAGGGGAGGTCAGCGTGCGAGGGGAAGGGGATGTCAGTGTGCAAGGGGATTGGGAGGTCAGTGTGCGAGAGGAAGGGGAGGTCACTGTGCGAGGGTAAGGGGAGGTCAGTGTGCGAGGGAAAGGGGAGGTCAGTTTGCGAGGGGAAGGGGAGGTCACTGTGCGAGGAGAAGGGGAGGTCAGTGTGCGATGAGAAGGTGATTTTAGTGTGCAGGGGCAAGGACGTCACTGTGAGAATCTGTGGATACACATTTGCTGTTGAGGATGTCCATGTGTTCGAGTGGTGTCAGATTGTAATTCCAGGCAATGTTCCTGTATGTGTGTCATTGGTGAGGATGAATATCTGCAGATCCTTGAGCTGAGCTATTGGGCTCTGATCCTTCTCCCCAGTAATCTGGCTGTAATTTACTGGGACATTGACAAGAATTTCAAAGCACCCGTTCCTGCCTCTCAGCTGCTAAATGTCATTGCTGAGATTAAGAAGCGCTGCAGCAGCCCTGATCCTGCTTGCCTGCCTCCTCATGTGTATTGCACAGACTCACAGCATTGAGCTCCATCTGTTAGGCCAGGGCTGGTCTGCCATCCTTTGGCTCCCTTGCTCTCACTGTGAGACCCTGAACTGTTGACCTTGGGCTTTGTCCGCACTGGAGCTGTGCCTCTGGAACTGCCCTCTCTCCACTCTGCTGCCCTCTTACAATCTGCTCTTCATCAAGAAACATTCAAAGTTCACTGTGAGAAACACTGCATCCTGGGCAGACAGACAAACAGTTTAATTTAAATTCCAGCTCTCAATCTGTTGATCCATAGGGTCACCTTAGGCCAAATTCAGAATGCCTCATGCTGCTTCCCCCAAGGTTCCTCCTCCCTGTCCCATTTGCAGCTGCCAGAGTAGCAGGTGGGCAAGCACCCACAAGCAGCACCATTCCCTGATCTTGGAACCCACCCTATCCACATCCACACCCACATCCCTCCCCACGCACTTCACCACCACACACTCTGCTCACCCCCACTCACACACCACCACACAATGGTACACCCACACACCGTCACAAACATCATTCCCCCACAAATCAACCCCTCCCCATGCAAATTTACACAGACCCACATACAGACACACACTCACACACATACCCACACAAACAGAGAAGGTGCATAGAGCTATACTCCATCTGACCCACCACACACACACGCACACACACACACTCACACACAGTCATGATAATGGATGAAAGACACCGAATTGCATCTGGAAATATTGGATTTTAAAAATAAGACCTGAGTTTTTAAAAATGCTCACAAGCCACTGGCTGGTATACTGCATGGTAACTCCCTAAGAGGTATAGGAACCCCACCCTGTTGCCAGACAAGGTACTTCTAAAGACATCCAGAAACTAATTGCTCCCTCTGGTAGAGCCAATGGGGTATAATGGGAGATGAGTATCATCTCAAGAAATCTTTTGAGCAATGCCCAGACAGATTTGTGAATTCGCTTCCCGTTTAGAATGTAGCAAGGAGGGGTTAAAAGCGAGCTGTAAAGCTGCCCTGGGGTCTGTCTGTTGGTGGGTGCTCTGAGAGAGAGCAAGTGCTGGAAGTTTGACTCAAAAGTAACAGCCACACACAGTACCCCTGCAAATCACCCATTTTGCAGGTATCCCAATCTCTCTCCCTCTCTACTGAAGTCAGCACTACTGGAACCTCAAAACTGACTATTCGTCTACCTGAGTTAATTCTACTGGGTCACAACAGCCGCAATGCTCAATCACCTTCTCCACATGGGTCAAGGACTGTTCCATATACGTATTCTTTTATATATATATATATATTCACTTACTTCAAGCTAGATTCTTACTTTTAACCTGTATGTCCATTTACATGTGTTTTATCCTTTCTTGCCTTTAGTAGTTAATAAACTTACTCTTACCTTTAACTCAAGAAAGCCTGATCAAATTGGCTCCTTCAATACAGAACGATTGGGTTTGGGTAAAAGGTATCCATGAAAGGGATTCTTTTTAGATTAAATCTTGTTGTGACCAATGGGGAGGGGGTGGGGGTGGGGGCAGGGGTGAGGGAAGGGGCGGGGGCACTGAATAAGGACAGGGAACCAGTTCATCCCTCCTCACCCGGGACATAACAATTTGGGGATGTCCCAGCCAGACCGTGACAAATTGAGGGGTCTCACCTGGATCAACAACTTTGGGGAGCCTCACCTGGGGGTGGAATTAAATGCTGGAAGGAGGGATGGTGCTTAGGGGCAGGAGATCCACTGTCAACTACTTACTCAAAAGGTCCTTACTGAACCCCTGGTCCGACCAAGGCTCCAATACTGACACTTATGTCATTACTACACCAGTTCCTGCTTACCAAGCCCAGCCTCATTGAGCTCACATTCCCAATATTCCCTTCAACACACTGGCCTCTCCAGGCCACTGGGAGTATCTCTGCAGGATCCTGGAATTCCTCATTAATTCACTCCAATACTTCCCTTGGCCAATTCTCTTCTCTTCCATGGCCTGTGGGACAGATTGAAGCCTGAACACAGTGCAAGCCACAGTGTTGCCAACTCTCGCCTGACATTTTCCTGGAGATTTTATCACATGACCCCTATTTACCTGAGCCGTGGGTCAGATGTAATATTTGATTGGTTAGGTATCTCGCAACAAAACAAAACAAAGGAAAATACAAAACAAGAGAAAAATTTAAGGGGAAGTAATACTTCAATACATAATGCCGCTGAGACGTTTCTACATTATCGACTGCAATGAGAAAGGCAAGAAAATTCCATTGATTCAACAAAAACATCATCGACCAAAATTTTACACAGAAACTATAAAAACGATAAATGTGGCTCCCACACCCCACCACCCAAGGCCCATTTCAGAGGAGTGAGGATCGGTCCTGAGGGAGTAAGAACAAATCTGCCTGGGTAAAACTCAGGGTAAAAACTCATGATACAACAGCACTCGTCACAGGCTGACAGGAACTTATTCCCCAGTTTGTGTCTCCCTTTCCCTCCTCTTCAGTTTTCACCCTCTCTCTCCCTCTATGTTTTTGTTTCTCTCTCCCTGTCCCCAGTCAAGTTTAAAGTGAACCTTGGCCTGTGTTGATAATCTTTGGACAGAGATTGCAGTGAGGTATACTCCCAGATTAGACTGAGCCATTTTAACAGTGGTACTAAATCAGCATTTTGCTCAGAATATTTGTTAGGCATCCCCTGGGCAACAGACTCCAACCCGAGTCAGTTTTTATCGCAATACCTGGGCATATGGGGAGATGCCAATGAATAGAAGTAGGGGGTGAAGGGGGGTGTGTGCACATGGGAGGGGTGTGTGTGTGCGCGGGAGGGGTGGGTGTGCACATGGGAGGGGGGTGTGTGCACGGGAAGGGTGTGTGTGTGCGCGGGAAGGGTGTGTGTGTGCATGGAAAGGGTGTGTGTGCGCGCGTGGGAGGGGTGGGTATGCGTGCGGGAGGGGTGGGTGTGCGCGTGGGAGGGGTGGGTGTGCGCGCGGGAGGGGTGGGTGTGTGCGGCGGGAGGGGTGGGTGTGCGCGCTGCAGGGGTGGGTGCGTGCGCGCTGCAGGGGTGGGTGTGCGTGCTGGAGGGGTGGATGTGCGCGCTGGAGGGGTGTGTGCGTGCACGCGGGAGGGGTGGGTGTGGGCACTGGAGGGGTGGGTGCGTGCGCGCAGGAGGGGTGGGTGTGCGCGCTGGAGGGGTGGGTGTGCGCGCTGGAGGGATGGGTGCGTGCGCGCGGGAGGTGTGGGTGTGCGCACTGGAGGGGTGGGTGCGTGCGCGCGGGAGGGGTGGGTGCGTGCGCGCGGGAGGGGTGGATGTGCGCACTGGAGGGGTGGGTGCGTGCGCACTGGAGGGGTGGGTGCGTGCGCGGAGGGGTGGGTGTGCGCACTGGAGGGGTGGGTGCGTGCGTGCGGGAGGGGTGGGTGCGTGCGCGCTGGAGGGGTGGGTGTGCGCGCTGGAGGGGTGGGTGTGCGCGCTGGAGGGGTGGGTGCGTGCTTGCAGGAGGAGTGGGTGCGTGCATGCGGGAGGGGTGGATGTGCCCCTGAGGGGTGGGTGTGCCCCTGAGGGGTGGGTGTGCACGCTGGAGGGGTGGGTGCGTGCGCACTGGAGGGGTGGGTGCGTGCGCACTGGAGAGGTGGGTGCGCGCGCTGGAGGGCTGGGTGCGTGTGTGAGGCACCTCGGTGAGCTGATGGATGATTTGATGTGTCTGTGTCCCAGCCTGTGGCTCCAGTGCTATAAGCAGCATTCAGCTGATTATAGCACTGTAGGATGCTCAAGGCTGACTGACTCTTCCTAAATGTGTTCCAGTACCTGAGAGTCAACAGTAAAGATGCAGGCACTTCAAATGGCTCCAGGCTTCTTCGTCAGGGGGGATCCATCGCAACATGACAGGTATTTGTGGCCAGCATTCAGAGCGTCTCTGAGTAAAACCTCTTGGAAAATGTTTAGATTTATAATGTTCTTGTAAAGTGAAATTAAGTCATAAAAACATCACCAGGAGCAGGGCCTCCTGTCACTCACTTACTCAGTCACTGCACTCACGTATGCGCAAATATACACAAATCAGCATGCACACACGCACAAATCCATGCGAACACATACTTGCAAAAATGCATTCATGCAAATGTACACACAAATTCAGAAGCACATACAAATACATACACACACATAAATCACAAACATCTAGGGTTGGTGCGTTACAGATCACTCAGGGAGTCCAAGTTGCTGTGGCAATGTATACTTTTAAACACGTGTTGTAGTCTGGAGCTATGGACAGTCAGTGATGGCAGAGGCTCCAATGTTCCTTCATCACATGGCTGACCATCTCTCCTGCTCTTACCGCCTGCCATTGGCATGTATGAGAAGGGTCCGAAGGTTAATACTCAACCTGTTTCATCACGTTATGAATGCACAATGCTTGACCACCAAGCTGGGAAGAGTGTCCCTGCAGTCAGCGTCGTGGTGAAGCAGTCTGGGAAGTGTCCTGCAGTCAGCATCATGGCGAAGCAGCCTGGGAAGAGTGTCCTGCAGTCAGCATGGCAGTGAGGCAGTCTGGGAAGAGTGTCCTGCAGTCAGTATCATGGTGAAGCAGTCTGAGAAGAGTGTCATGCAATCAGCATCATGGTGAAGCAGCCTGGGAAGAGTGTCCTGCAGTCAGCATCACGGTGAAGCAGCCTGGGAAGAGTGTCTTGCAGTCAGCATCATGGTGAAGCAGCCTGGGAAGAGTGCCCTGCAGTCAGCATCACGGTGAAGCAGTCTGGGAAGAGTGCCCTGCAGTCAGCATCGTGGTGAAGCAGCCTGGGAAGAGTGCCCTGCAGTCAGCATCGTGGTGAAGCAGTCTGGGAAGAGTGCCCTGCAGTCAGCATCGTGGTGAAGCAGCCTGGGAAGAGTGCCCTGCAGTCAGCATCGTGGTGAAGCAGTCTGGGAAGAGTGCCCTGCAGTCAGCATCGTGGTGAAGCAGCCTGGGAAGAGTGCCCTGCAGTCAGCATCGCGGTGAAGCAGTCTGGGAAGAGTGTCCTGCAGTCAGCATCGTGGTGAAGCAGTCTGGGAAGAGTACCCTGTAGTCAGCATCGCGCTGAAGCAGCCTGGGAAGAGTGTCCTGCAGTCAGCATCGCGGTGAAGCAGCCTGGGAAGAGTGTCTTGCAGTCAGCATCATGGTGAAGCAGCCTGGGAAGAGTGCCCTGCAGTCAGCATCACGGTGAAACAGTCTGGGAAGAGTGCCCTGCAGTCAGCATCGTGGTGAAGCAGCCTGGGAAGAGTGCCCTGCAGTCAGCATCGCGGTGAAGCAGTCTGGGAAGAGTGTCCTGCAGTCAGCATGGCAGTGAGGCAGTCTGAGAAGAGTGTCCTGCAGTCAGTATCGCAGTGAAGCAGCCTGGGAAGAGTGTCCTGCAGTCAGCATCACGGTGAAGCAGTCTGGGAAGAGTGTCCTGCAGTCAGCATCACGGTGAAGCAGCCTGGGAAGAGTGTCCTGCAGTCAGCATGGCAGTGAGGCAGTCTGGGAAGAGTGCCCTGCAGTCAGCATGGCAGTGAGGCCGTCTGGGAAGAGTGCCCTGCAGTCAGCATGGCAGTGAGGCAGTCTGGGAAGAGTGCCCTGCAGTCAGCATGGCAGTGAGGCAGTCTGGGAAGGGCGTCCTGCAGTCAGCATCACAGTGAAACAGTCTGGGAAGTGTCCTGCAGTCAGCATCACGGTGAAGCAGTCTGGGAAGTGTGTCCTGCAGTCAGCATGGCAGTGAGGCAGTCTGGGAAGAGTGCCCTGCAGTCAGCATGGCAGTGAGGCAGTCTGGGAAGAGTGCCCTGCAGTCAGCATGGCAGTGAGGTAGTCTGGGAAGAGTGCCCTGCAGTCAGCATGGCAGTGAGGCAGTCTGGGAAGAGTGTCCTGCAGTCAGCATGGCAGTGAGGCAGTCTGGGAAGAGTGCCCTGCAGTCAGCATCACGGTGAAGCAGTCTGGGAAGGACGTCCTGCAGTCAGCATCACGGTGAAGCAGTCTGGGAAGAGTGTCCTGCAGTCAGCATGGCAGTGAGGCAGTCTGGGAAGAGTGCCCTGCAGTCAGCATGGCAGTGAGGCAGTCTGGGAAGAGTGTCCTGCAGTCAGCATGGCAGTGAGGCAGTCTGGGAAGAGTGCCCTGCAGTCAGCATGGCAGTGAGGCAGTCTGGGAAGAGTGTTCTGCAGTCAGCATGGCAGTGAGGCAGTCTGGGAAGAGTGCCCTGCAGTCAGCATGGCAGTGAGGCAGTCTGGGAAGAGTGCCCTGCAGTCAGCATCACGGTGAAGCAGTCTGGGAAGGGCGTCCTGCAGTCAGCATCATGGTGAAACAGTCTGGGAAGAGTGTCCTGCAGTCAGCATGGCAGTGAGGCAGTCTGGGAAGAGTGCCCTGCAGTCAGCATGGCAGTGAGGCAGTCTGGGAAGAGTGTTCTGCAGTCAGCATGGCAGTGAGGCAGTCTTGGAAGAGTGCCCTGCAGTCAGCATCGCGGTGAAGCAGTCTGGGAAGGGCGTCCTGCAGTCAGCATCGCGGTGAAGCAGTCTGGGAAGGGCGTCCTGCAGTCAGCATCACAGTCTGCATTGGAGTGCTGCGTTGGGAGTTCAGTGGGGAGGGAACAAGGTGATCCTTTGAGTATTGTGAGTACGGTCGGGTAAGCATTTACTACTTTAATCACTTATAGTTTTTCAGGTTTTATTTTGTGGTTCCTCGTTTGTAAGGGCTATATTCTGTAAGAAGGAGCAAGGAAGAAGGGCCCGAGAGTAATTGATATTATTTGGTATTAAGTATCTTCCAAAAGGTAATTTAATTTAAAGGGGTAAATCAGGAGAGCTCAAAGCCATGGTGTGCTCTTCCTGCTCAATGTGGGAAGCCGGGAGCCTTTCCAATGCCCGGGGCCAGCATGTGTGCGGGAAGTGTCTCCAGCTGCAGCTCTTAGATGCCTGCGTTTCGGAGCTGGAGCAACGGCTGAGGACACTGTGGAGCATTCGTGAGGTGGAGAGTATCATTGATAGCACATATAGAGAGGTGGTCACACCACAGGCTAAGAATCCACAGGCAGGAAGAGAATGGGTGACCACCAGGCAGAGCAAGAGGACTAAGCAGGCAGTGCAGGAATCTCCTGTGGCTATTCCCCTGCAAAACAGATATACCACTTTGGATACTGTTGTGGGGAATGGCCTCTCAGGAGAAAGCAACAACAGCCAAATTCGTTGCACCACGGTTGGCTCTGCTGCACAGGAGAGGAGTAAAAAGTGTGGGAATGCAATAGTTATAGGGGATTCAATTGTAAGGGGAATAGATAGGCGTTTCTGTGGCAGCAAATGAGACTCCAGGATGGTATGTTGCCTCCCTGGAGCTAGGGTTAAAGATGTGTCAGAGCAGCTACAGGACATTCTGAAAGGGGAGGGTGAACAGCCAGTGGTTGTGGTACATATTAGTACAAAAGGCAGAGGTAAAAAAAGGGCTGAGGTCCTAAAAGCAGAATATAGGGAGTTAGGAAGTAAGCTGAAAAGTAGGACCTCAAAGGTAGTGATCTCAGGATTACTACCAGTGCCACGTGCCAGTCAGAGTAGAAATTGCAGGATATATCAGATGAATACGTGGCTGAAGAGATGGTGTGAGGGGGAGGGTTTCAGATTCCTGGGGCATTGGGACTGGTTCTGGGGGAGGTGGGACCAATACAAACTGGACGGGTTACACCTGGGCAGGACCGGGGCTGATGCCCTAGGGGAAACATTTGCTAGAGTGGTTGGGGAGGGTTTAAATTAAAATGGCAGGAGGATGGGAACCTATGCAAGGAGTCAGAGGAGGGGGAAATCAAGGACAAGAACAGAAGACAGAAAGGGGAATAAGAAAAGCGATAGGCAGAGAAATCAAGGGCAAGAATCAAATAGTGAAAAATAGTGGGAACGGGACAAGTAATGTTAAAAAGACAAGCCTTAAGGCTTTGTGCATTAACGTGAGGAGCATTCGCAATATAGTGGATGAATTAACCGCACAATTGGATGTAAACAGGTATGATATAGTCAGGATTACGGAGACACGGCTGCAGGGTGACCAGGGATGGGGACTGAACATCCAGGGGTGTTCAGTATTTAGGAAGGACGGACAAAAAGGAAAAGGCAGTGGAGTTGCATTGCTGGTTAAAGAGGAAATTAACACAATAGTGAGGTAAGATATTAGCTCCGACGATGTGGAATCTGTAATGGTAGAGCTGAGAAACACTAAGGGGCAAAAAACCTTAGTGGGGGTTGTATATAGACCCCCAAACTGCAGTGGTAATGTTGGGAACGGCATTAAACAGGAAATTAGGGACACATGTAATAAAGGAACATCTGTAATTATGGGTGACTTTAATCTGCATATAGATTGGGCAAATCAAATTAGTAACAATACCGTAGAGGAGAAATTCCTGGAGTGTATACGGGATGTTTTTCTGGACCAATGCGTTGAGGAACCAAAGAGAGAACATGCCATCCTCGACTGGGTATTGTGTAATGAGAAAGGAATAATTGGCAATCTACTTGTGCAAGGCCCCTTGGGGATGAGTGACCATAATATGATAGAATTGTTCATCAAAATGGAGAGTGATGTAGTTGATTCTGAGACAAGGGTCCTGATTCTTAATCAAGGAAACTACAATGGTATGAGGTGCAAGTTGGCTATGATGGATCAGGAAACATTACTTAAAGGGATGATAGTGGTTAGGCAATGGCAAACATTCAAAGAGTGTATAGGTGAACTGCAAACAAATTGGCTTAGTTGTAGGAGACAGAGGGTGATGACAGAAGGCTTCTTTAGTGACTGGAAGCCAGTGTCCTGTGGTGTACCACAGGGATCTGTGTTGGGTCCCCTATTATTTGTCATTTATATAAACGATATAGATGACTATGTGGGGGGTAGGATTAGTAAGTTTGCGGATGACACAAAGATTGTCCGGGTGGTTAACAGTGAGGTTGAGTGTCTTGGGCTACAGGAAGATATAGACGGGATGGTCAAATGGGCAGATAAGTGGCAGATGGAATTTAACACTGAAAAGCGTGAGGTGATACACTTTGGAAGGAGTAATTTGACAAGGAAGTATTCAATGAACGGCATGGCACTAGGAAGTTCTGAAGAACAAAGGGACCTCGGCGTGTGTATCCATGAAGGTGGAGGGGCATGTTAGTGGGGTGGTGAAAAAAGCATATGGGACACATGCCTTTATCAATCGAGGCATAGATTACAAAAGTAGGGAGGTCATGTTAGAGTTGTATAGAACCTTGGTGAGGCCACAGCTGGAGTACTGTGTGCAGTTCTGGTCACCACATTATAGGAAGGATGTGATTGCACTGGAAGGGGTGCAGAGGAGATTCACCAGGATGTTGCCTGGGATGAAACATTTAAGTTATGAAGAGAGGATGGATAGACTTGGGTTGTTTTCATTGGAGCAGAGAAGACTGAGGGGCGACCTGATCGAGGTGTACAAGATTATGAGGGGTGTGGACAGGGTGGATAGGGAGCAGCTGTTCCCCTTAGTTGAAGGGTCAGTCACGAGGGGACATAAGTTCAAGGTGAGGGTCAGGAGGTTTAAGGAGGGATGTGAGGAAAAACATTTTTTACCCAGAGGGTGGTGACGGTCTGGAATGCACGGCCTGGGAGGGTGGTGGAGGCGGGTTGCCTCACATCCTTTAAAAAGTACCTGGATGAGCATTTGGCATGTCATAACATTCAAGGCTATGGGCCAAGTGCAGGTAAATGGGATTAGGTAGGTAGGTCAGGTGTTTCTCACATGTTGGTGCAGACTCAATGGGCCGAAGGGCCTCTTCTGCACTGTGTGATTCTGTGAACAGTTGCTTATTCCTTATAAAAGGTGGCTAAACTATGGCTTACAAGGGAAATTAGAGATAGTATTAGATCCAAGGAAGAGGCATACAAATTGGCCAGAATAAACAAGATATGAGGATTGGGAGCAGTTTGGAATTCAGCAAAGGAGAACCAAGGGATTGATTAAGAAGGGGAAAATAGAGTACGAGAGTAAGCTTGCGGGGAACATAAAAACAGACTGTAAAAGTTTCTAAAGGTATGTGAAGAGAAAAAGATTGAAGACAAATGTAGGTCCCTTACAGTCAGAAACAGGGGAATTTATAATGGAGAACAAAGAAATGGCTGACCAACTAAATACATACTTTAGTTCCGTCTTCACGAAGGAGGACACTAATAACATACCAGAAATATTGGGTAACAGAGTGTTCAGTGAGAGGGAGGAACTGAAAGAATTCAGTATTAGTAGGGAAATGGGGTTGGGGAAATTGATGGGATTGAAGGACGATAAATCCCCAGGGCCTGATAATCTACATCCCAGAGTACTTAAGGAAGTGGCCCTAGAAATAGTGGATGCATTGGTCGTCATCTTCCAAGATTCTATAGACTCTGGAACAGTTCCTACAGACTGGAGGGTAGCTAATGTAACCCCACTATTTAAAAAGGGAGGCAGAGAGAAAACAGGGAATTATAGACCAGTCAGCCTGATGTCTGTAGTGGGGTAAATTCTAGAGTCCATTATAAAAAATTGAAAAGCTGAGCACTTGGAAAACAGTGGCAGAACCGGACAGAGTCAGCATGGATTTACGAAAGGGAAATCGTGCTTGACAAATCTACTGGAATTTTTCGAGGATGTAGCTAGTAGAGTTGATGAGGGGGAGCCAGTGGATGTGGTTTATTTGGACTTTCAGAAGGCTTTCAACAAAGTCCCACGTAAGAGATTGGCATGTAAAATTAAAGTGCATGGGATTGGGGGTAGTGTATTGAGATGGATAGAAAACTGGTTGGCAGACAGGAAACAAAGAGTAGGAATAAACGGGCCTTTTTCCGAATGGCAGGCAGTGACTAGTGGGGTACCGCAGGGATCGGTGCTGGGACCCCAGTTATTCACAATATATATTAATGATTTAGATGAGGGAATTAAATGTAATATCTCCAAATTTGCAGATGACACGAAACTGGGTGGAAGGGTGAGCTGTGAGGAGGATGTAGAGATGCTTCAGTATGATTTGGACAAGCTGAGTGAGTGGGCAAATGTATGGCAGATGCAGTATAATGTGGATAAATGTGAGGTTATCCACTTCGGTGGCAAAAACAGGAAGGCAGATTATTATCTGAATGGCTATAAATTGAGAGAGGAGAATGTGCAACGAGACCTGGGTGTCCTCGTACACCAGTCGCTGAAGGTAAGAGTGCAGGTACAGCAGGCGGTAAAGAAGGCAACTGGCATCCTGGCCTTCATAGTGAGAGGATTCAAGTACAGGAGCAGGGATGTCTTGCTGCAATTATACAGGGCCTTGGTGAGAATATTGTGTGCAGTTTTGGTCTCCTTATCTGAGGAAGAATGTTCTTGCTATAGAGGGAGTGCAGCGAAGGTCTATCAGACTGATTCCTGGGATGGTGGGAGTGACATATGAGGAGAGATTGAATCAGTTAGGATTATATTCGCTGGACTTCAGAAGAATGAGGGGGGATCTCATAGAAACCTATAAAATTCTAACAGGACTAGACAGGGTAAATATAGGAAGGATGTTCCCGATGGTGGGGGAGTCCAGAACCAGGGGTCACAGTCTGAGGAT
The DNA here is from genome assembly GCF_017639515.1 of Carcharodon carcharias. Lineage (NCBI taxonomy): Eukaryota > Metazoa > Chordata > Chondrichthyes > Lamniformes > Lamnidae > Carcharodon > Carcharodon carcharias. The sequence continues at coordinate 85,527,078 of NC_054473.1, forward strand.
ATGGGGTAGACCATTTAGAACTGAGATGGGGAGAAATTTTTTCACCCAGAGAGTGGTGAGCCTGTGGAATTCGCTACCACAGAAAGTAGTTGAGACCAAAACATTGTATGTTTTCATGAAGAGGTTAGATATAGCTCTTGGGGCGAAAGGGATCAAAGGATATGGGGAGAAAGCGGGAGCAGGCCATTGAGTTGGATGATCAGCCATGATCATGATGAATGGTGGAGCAGGCTCGAAGGGCTGAATGGCCTACTGCTGCTCCCATTTTCTACGTTTCTATGTAATTTCTGGAGTGGAACTCTCCATCACAAATACCTATATGCATGTAAATAGTTACATGAACATGAAAGGATATAAACTCACAAAAATAGTCACATAGGAGTCAAGTAACAGTGGCTTTGTCAGTGGGCGAGTAACCCAGAGACTGGGACGAATGATCTGGAGACACGAGGACAAACCCCACCACAGCAGCTGGTGGAATTTAAATGTGGTTAGTTCAATAAATCTGGAATTAAAAAGCTCGTCTCAGGAACGGTAGAAAAGTTACAGTGCAGATTGATGCCATTCAGCCCATCCTGTCTGCACTGGCCAAAGTCTCTTGCTAATGGAAGGCCTATTACTGATTGCACTAGTGTTCTTCAGTACTTATTGTAAATATCACATTTCCCATTAATTTCCTCGACAAGTCTAGTGTATCCCTCATCCAGTACCCCTGCATCCTTTAACAGAATCTTCAACCTATGGCCAGAGGGATGCACAAATTGTCAATGTAGTTTGGTAATAATTTGCTGCTTCTCTTTTAAATCCCTATCCCCAGCTGCCATTAATGCCTCTTTAACATTCTGTCTAGAGATGATAGGCCTTAAAGGAATACAATAATGTCCTGACTGTGTAAATTACAAATCTACAGACCTACCAAAAACAATCGCTTTATCATCCTCATTTGGGCCTTTTATATTGAAGGCTTACTTAAGAGTGAAGGTATTTCACTAGATACTACATCAGTACTGATAAAATGATTCACCCGTGCTATTTTACACAAAATTACTATTCTTTTTTGCAACTTCAATATGTTACCATCATTGAACTGGAAACAAGCAGAACTGTCATATTCTTGGACTTTACTTTGGTCTTCCTTACTTAAAGAATCCATGTAACAGTATAGCCAGTCCACTCCACATACCGTGGATGTACACCCACTATCTAGAACTGCACAATTGAACACATTTGCAACTAGGATACTCATTACCATTCCCTCTGATTGGTCAGCATTGTTCTCCTTGCCTTCCATGTCATGTGCTGTCTCAAAAACCCTGTTTTTCATTTCTGAGCAATTCAATGAATAATCATACTTAGAGTCACACTTGAAGCACCTGTTGACCACCCATTGGCTATTCCTGGGTTCATCCTCCTTCCACAATTACCCAAATCCCACCACCTGTTAAAGCTCCTGAAGGGCCTCTGTCCTTGTACTTTTTGTTTGTAATTCTTCTTTCGTACAGACGTTTGGGCCCTATATTCAAAAGGTCCTGACATGCTGCTAGTATTATATCCCCCATCTTTGGTGTCACTGCTGAAGAATCCATTTGTGCCATAAAAGTGGCCAAAGATGAATGCTTTCCCAGAAAGTTGTTTTAGGGCTTCAGACATTCGGTCCAAAAGCGTATCTTTCTCTTTGAATCTAACTCCAGTTAAAACCAAGAGCCTATCCATGTTTGATATCCTAGTACAGCCCAATAATTCAAAGAATTTCCAAGTGGAATCATGGCAATCTTGTATATAGTCGATTAAACTGCATGATGTATTCTTCAATGGAAGAATCATCCATTTTTCTAAATTTATCACAAAGTCTGACCAAGCCTCAGGCATTCAATAAGTCATTTTTCACATAATTTTTATTCATGAATCTCAAGAGAAAGTCCAAACATTCTTCATTGTCCAGTTCCTGAGCATCTAGTTTCAAGAACACTGTTCAACTGACCTTGCTCCTGGCAGGGAATGAAAATGCCAGAGCCATCTCTTGCTTTCTTTTCGTCAGAGACATATCCAGTGTCCTAAATCGGCTTTGTTTTCCATTGATCATAAGGTTCCATTTCACAAAACAATGGTGGAAAATCATACCCTGCCACCTTATATCTGGTTTCAGTCATCTCTCTTCAAAGAGTCTCCAGTTACAGTCATCTCTCAAAAAAAATTAACTCTAATACTGGTCTTCTGTCTGGAAGTAAATCTTAGTCTCCAATCTTCACTTTCAGGCAACCATTCTCTTCCACCAACTGCCAATGGAATTCCCACACCTGTTTGTGCAGAAGACACTGAGACTAGAGTGCTTTGAGAGACACTATTTATTGCTCACCACAGAGCTGGCTCCTCCACTCTAACACACCCACCACCAGTGCTGGCTGACTCTTCTTTATATACACATATTATTGACTAATCAATGCCCAACCCCTGTTCACCTTATCACCTGAAACTACTGGGTATTTAACAACCATCAAACAGAACCTGTTAAACACTAAGAACCACCACTTTCTCAAGGGCTAATAAAGATGAACAATAACTATTGGCCTAGCCAGTGATGTTCACGTCCAAGGAATGAATAAATAAAAACATGTATACACACACACACATACACACATACGCGCACACACATACACACAAACACACAAATACACGTATTCAAACATACACGTATGCATGCACACATACACATACACACACACACATACACATACACACACACACGCACATACACACACACACACACATATATATACATACACAAACACACACACACACACCCCCTACACACACACTCCCAACACACACACCCCCCTATACACACACACCCCCACCCGCCCCCACAAATACACACACACCATTCCTTGCTACACTGGGTGGGTACACTACCAATGTGGAGCACACAGCATTTGGACTTCTGGCATGATCTGTGTTTATGGTCTATTCCAAATAAGCCTTGAGAAGGTTGTGGTGCACTTTCTTTATGAGCCACTGCAGTTTGTGGGTTGAAAGTACTTCCACAGTGCTGTTAGGGAGGGGGTTCCATATTATTGACCCAGTGACAATGAAGGAATAGTGATATGTGACCCATGTGTGTGACTTGGAAGAAACTTGAATGGGCCGACTGCCCTTGTTATTCAAGTTGGTAGATGTCGTTGATTTGGGATGTAATGTCAAAGGAGCCTTGGTGAGTTGATGAGGGTATGGGGCATGAATCCAGCTGTACCCTGCAATTTGAATTCTTTGATGTGAGGCCCATCAAAATCACTTCATAGGAGCTGCCTGTCCATGAAGAGAGAACTTGCATTTATATATTACCTTTCATGCACAAAGTGTTTCACAGTCAATAAAGTACATTTGAAGCACAGTAACTTTCACAACTGTAACTTGCCAAGCAATATGAGCACAGCAAGATCCCAGAAACACCAATTGAAATAAATGCATTTTAGCATATTGGCCTGGTGATGTTTTTTTTTAGTTGGATGTGGGCGTCACTGGCTAGGCCAGCATATATTGCCCTTGCATTTAAGGGTCAACCACATTGCTGTGGGTGTGGAGTGACATATAGGCCAGACCAGGTAAAGACGGCAGATTTCCTTCCCTAAAGGACATTAGTGAACCAGATGTGTTTTTACAACAATCAACAATGGTCATCATTAGGCTTTTAATTCCAGATTTTATTGAGTTCAAATTCCAGATTTTATTGATTTCAAATTTCACCATCTGCTATTACAGGATTCAAACCCAGGTACCCAGAGCATTAACCTGGGCCTCTGAATTACTAGTTCAGCAACAGTACCACTATACCATTGCCTGTGATGTGCTGTATACTACTCCCCATGGCTTGTCACAGCCTGGTTGCTCTACGGCCTTTGACCTCCAGGCAGCTCAGCCAGCTGACTCATGGGCTACGATTGGGAGGAGCAGTCTTGGTGGGTCAAAGTCACTTCAGCATGATAGTCGGCTCCCTTCTGTCCATCCAAATGTTGATGGGCTCTTGATGGTTGTGACTCCATCCATGGTGTTTTAGGAAAAGAGGAGGTAATTGGGATACTGGATGGGCTAAATAATGATAATGAGGAGGTACTGGAAAGGCTACCTGCTCTTTGATACATCACCTGCATTGGGATCAAATCCATACAACAACACTGAGGAGATTAAAGGAGAAAATTGCAGAGGGTCCTGGCCTGAATCTTCAAATCCTCCTTAGATACAGGGGTGGTGCCAAAGGACTGGAGAATTGTAAATGGTGGGGAGACAATGGCGTGATGGTCATGTCACTGGGCTTGAAATCCAAGAGCCCAGGCTAGAGCCCTGGAGGTTCAAATCTCGCCACAGTAGGTGGTGCAATTTAAACTCAATTAATAAAATCTTAAGTTGAAATCAAGTTAGTATCAGTAATGGTGACCATGAAACTGTCAGTGACTGTTGCAAAATCCAAACTGGTTGATTAATGCCCCTTCAGGGAAAGAAATCAGCCGTCCTTATCTGTCTGGCCCCCATGTGACTCCAGATCAACAGTAATGTGGTTGACTCTTCCCTGAAATAGCCGAGAAAGCCACTCAGTTGCACCAAAAACAAAAGAGAAAAGTGCTAAAAATAATGTGGGACCATCCACACCAACAGGCGGAATCATCAGAGGTTTGCATGAAGTGTAGTAGCAGGTGGGAAAAATGACATCATCAAGCATGACATTGCTTGAAGTCCTGTCACAGCGTCACCACACCTCCCACCAGCGCAGAGACACACCCCGTCACAGCGTCGCCACACCTCCCACCAGCGCAGAGACACACAGCGTCACAGCGTCACCCACACCTCCCACCAGAACAGAGACACACCCTGTCACAGCGTCACCTACACCCCCCACCAATGCAGAGACACACCCCGTCACAGTGTCACCCACACCTCCCACCAGCGCAGAGACACACCCCGTCACAGCGTCACCCACACCACCCACCAGCTCAGAGACACACCCCATCACAGCGTCACCCACACCCCCCACCAGCACATAGACATACCCCGTCACAGCGTCAGCCACACGTCAAACCAATGCAGAGACACACCCTGTCACAGCGTCACCCACACCCCCCACCAGCACAGAGACACACCCCGTCACAGCGTCACCCACACCCCCCACCAGCACAGAGACACACCCTGTCACAGTGTCACCCACACCCCCCACCAGCACAGAGACACACCCCATCACAGCAACACCCACACGCCGCACCAGCGCAGACACACAACCCGTCACACACAGCACCCACCAGCGCAGAGACACACCCCAGCGCAGAGACACACCCAGTATGAGTGTAACCCACACCCCCCAGCAGTGAAGAGGCACACCCTGTCACAACACCACTCACACCAGTGCAGAGACAGAACCCATCACAGCGTCACCCAAACCAGTGCAGAGATAGACCACGAGACAGCGTCACCCACACCCGCCACCAACACAGAGACAAACCATACCAAAGCGTTACCATCAACCCCATCAGCGCAGATAGACACCCAGTCACAGCGTCACCCACACCCACCACCAGCGCAGAGACACACCCCGTCACAGCGTCACCCATATCCCCCACCAGCGCAGAGACACACCCCGTCACAGCGTCACCCATATCCCCCACCAGCGCAGAGACACACCCCGTCACAGCGTCACCCATATCCCCCACCAGCGCAGAGACACACCCCGTCACAGCGTCACCCACACCCCCACCAGCACAGAGACACACCCTATCACAGCGTCACCCACAACCCCCACCAGCGGAGAGACACAGCCTGTCACAGCGTCACACACACTACCCACCAGCACAGAGACACACCCCAGCACAGCGTCACACACAACGCCCACGAGCGCAGACACACATCCCGTCACAGCGTCAACCACACCCCAGCGCAGAGAACAACCCGTCACAGCATCACACATATCCCCACCAGGGCAGAAACAAACCCTGCCACAGCGTCACCCAAACCCCCTACCAGCGCAGAGACACACCCTGTCACAGCATTACCCACACCCCCACCAGCGCGGAGACAGACCCCATCAGATCCTAACCCACACCACCAAACAGCACAGATACACACCCCGTCACAGTGTCACCCACAAACCTACCAGCACAAAGACACACCCCGTCACAACGTCACCCACACCCCCCATCAGCGCAGATTCACATCCTGTCACAGAGTCAACCACCCTCCAGCGCAGAGACACACCCCGTCACAGTGTCAACCACACCCCCCACCAGCGTAGAGACACACCACGTCACAGCGTCACCCACACCCCCCACCAGCACATAGACACAACCCGTCACAGCGTCACCCACACCCCCCACCAGCACAGAGACACACCCCATCACAGCAACACCCACACGCCGCACCAGCGCAGACACACAACCCGTCACAGCGTCACACACAGCACCCACCAGCGCAGAGACACACCCCAGCGCAGAGACACACCCAGTATGAGTGTAACCCACACCCCCCAGCAGTGAAGAGGCACACCCTGTCACAACACCACTCACACCAGTGCAGAGACAGAACCCATCACAGCGTCACCCAAACCAGTGCAGAGATAGACCACGAGACAGCGTCACCCACACCCGCCACCAACACAGAGACAAACCATACCAAAGCGTTACCATCAACCCCATCAGCGCAGACAGACACCCAGTCACAGCGTCACCCACAACCACCACCAGCGCAGAGACACTCCCCGTCACAGCGTCACCCATATCCCCCACCAGCGCAGAGACACACCCCGTCACAGCGTCACCCATATCCCCCACCAGCGCAGAGACACACCCCATCACAGCGTCACCCATATCCCCCACCAGCGCAGAGACACACCCCGTCACAGCATCACCCACAACCCCACCAGCACAGAGACACACCCTATCACAGCGTCACCCACAACCCCCACCAGCGGAGAGACACAGCCCGTCACAGCGTCACACACTACCCCACCAGCACAGAGACACACCCCATCACAGCGTCACACACACCACCCACCAGCACAGAGACACACCCCAGCACAGCGTCACACACAGCCCCCACCAATGCAGAGAGCCACCCCATCACAGCGTCACCCACACCCCCACCATCGCAGAGACACACCCCGTCACAGCGTCACCCACACCACCAACCAACGTGGAGGCACACTCTGTCACAGCGTTACCCACACCCCCCACCAGCACAGAGACACATCCCATCACAGCGTCACCCACACCCCCCACCAGCACAGAGACACACCCCGTCACAGCGTTACCCACACCACCCACCAGCACAAAGAAACACCCCGTCACAGCGTCACCCACACTCCCCACCAGTGCAAAGAAACACCCTGTCGCAGCGCCACCCACACCCCCCACCAGCACAGGGACAAACCATGTCACAGCGTTACCCACACACCCACCAACGCAGATATACCGCCCGTTACAGCATCACCCACACCGCCCACTAGCGCAGAGTCACACCCCGTCACAGCGTCACACACTACCCCACCAGCACAGAGACACACCCCAGCACAGCGTCACACACAACCCCCCAGCAGCACAGAGACACACCCCAGCACAGCGTCACACACAACCCCCCACCAGCACAGAGACACACCCCAGCACAGCGTCACACACAACGCCCATGAACGCAGACACACATCCCGTCACAGCGTCACCCACACCCCAGCGCAGAGAACAACCCGTCACAGCATCACACACATCCCCACCAGGGCAGAAACAAACCCTGCCACAGCGTCACCCAAACCCCCTACCAGCGCAGAGACACAACCTGTCACACCGTTACCCACACCCCCACCGGCGCGGAGACAGACCCCGTCACAGCGTCACCCACACCACCAAACAGCACAGATACACACCACGTCACAGTGTCACCCACAAACCTATCAGCACAAAGACACACCCCGTCACAACGTCACCCACACCCCCCATCAGCGCAGATTCACACCCTGTCACAGAGTCAACCACCCTCCAGCTCAGAGACACACCCCGTCACAGTGTCAACCACACCCCCCACCAGCGCAGAGACACACACCATCACAATGTCACACCCAGCCCCCCACCAGCGCAGGAAACACAGCGTCACCCACACCCCCCACCAGCGCAGAGACACAGCCCGTCACAGCGTCACCCACAACCCCACCAACGCAGAGACACAAACTGTCACAGCGTCACCCACGCCCCCCACCAGCGCAGAGTCACACCCCGTCACAGAGTCAACCTCCTCCACCAGCACAGAGACACACCCCAGCACAGCGTCACCCACACCCCCCACCAGCGCAGAGAAACAATCTCTCACTGCGTCACCAACACCCACAGACCAACGCAGAGACACACCCTGTCACTGAGTCACCCACATCCCCACCAGTGCAGAGACACTCCCCGGCACCCACAACCCCACCAACGCAGAGAGAAACCCCGTCACAGCGGCGTCCACAACCCCACCAACGCAGAGAGACACCCCATCACAGCGTCGCCCACACTGCCACCAGCGCAGAGACACACCCCGACACAGCGTCACCCACACCCCCCACCAACGCAGAAAGACACACCGTCACAGCGTCACCCACAACCCCCACCAACGCAGAGAGACACCCCGTCACAGCGCCACCCACACCCCCAGCCAGCACAGAGACACTCCCTGTCACCCACAACCCCACAAGCGCAGATTCACACCCCGTCACAGCGTCACCAACAACCCCCACCAACGCAGAGAGACACCCCATCACAGCATCACCCACACGCCCCACCATCGCAGAGAGACACCCCATCACAACGTCACCCACACCCCCCAGCCAGCACAGAGACATAGCCTGTCACAGCGTCGCCCACAACCCCCACCAATGCAGAGAGCCACCCCATCACAGCGTCACCCACACCCCCCACCATCGCAGAGACGCACCCCGTCACAGCGTCACCCACACCCCCCACCAACGTGGAGACACACCCTGTCACAGCGCCACCCACACCCCCCACCAGCACAGAGACACACCCCTTCACAGCGTCACCCACACCCCCCACCAGCACAGAGACACACCCCGTCACAGCGTCACCCACACCACCCACCAGCACAAAGAAACACCCCGTCACAGCGTCACCCACACTCCCCACCAGCGCAAAGACACACCCTGTCATAGCGTCACCCACACCCCCCACCAGCACAAAGAAACACCCCGTCACAGCGCCACCCATACCCACCACCAGCACAGGGTCAAACCATGTCACAGCATTACCCACACACCCACCAACGCAGATATACCGCCCGTTACAGCATCACCCACACCGCCCACTAGCGCAGAGTCACACCCCGTCACAGCGTCACACAATACCCCACCAGCACAGAGACACACCCCAGCACAGCGTCACACACAACCCCCCACCAGCACAGAGACACACCCCAGCACAGCGTCACACACAACGCCCCACCAGCACAGAGACACACCCCAGCACAGCGTCACACACAACGCCCACGAGCGCAGACACACATCCCGTCACAGCGTCACACACATCCCCACCAGGGCAGAAACAAACCCTGCCACAGCGTCACCCACACCCCCACCAGCGCGGAGACAGACCCCGTCAGTGCCTAACCCACACCACCAAACAGCACAGATACACACCCTGTCACAGTGTCACCCACAAACCTACCAGCACAAAGACACACCCCATCACAACGTCACCCACACCCCCCATCAGCGCAGAGACACACCCTGTCACTGAGTCACCCACATCCCCACCAGTGCAGAGACACTCCCCGGCACCCACAACCCCACCAACGCAGAGAGACACCCCGTCACAGCGCGTCCACAACCCCACCAACGCAGAGAGACACCCCATCACAGCGTCGCCCACACCGCCACCAGCGCAGAGACACACCCCGACACAGCGTCACCCACACCCCCCACCAACGCAGAAAGACACACCGTCACAGCGTCACCCACAACCCCCACCAACGCAGAGAGACACCCCGTCACAGCGCCACCCACACCCCCAGCCAGCACAGAGACACTCCCTGTCACCCACAACCCCACAAGCGCAGATTCACACCCTGTCACAGCGTCGCCCACAACCCCCACCAACGCAGAGAGACACCCCATCACAGCATCACCCACACGCCCCACCATCGCAGAGAGACACCCCATCACAACGTCACCCACACCCCCCAGCCAGCACAGAGACATAGCCTGTCACAGCGTCGCCCACAACCCCCACCAATGCAGAGAGCCACCCCATCACAGCGTCACCCACACCCCCCACCATCGCAGAGACACACCCCGTCACAGCGTCACCCACACCCCCCACCAACGTGGAGACACACCCTGTCACAGCGTCACCCACACCCCCCACCAACGTGGAGACACACCCTGTCACAGCGTCACCCACACCCCCCACCAACGTGGAGACACACCCTGTCACAGCGTCACCCACACCCCCCACCAGCACAGAGACACACCCCGTCACAGCGTCACCCACACCACCCACCAGCACAAAGAAACACCCCGTCACAGCGTCACCCACACTCCCCACCAGCGCAAAGACACACCCTGTCATAGCGTCACCCACACCCCCCACCAGCACAAAGAAACACCCCGTCATAGCGCCACCCATACCCACCACCAGCACAGGGTCAAACCATGTCACAGCATTACCGACACACCCACCAACGCAGGTATACCGCCCGTTACAGCATCACCCACACCGCCCACTAGCGCAGAGTCACACCCCGTCACAGCGTCACACACTACCCCACCAGCACAGAGACACACCCCAGCACAGCATCACCCACAACCCCCCACCAGCACAGAGACACACCCCAGCACAGCGTCACACACAACCCCCCACCAGCACAGAGACACACCCCAGCACAGCGTCACACACAACCCCCCACCAGCACAGAGACACACCCCAGCACAGCGTCACACACAACGCCCACGAGCGCAGACACACATCCCGTCACAGCGTCACCCACACCCCAGCGCAGAGAACAACCCGTCACAGCATCACACACATCCCCACCAGGGCAGAAACAAACCCTGCCACAGCGTCACCCAAACCCCCTACCAGCGCAGAGACACAACCTGTCACAGTGTTACCCACACCCCCACCAGCGCGGAGTCAGACCCCGTCAGATTCTAACCCACACCACCAAACAGCACAGATACACACCCCGTCACAGTGTCACCCACAAACCTATCAGCACAAAGACACACCCCGTCACAACGTCACCCACACCCCCCATCAGCGCAGATTCACACCCTGTCACAGAGTCAACCACCCTCCAGCGCAGAGACACACCCCGTCACAGTGTCAACCACACCCCCCACCAGCGCAGAGACACACACCATCACAATGTCACACCCAACCCCCCACCAGCGCAGGAAACACAGCGTCACCCACACCCCCCACCAGCGCAGAGGCACAGCCCGTCACAGCGTCACCCACAACCCCACCAACGCAGAGACACAAACTGTCACAGCGTCACCCACACCCCCCACCTGCGCAGAATCACACCCCGTCACAGAATCAACCTCCTCCACCAGCACAGAGACACACCCCAGCACAGCGTCACCCACACCCCCCACCAGCGCAGAGAAACAATCTCTCACTGCGTCACCAACACTCACAGACCAACGCAGAGACACACCCTGTCACTGAGTCACCCACATCCCCACCAGTGCAGAGACACTCCCCGGCACCCACAACCCCACCAACGCAGAGAGACACCCCGTCACAGCGGCGTCCACAACCCCACCAACGCAGAGAGACACCCCATCACAGCGTCGCCCACACTGCCACCAGCGCAGAGACACACCCCGACACAACGTCGCCCACATCCCCCACCAACGCAGAAAGACACACCGTCACAGCGTCACCCACAACCCCCACCAACGCAGAGAGACACCCCGTCACAGCGCCACCCACACCCCCAGCCAGCACAGAGACACTCCCTGTCACCCACAACCCCACAAGCGCAGATTCACACCCCGTCACAGCATCACCCACAACCCCCACCAACGCAGAGAGACACCCCATCACAGCATCACCCACACGCCCCACCATCGCAGAGAGACAACCCATCACAGCGTCACCCACACCCCCCAGCCAGCACAGAGACATAGCCTGTCACAGCGTCGCCCACAACCCCCACCAATGCAGAGAGCCACCCCATCACAGCGTCACCCACACCCCCCACCATCGCAGAGACACACCCCGTCACAGCGTCACCCACACCACCCACAAACGTGGAGACACACCCTGTCACAGCGTCACCCACACCCCCCACCAGCACAGAGACACACCCCGTCACAGCGTCACCCACACCACCCACCAGCACAAAGAAACACCCCGTCACAGCGTCACCCACACTCCCCACCAGCGCAAAGACACACCGTGTCATAGCGTCACCCACACCCCCCACCAGCACAAAGAAACATCCCGTCACAGCGCCACCCATACCCACCACCAGCACAGGGTCAAACCATGTCACAGCGTTACCCACACACCCACCAACGCAGATATACCGCCCGTTACAGCATCACCCACACCGCCCACTAGCGCAGAGTCACACCCCGTCACAGCGTCACACACATCCCCACCAGTGCAGAGACACTCCCCGGCACCCACAACCCCACCAACGCAGAGAGACATCCCGTCACAGCGGCGTCCACAAACCCACCAACGCAGAGAGACACCCCATCACAGCGTCGCCCACACCGCCACCAGCGCAGAGTCACACCCCGTCACAGCGTCACACACTACCCCACCAGCACAGAGACACACCCCAGCACAGCGTCACACACAACCCCCCACCAGCACAGAGACACACCCCAGCACAGCGTCACACACAACGCCCACAAGCGCAGACACATCCCGTCACAGCGTCACCCACACCCCAGCGCAGAGAACAACCCGTCACAGCATCAAACATATCCCCACCAGGGCAGAAACAAACCCTGCCACAGCGTCACCCAAACCCTCTACCAGCGCAGGGACACAACCTGTCACAGCGTTACCCACACCCCCACCAGCGCGGAGTCAGACCCCGTCAGAGCCTAACCCACACCACCAAACAGCACAGATACACACCCCGTCACAGTGTCACCCACAAACCTAACAGCACAAAGACACACCCCATCACAACGTCACCCACACCCCCCATCAGCGCAGAGACACACCCTGTCACTGAGTCACCCACATCCCCACCAGTGCAGAGACACTCCCCGGCACCCACAACCCCACCAACGCAGAGAGACACCCCGTCACAGCGGCGTCCACAACCCCACCAACGCAGAGAGACACCCCATCACAGCGTCGCCCACACTGCCACCAGCGCAGAGACACACCCCGACACAGCGTCACCCACACCCCCCACCAACGCAGAAAGACACACCGTCACAGCGTCACCCACAACCCCCACCAACGCAGAGAGACACCCCGTCACAGCGCCACCCACACCCCCAGCCAGCACAGAGACACTCCCTGTCACCCACAACCCCACAAGCGCAGATTCACACCCCGTCACAGCGTCACCCACAACCCCCACCAACGCAGAGAGACACCCCATCACAGCATCACCCACACGCCCCACCATCGCAGAGAGACACCCCATCACAACGTCACCCACACCCCCCAGCCAGCACAGAGACATAGCCTGTCACAGCGTCGCCCACAACCCCCACCAATGCAGAGAGCCACCCCATCACAGCGTCACCCACACCCCCCACCATCGCAGAGACGCACCCCGTCACAGCGTCACCCACACCCCCCACCAACGTGGAGACACACCCCGTCACAGCGTCACCCACACCACCCACCAGCACAAAGAAACACCCCGTCACAGCGTCACCCACACTCCCCACCAGCGCAAAGACACACCCTGTCATAGCGTCACCCACACCCCCCACCAGCACAAAGAAACACCCCGTCACAGCGCCACCCATACCCACCACCAGCACAGGGTCAAACCATGTCACAGCATTACCCACACACCCACCAACGCAGATATACCGCCCGTTACAGCATCACCCACACCGCCCACTAGCGCAGAGTCACACCCCGTCACAGCGTCACACAATACCCCACCAGCACAGAGACACACCCCAGCACAGCGTCACACACAACCCCCCACCAGCACAGAGACACACCCCAGCACAGCGTCACACACAACGCCCCACCAGCACAGAGACACACCCCAGCACAGCGTCACACACAACGCCCACGAGCGCAGACACACATCCCGTCACAGCGTCACACACATCCCCACCAGGGCAGAAACAAACCCTGCCACAGCGTCACCCACACCCCCACCAGCGCGGAGACAGACCCCGTCAGTGCCTAACCCACACCACCAAACAGCACAGATACACACCCTGTCACAGTGTCACCCACAAACCTACCAGCACAAAGACACACCCCATCACAACGTCACCCACACCCTCCATCAGCGCAGAGACACACCCTGTCACTGAGTCACCCACATCCCCACCAGTGCAGAGACACTCCCCGGCACCCACAACCCCACCAACGCAGAGAGACACCCCGTCACAGCCGCGTCCACAACCCCACCAACGCAGAGAGACACCCCATCACAGCGTCGCCCACACCGCCACCAGCGCAGAGACACACCCCGACACAGCGTCACCCACACCCCCCACCAACGCAGAAAGACACACCGTCACAGCGTCACCCACAACCCCCACCAACGCAGAGAGACACCCCGTCACAGCGCCACCCACACCCCCAGCCAGCACAGAGACACTCCCTGTCACCCACAACCCCACAAGCGCAGATTCACACCCTGTCACAGCGTCGCCCACAACCCCCACCAACGCAGAGAGACACCCCATCACAGCATCACCCACACGCCCCACCATCGCAGAGAGACACCCCATCACAACGTCACCCACACCCCCCAGCCAGCACAGAGACATAGCCTGTCACAGCGTCGCCCACAACCCCCACCAATGCAGAGAGCCACCCCATCACAGCGTCACCCACACCCCCCACCATCGCAGAGACACACCCCGTCACAGCGTCACCCACACCCCCCACCAACGTGGAGACACACCCTGTCACAGCGTCACCCACACCCCCCACCAACGTGGAGACACACCCTGTCACAGCGTCACCCACACCCCCCACCAACGTGGAGACACACCCTGTCACAGCGTCACCCACACCCCCCACCAGCACAGAGACACACCCCGTCACAGCGTCACCCACACCACCCACCAGCACAAAGAAACACCCCGTCACAGCGTCACCCACACTCCCCACCAGCGCAAAGACACACCCTGTCATAGCGTCACCCACACCCCCCACCAGCACAAAGAAACACCCCGTCACAGCGCCACCCATACCCACCACCAGCACAGGGTCAAACCATGTCACAGCATTACCGACACACCCACCAACGCAGGTATACCGCCCGTTACAGCATCACCCACACCGCCCACTAGCGCAGAGTCACACCCCGTCACAGCGTCACACACTACCCCACCAGCACAGAGACACACCCCAGCACAGCATCACCCACAACCCCCCACCAGCACAGAGACACACCCCAGCACAGCGTCACACACAACCCCCCACCAGCACAGAGACACACCCCAGCACAGCGTCACACACAACCCCCCACCAGCACAGAGACACACCCCAGCACAGCGTCACACACAACGCCCACGAGCGCAGACACACATCCCGTCACAGCGTCACCCACACCCCAGCGCAGAGAACAACCCGTCACAGCATCACACACATCCCCACCAGGGCAGAAACAAACCCTGCCACAGCGTCACCCAAACCCCCTACCAGCGCAGAGACACAACCTGTCACAGTGTTACCCACACCCCCACCAGCGCGGAGTCAGACCCCGTCAGATTCTAACCCACACCACCAAACAGCACAGATACACACCCCGTCACAGTGTCACCCACAAACCTATCAGCACAAAGACACACCCCGTCACAACGTCACCCACACCCCCCATCAGCGCAGATTCACACCCTGTCACAGAGTCAACCACCCTCCAGCGCAGAGACACACCCCGTCACAGTGTCAACCACACCCCCCACCAGCGCAGAGACACACACCATCACAATGTCACACCCAACCCCCCACCAGCGCAGGAAACACAGCGTCACCCACACCCCCCACCAGCGCAGAGGCACAGCCCGTCACAGCGTCACCCACAACCCCACCAACGCAGAGACACAAACTGTCACAGCGTCACCCACACCCCCCACCTGCGCAGAATCACACCCCGTCACAGAATCAACCTCCTCCACCAGCACAGAGACACACCCCAGCACAGCGTCACCCACACCCCCCACCAGCGCAGAGAAACAATCTCTCACTGCGTCACCAACACTCACAGACCAACGCAGAGACACACCCTGTCACTGAGTCACCCACATCCCCACCAGTGCAGAGACACTCCCCGGCACCCACAACCCCACCAACGCAGAGAGACACCCCGTCACAGCGGCGTCCACAACCCCACCAACGCAGAGAGACACCCCATCACAGCGTCGCCCACACTGCCACCAGCGCAGAGACACACCCCGACACAACGTCGCCCACACCCCCCACCAACGCAGAAAGACACACCGTCACAGCGTCACCCACAACCCCCACCAACGCAGAGAGACACCCCGTCACAGCGCCACCCACACCCCCAGCCAGCACAGAGACACTCCCTGTCACCCACAACCCCACAAGCGCAGATTCACACCCCGTCACAGCATCGCCCACAACCCCCACCAACGCAGAGAGACACCCCATCACAGCATCACCCACACGCCCCACCATCGCAGAGAGACAACCCATCACAGCGTCACCCACACCCCCCAGCCAGCACAGAGACATAGCCTGTCACAGCGTCGCCCACAACCCCCACCAATGCAGAGAGCCACCCCATCACAGCGTCACCCACACCCCCCACCATCGCAGAGACACACCCCGTCACAGCGTCACCCACACCACCCACAAACGTGGAGACACACCCTGTCACAGCGTCACCCACACCCCCCACCAGCACAGAGACACACCCCGTCACAGCGTCACCCACACCACCCACCAGCACAAAGAAACACCCCGTCACAGCGTCACCCACACTCCCCACCAGCGCAAAGACACACCGTGTCATAGCGTCACCCACACCCCCCACCAGCACAAAGAAACATCCCGTCACAGCGCCACCCATACCCACCACCAGCACAGGGTCAAACCATGTCACAGCGTTACCCACACACCCACCAACGCAGATATACCGCCCGTTACAGCATCACCCACACCGCCCACTAGCGCAGAGTCACACCCCGTCACAGCGTCACACACATCCCCACCAGTGCAGAGACACTCCCCGGCACCCACAACCCCACCAACGCAGAGAGACATCCCGTCACAGCGGCGTCCACAACCCCACCAACGCAGAGAGACACCCCATCACAGCGTCGCCCACACCGCCACCAGCGCAGAGTCACACCCCGTCACAGCGTCACACACTACCCCACCAGCACAGAGACACACCCCAGCACAGCGTCACACACAACCCCCCACCAGCACAGAGACACACCCCAGCACAGCGTCACACACAACGCCCACAAGCGCAGACACATCCCGTCACAGCGTCACCCACACCCCAGCGCAGAGAACAACCCGTCACAGCATCAAACATATCCCCACCAGGGCAGAAACAAACCCTGCCACAGCGTCACCCAAACCCTCTACCAGCGCAGGGACACAACCTGTCACAGCGTTACCCACACCCCCACCAGCGCGGAGTCAGACCCCGTCAGAGCCTAACCCACACCACCAAACAGCACAGATACACACCCCGTCACAGTGTCACCCACAAACCTAACAGCACAAAGACACACCCCATCACAACGTCACCCACACCCCCCATCAGCGCAGAGACACACCCTGTCACTGAGTCACCCACATCCCCACCAGTGCAGAGACACTCCCCGGCACCCACAACCCCACCAACGCAGAGAGACACCCCATCACAGCGGCGTCCACAACCCCACCAACACAGAGAGACGCCCCGTCACAGCGTCGCCCACACCGCCACCAGCGCAGAGACACACCCCGACACAGCGTCGCCCACAACCCCCACCAACGCAGAAAGACACACCGTCACAGCGTCACCCACAACCCCCACCAACGCAGAGAGACACCCCGTCACAGCACCACCCACATCCCCAGCCAGCACAGAGACACTCCCTGTCACCCACAACCCCACAAGCGCAGATACACACCCCGTCACAGCGTCACTCACAACCCCCACCAACGCAGAAAGACACCCCATCACAGCATCACCCACACCCCCCAGCCAGCACAGAGACATAGCCTGTCACAGCGTCGCCCACAACCCCCACCAATGCAGAGAGCCACCCCATCACAGCGTCACCCACACCCCCCACCATCGCAGAGACACACCCCGTCACAGCGTCACCCACACCACCCACCAACGTGGAGACACAGTCTGTCACAGCGTTACCCACACCCCCCACCAGCACAGAGACACACCCCGTCACAGCGTCACCCACACCACCCACCAGCACAAAGAAACACCCCGTCACAGTGCCACCCACACCCCCCACCAGCACAGAGAGACACCCCGTCACAGCGTCACCCACACCACCCACCAGCACAGAGACACACCCCAGCACAGCGTCACCCACACTCCCCACCAGCGCAAAGACACACCCTATCATAGCGTCACCCATACCCCCCCACCAGCACAAAGAAACACCCCGTCGCAGCGCCACCCACACCCCACACCAGCACAGAGACAAACCATGTCACAGCGTCACCCACACACCCACCAACGCAGATGTACCGCCCGTTACAGCATCACCCACACCGCCCACTAGCGCAGAGTCACACCCCGTCACAGCGTCACACACTACCCCACCAGCACAGAGACACACCCCAGCACAGCATCACCCACAACCCCCCACCAGCACAGAGACACACCCCAGCACAGCGTCACACACAACGCCCACGAGCGCAGACACACATCCCGTCACAGCGTCAACCACACCCCAGCACAGAGAACAACCCGTCACAGCATCAAACATATCCCCACCAGGGCAGAAACAAACCCTGCCACAGCGTCACCCAAACCCTCTACCAGCGCAGAGACACAACCTGTCACAGCGTTACCCACACCCCCACCAGCGCGGAGTCAGACCCCGTCAGAGCCTAACCCACACCACCAAACAGCACAGATACACACCCCGTCACAGTGTCACCCACAAACCTAACAGCACAAAGACACACCCCATCACAACGTCACCCACACCCCCCATCAGCGCAGAGACACACCCTGTCACTGAGTCACCCACATCCCCACCAGTGCAGAGACACTCCCCGGCACCCACAACCCCACCAACGCAGAGAGACACCCCATCACAGCGGCGTCCACAACCCCACCAACACAGAGAGACGCCCCGTCACAGCGTCGCCCACACCGCCACCAGCGCAGAGACACACCCCGACACAGCGTCGCCCACAACCCCCACCAACGCAGAAAGACACACCGTCACAGCGTCACCCACAACCCCCACCAACGCAGAGAGACACCCCGTCACAGCACCACCCACATCCCCAGCCAGCACAGAGACACTCCCTGTCACCCACAACCCCACAAGCGCAGATACACACCCCGTCACAGCGTCACCCACAACCCCCACCAACGCAGAAAGACACCCCATCACAGCATCACCCACACCCCCCAGCCAGCACAGAGACATAGCCTGTCACAGCGTCGCCCACAACCCCCACCAATGCAGAGAGCCACCCCATCACAGCGTCACCCACACCCCCCACCATCGCAGAGACACACCCCGTCACAGCGTCACCCACACCACCCACCAACGTGGAGACACAGTCTGTCACAGCGTTACCCACACCCCCCACCAGCACAGAGACACACCCCGTCACAGCGTCACCCACACCCCCCACCAGCACAGAGAGACACCCCGTCACAGCGTCACCCACACCACCCACCAGCACAGAGACACACCCCAGCACAGCGTCACCCACACTCCCCACCAGCGCAAAGACACACCCTATCATAGCGTCACCCATACCCCCCACCAGCACAAAGAAACACCCCGTCGCAGCGCCACCCACACCCCACACCAGCACAGAGACAAACCATGTCACAGCGTCACCCACACACCCACCAACGCAGATGTACCGCCCGTTACAGCATCACCCACACCGCCCACTAGCGCAGAGTCACACCCCGTCACAGCGTCACACACTACCCCACCAGCACAGAGACACACCCCAGCACAGCATCACCCACAACCCCCCACCAGCACAGAGACACACCCCAGCACAGCGTCACACACAACGCCCACGAGCGCAGACACACATCCCGTCACAGCGTCAACCACACCCCAGCGCAGAGAACAACCCGTCACAGCATCACATATATCCCCACCAGGGCAGAAACAAACCCTGCCACAGCGTCACCCAAACCCCCTACCAGCGCAGAGACACAACCTGTCACAGCGTAACCCACACCCCCACCAGCGCAGAGACAGATCCCGTCAGAGCCTAACCCACACCACCAAACAGCACAGATACACACCCCGTCACAGTGTCACCCACAAACCTACCAGCACAAAGACACACCCCATCACAACGTCACCCACACCCCCCATCAGCGCAGATTCACATCCTGTCACAGAGTCAACCACCCTCCAGCGCAGAGACACACCCCATCACAATGTCAACCACACCCCCCACCATCGCAGAGACACACACCATCACAATGTCACACCCAGCCCCCCACCAGCGCAGGAATCACAGCGTCACCCACACCCCCCATCACGCAGAGACACAGCCCGTCACAGCGTCACCCACAACCCCACCACGCAGAGACACAGCCCGTCACAGCGTCACCCACAATCCCACCAACGCAGAGACACAAACTGTCACAGCGTCACCCACACCCCCCACCAGTGCAGAGACACACCCCTCGTCACAGCGTCTCCCACACCCACCACCAGCGCAGAATCACACCCCGTCACAGAGTCAACCTCCTCCACCAGCACAGAGACACACCCCAGCACAGCGTCACCCACAACCCCACCAGTGCAGAGACACAAACTGTCACAGCGTCACCCACACCCCCCACCAGCGCAGAGAAACAATCTCTCACTGCATCACCAACACCCACAGACCAACGCAGAGACACACCCTGTCACTGAGTCACCCACATCCCCACCAGTGCAGAGACACTCCCCGTCACCCACAACCCCACCAACGCAGAGAGACAACCCGTCACAGCGTCGCCCACAACCCCCACCATCGCAGAGACACACCCCATCACAGCGTCACCCACACCCCCAGCCAGCACAGAGACATAGCCCATCACAGCGTCGTCCAAAACCCCCACCAACACAGAGAGCCACCCCATCACAGCGTCACCCACACCACCCACCAACGTGGAGACACACCCCGTCACGGCGTCACCCACACGCCCCACCAGCGCAGAGACACACCCCGTCACAGCTTCACCCAAACCCCTCAGCAGTACAGAGTCACACCCCGTCACAGAGTCAACCCCCTCCACCAGCGCAGAAACACACCCCAGCACAGCGCCACCCACAACCCCCACCAACGCAGAGATAAACCCCGTCACAGCGTCACCCACACCCCCACCAACGCAGAGATACACCCCGTCACAGCGTCACCCACACCCCCACCAACGCAGAGATAAACCCCGTCACAGCGTCACCCACACACCCACCAGTGCAGATATACAGCCCGTCACAGCCTCACCCACACCCCCCAGCAACGCAGAGATACACCCCGTCACGGCATCACCCACAACCCCACCAGCACAAAGACACACCCCGTCACAGCGTCATCTACACCCCCAGCCAGCGCAGACTCTCACCCCATCACAGCATCACCCACACCACCCACCAACGTGGAGACAAACCTCGTCACAGCGTCACCCACACTCCCCACCAGCGCGGGACACATAGCGTCACACACACCCCCCACCATCGCAGAGACACAACCCGTCACAGCGTCACCCACAACCCCCACCAGCACAAAGACACACCACGTCTCAGCGTCACCCACACACCCACCAGCGCAAATATACAGCCTGTCACAGCATCACCCACACCGCCCACTAGCGCAGAGTCACACCCCGTCACAGCGTCACACACTACCCCACCAGCACAGAGACACAACCTGTCACAACGACACCCACAACCCCACCAACGCAGAGACTCACCCCGTCACAGCGTCTGCCACACCCCCACCAGTGCAGAGACACACCCCTTCACAGCGTCACTTAAACTCCCACCAGCGCAGAGACACAACCTGTCACTTCGTCACCCACACACCCCACCAGTGCAGAGACACACCCCTTCACAGCGTCACTTAAACTCCCACCAGCGCAGAGACACAAACTGTCACAGCATCACCTACATCACCCACCAGCGCAGGGACACACCCCGGCACAGCCTCACACACATCCCCCACCAGCGCAGAGACACACCCCGTCACAGCGTCACACACACCCCCCACCTGCGCAGAGACACACCCTATCACAGCTTCACTCAAACCCCTCACCAGCGCAGAGTCAGAGCCCGTCACAGAGTCACCCCCCTCCACCAGTGCAAAGACACACCCCAGCACAGCGTCACCCACAAACCCACCAGCGCAGAGACACAAACTGTCACAGCGTCACCCACAACCCCACCAGCGCAGAGAGACAACTTCTCACTGCGTCACCAACACCCACTGACCAGCGCAGAGAAACACCCCGTCACTGCGTCACCCACACCCCCCACCAGCACAGAGACACACCCCGTCACAGCGTCACACACACCCCCCACCAATGCAGAGACACACCCCGTCACACGTCACCCACACCCCCCACCAGCACACAGACACACCCCATCACAGCGTCACCCACAGCCCTCAACAGCGCAGAGACACAACCTGTCACAACGACACCCACAACCCCACCAGCGCAGAGACACACCCCATCACAGCGTCACCCACACCCCCCACCAGCGCAGAGACACACCCCGTCACAGCGTCACCCACAACCCCCACCAGCACGGGACACACAACGTCACCCACACCCCCCACCAGCGCAGAGACACACCCTGTCACAACGTCACCCACAACCCACCACCAGCGCAAGGTCACACCCCGTCACAGAGTCACCCCCTCCACCAGCGCAGAGACACACCCCAGCACAGCTTCACCCACAACCCCACCAATGCAGAGACACAAATTGTCACAGCGTCACCCACAAGCCCCACCAGCGCTGAGACACAACCTCTCACTGCGTCACCAACACACACTGACCAGCGCAGAGATACACCCTGTCACTGCGTCATCCACACCCCCACCAGCACAGAGACCCACACCGTCACAGCGTCACACACACCCCCCCACCCATGCAGAGACACTCCCCGTCACCCACATCCCCCACCAGCGCAGATTCACACCCTGTCACAGAGTCACCCCCCTCCACCAGCACAGAGACACACCCCATCGCAGTTTTCCCCAAACTCCCCACCAGCGCATAGACACAAACCGTCACAGCGTCACCCACAAACATACCAGCACAGAGACACACCTCGTCACAGTGTCACCCACACCTCCCACCAGCTTGAGAGACACACCCCATCACAGCGTCACCCACACCCCCCACCAACGCAGAGATACACCCCGTCACAGCGTCACCCACACACCCACCAGCACAGAGATACACCCCATCACAGTGTCACCCACAGCCCCCATCAGCACAAAGACACACCCCGTCACAGCATCACCCACACCCCCAGCCAGCGCAGACTCTCACCCCATCACAGCGTCACCCACACCACCTACCAACGTGGAGACAAACCTCGTCACAGCGTCACCCACAACCCCCACCAGCGCGGGACACACAGCGTCACCCACATCCCCCACCATCGCAGAGACACAACCCGTCATAGCGTCACCCACAACCCCCACCAGCACAAAGACACACCACGTCTCAGCGTCACCCACACACCCACCAGCGCAGATATCCAGCCCGTCACAGCATCACCCACACCGCCCACTAGAGCAGAGTCACACCCCATCACAGCGTCACACACTACCCCACCAGCACAGAGACACAACCTGTCACAACGACACCCACAACCCCACCAACGCAGAGACTCACCCCGTCACAGCGTCTGCCACACCCCCACCAGTGCAGAGACACATCCCTTCACAGCGTCACTTAAACTCCCACCAGCGCAGAGACACAACCTGTCACTTCGTCACCCACACACCCCACCAGTGCAGAGACACACCCCTTCACAGCGTCACTTAAACTCCCACCAGCGCAGACACAAACTGTCACAGCATCACCTACATCACCCACCAGTGCAGGGACACACCCCGGCACAGCCTCACACACATCCCCCACCAGCGCAGAGACACACCCCGTCACAGCGTCACACACACCCCCCACCTGCGCAGAGACACACCCTATCACAGCTTCACTCAAACCCCTCACCAGCGCAGAGTCAGAGCCCGTCACAGAGTCACCCCCCTCCACCAGCGCAGACACACCCCAGCACAGCGTCACCCACACCCACCACCAGCGCAGAGTCACACCCCGTCACAGAGTCACCCCCCTCCACCAGTGCAAAGACACACCCCAGCACAGCGTCACCCACAAACCCACCAGCGCAGAGACACAAACTGTCACAGCGTCACCCACAACCCCACCAGCGCAGAGAGACAACTTCTCACTGCGTCACCAACACCCACTGACCAGCGCAGAGAAACACCCCGTCACTGTGTCACCCACACCCCCCACCAGCACAGAGACACACCCCGTCACAGTGTCACACACACCCCCCACCAATGCAGAGACACACCCCGTCACAGAGTCACCCACACCCCCCACCAGCACACAGACACACCCCATCACAGCGTCACCCACAGCCCTCAACAGCGCAGAGACACAACCTGTCACAACGACACCCACAACCCCACCAGCGCAGAGACACACCCCGTCACAGCGTCACCCACACCCCCCACCAGCGCAGAGACACACCCCATCACAGCGTCACCCACACCCCCCACCAGCGCAGAGACACACCCTGTCACAACGTCACCCACAACCCACCACCAGCGCAAGGTCACACCCCGTCACAGAGTCACCCCCTCCACCAGCGCAGAGACACACCCCAGGACAGCTTCACCCACAAACCCACCAATGCAGAGACACAAATTGTCACAGCGTCACCCACAAGCCCCACCAGCGCTGAGACACAACCTCTCACTGCGTCACCAACACACACTGACCAGCGCAGAGATACACCCTGTCACTGCGTCATCCACACCCCCACCAGCACAGAGACCCACACCGTCACAGCGTCACACACACCCCCCACCCATGCAGAGACACTCCCCGTCACCCACATCCCCCACCAGCGCAGATTCACACCCTGTCACAGAGTCACTCCCCTCCACCAGCACAGAGACACACCCCATCGCAGTTTTCCCCAAACTCCCCACCAGCGCATAGACACAAACTGTCACAGCGTCACCCACAAACCTACCAGCACAGAGACACACCTCGTCACAGTGTCACCCATACCTCCCACCAGCTTGAGAGACACACCCCATCACAGCGTCATCCACACCCCCCACCAACGCAGAGATACACCCCGTCACAGCGTCACCCACACACCCACCAGCACAGAGATACGCCCCATCACAGCGTCACCCACAGCCCCCATCAGCACAAAGACACATCCCGTCACAGCATCACCCACACCCCCAGCCAGCGCAGACTCTCACCCCATCACAGCGTCACCCACACCACCTACCAACGTGGAGACAAACCTCGTCACAGCGTCACCCACAACCCCCACCAGCGCGGGACACACAGCGTCACCCACATCCCCCACCATCGCAGAGACACAACCCGTCATAGCGTCACCCACAACCCCCACCAGCACAAAGACACACCCCGTCACAGCATCACCCACACCCCCATGAAGGCAGAGACATCCCCATCACAGCGACACTCACACCCCCCACCAGAACACAGAAATACCCCGTCACAGCGTCACGCACACTCCTAGCCAATGCAGAGAAACACCCCGTCACAGCGTCACCTAAACTCCCCAACAGCGCAGAGACACACCCCGTCACGGCATCACCCGAACCCTCCACCAGCGCAGAGACAGACCCCATCCCAGCGTCACCCAAAACCTTCACCAACTCAGAGACACACCCCGTCACAGCGACACCCACACACCCCACCAGCGCAGAAACACACCCCATCACAGTGTCACCCAAACCCCCCACCAGCGCAGAGACACACCCCGTCCCAGCGTCACCCACAACCCTTCCAGCGCAGAGACTCACCCTGTTACTGCGTCACCCACACCCCACACCAGTGCAGAGAGACACCCGTCACAGTGTCACCCACACCACCCACGAGCGCAGACACACCCCGTCACAGCGTCACCCACACACCCCACCAGCGCAGAGACACACCCCGTCACAGCGTCAGACACACCCCCCACCAACGCTGAGAGACACAACCTGTCACAGCGTCACCCACACCACACACCAGCACAGAGACACAGCCCGTCACAACGTCAGACACACGCCCACCAGCACAAAGACTCAGCCCGTCACAACGTCAGACACACGCCCCACCAGCACAAAGACACAGCCCGTCACCCACACCCCTACCAGCGCAGTGTCACACACCATCACAGCGTCACCCACACACCCAAAGAGCGCAGAGACACAGCCCGTCACAGCGTTACCCACACCCCGCACCAGCACAAAGACACACCCCGTCACAGCATCACCCACATCCCCACCAGCGCAGAGACACACCCCGTCACAGCATCACCCACACCGCCCACCAGCGCAGAGACAGACCCAGTCACAGTGCCACCCACACACCCCACCAGCACAGAGACACACCACGTTACAGTGTCACACACATCCCCATGAAGGAAGAGACACACCCCGTCACAGCGTCACCCACACCGCCATGAAGGCAGAGACATCCCCATCATAGCGACACTCACACTCCCCACCAGAACACAGAAATACCCCGTCACAGCGTCACACACACCCCCAACCAGCGCAGAGAGACTCCCCGTCACCCACACTCCCACCAGCGCAGAGACACACTCCGTCACAGCGTCACCCACACTCCCCACCAGCGCAGAGACAGACCCCGTCCCAGCGTCACCCAAAACCCTCACCAACGCAAAGACACACACCGTCACAGCGTCACCCACACACCCCACCAGCGCAGAGATACACCCCATCACAGTGTCACCCAAACCCCCCACCAGCGCAGAGACACACCCCGTCCCAGCGTCACCCGCAACCCCAGCAGCGCAGAGACTCACCCCGTCACAGCGTCAGCCACACGCCCCACCATCGCAGAGACACACCCCGTCACAGAGTCACCCACCCTCCACCAGCGCAGACACAACCAAGCACAGCGTCACCCACACGCCCCACCAGTGCAGAGACACAGACAAACCCTGTCACTGTGTCACCCACACCCGCCACCAGTACAGAGACACAGCCCGTCACAGCATCACACACACCCCACACCAGCACAGAGACACAGCCCGCCAGAGCGTTACCCAAACCCCCCACCAGAGCAGAGACACACCCCGTCACAGCGTCACCCACACTCCCCACCAACGCAGAGACACAGCCCGTCACAGCGTTACCCACACCCCACACCAGCGCAGCGATACACCCCATCACCACGTCAGCCAAGCGTCCCAGCATCGCAGGGACAGACCACATCACAGCATCACCCACACCGCCCACCAGCACAGAGACACACCCCGTCACAGCGTCACCCACACCCCCATGAAGGCAGAGACATTCCCATCACAGCGACACTCACACCCCCCACCAGAACACAGAAATACCCCGTCACAGCGTCACACACACCCCCCACCAACGCAGAGACACAACCCGTCACAGCATCACCCGAACCCCCCACCAGCGCAGAGACAGACCCCATCACAGTGTCACCCAAACCCCCCACCAGCGCAGAGACACACCCCGTCACAGCATCACCCACACCGCCCACCAGCGCAGAGACACACCCAGTCACAGTGTCACCCACACACCCCACCAGCACAGAGACACACCACGTCACAGTGTCACACACACCCCCATGAAGGCAGAGACACACCCCGTCACAGCGTCACCCACACCCCCATGAAGGCAGAGACATCCCCATCACAGCGACACTCACACCCCCCACCAGAACACAGAAATACCCCGTCACAGCGTCACACACACCCCCAACCAGCGTAGAGAGACTTCCCGTCACCCACACTCCCACCAGCGCAGAGACACACCCCGTCACAGCATCACCCGAACCCCCCACCAGCGCAGAGACAGACCCCGTCCCAGCGTCACCCAAAACCCTCACCAATGCAGAGACACACCCCATTAAAGCGTCACCCACACACCCCACCAGTGCAGAGATACACCCCATCACAGTGTCACCCAAACCCCCCACCAGCGCAGAGACACACCCCGTCCCAGCGTCACCCGCAACCCCACCAGCGCAGAGACTCACCCCGTCACAGCGTCTGCCACACCACCCACCAGCGCAGAGACGCAACTTGTCACTGCGTCAACCACACCCCCCACCAGCGCAGAGACGCACCCTGTTACTGCGTCACCCACACCCCCAACCAGCACAGAGACACACCCCGTCCCAGCGTCACCCACACCCCACACCAGCGCAGAGATACGCCCGGTCACAGCGTCAGCCACACACCCCACCATGGCAGAGACACACCCCGTCACAGAGTCACCCCCCTCCACCAGCGCAGACACAACCAAGCACAGCGTCACCCACACGCCCCACCAGTGCATAGACACAGACAAACCCTGTCACTGTGTCACCCACACGCCCCACCAGCACAGAGACACAGCCTGTCACAGCATCACCCACACCCCCCACCAGCACAGAGACACAGCCCGTCACAGCGTTACCCAAAACCCCACCAGCGCAGAGACACACCCCGTCACAGCGTTACCCACACCCCCACCAGCACAAAAACACAGCCCGTCACAGCGACACTCACACCCCCCACCAGAATACAGAAATAACCCGTCACAGCGTCACCCACACCCCCCCAGCAGCACAGAGACACACTCCTTCACAGTGTCACCCACACCTCCCATCAGCGTGGGACATATAGCGTCACCCACAAACACCACCAGTGCAGAGACACACCCCGTCACAGAGTCACCCACACACCCCACGAGCGCAGAGACACACCCCGTCACAGCGTCACCCACACACCCCACCAGCGCAGAGACACACCCCGTCCCAGCGGCACACGCAACCCCACCTGTGCAGAGACTCACCCCGTCACAGCGTCTGCCACACCCCCCACCAGCGCAGAGACGCAACTTGTCACTGCGTCACCCACACCCCCAACCAGCGCAGAGACGCACACCCTGTCACTGCGTCACCCTCACCCCCAACCAGCGCAGAGACACACCCCGTCACAGCATCAGCCACACGCCCCACCATCGCAGAGACACACCCCATCACAGCTTCAGACACACGCCCCACCATCGCAGAGACACACCCCGTCACAGCGTCAGACACACGCCCCACCAGCACTGAGACACACACCGTCACAGCGTCAGACACACCACCCACCAACGCTGAGAGACACAACCTGTCACAGCGTCACCCACACCACACACCAGCACAGAGACACAGCCCGTCACAACGTCAGACACACGCCCACCAGCACAGAGACACAGCCCGTCACAACGTCAGACACACGTCCCACCAGCACAAAGACACACCCCGTCACCCACACCCCTACCAGCGCAGTGTCACGCACCATCACAGCGTCACCCACACACCCCAAGAGCGCAGAGACACAGTCCATCACAGCGTTACCCACACCCCGCACCAGTACAAAGACACACCCAGTCACAGCGTCACCCACACCGCCCACCAGCACAGAGACACACCACGTCACAGTGTCACACACACCCCCATGAAGGCAGAGACACACCCCGTCACAGCGTCACCCACACCCACATGAAGGCAGAGACATCCCCATCACAGCGACACTCACAACCCCCACCAGAACACAGAAATAACCCGTCACAGCGTCACACACATCCCCAACCAGCGCAGAGACACACCCCATCACAGTGTCACCCAAACCCCCCACCAGCGCAGACAGACCCGATCCCAGCGTCACCCAAAACCCTCACCAAAGCAGAGACACACCCCGTCACAGCGTCACCCACACACCCCACCAGCGCAGAGACACACCCCATCACAGTGTCACCCACACCCGCCCACCAACGCAGAGACACAGCACGTCACAGCGTTACCCACACCCCCACCAGCACAAAGACACACCCCGTCACAGCGTCACCCACACACCCCACCAGCACAGAGACACACCACGTCACAGTGTCACCCACACACCCCACCAGCACAGAGACACACCACGTCACAGTGTCACACACACGCCCATGAAGGCAGAGACACACCCCATCACAGCGTCACCCACACCCCCATGAAGGCAGAGACATCCCCACCACAGCGACACTCACACCCCCCACCAGAACACAGAAATACCCCGTCACAGCGTCACACACACCCCCAACCAGCGTAGAGAGACTCCCCGTCACCCACACTCCCACCAGCGCAGAGACACACCCCGTCACAGCGTCACCCAAAACCCTCACCAACGCAGAGACACACCCTGTCACAGCGTCACCCACACACCCCACCAGCGCAGAGATACACCCCATCACAGTGTCACACCAAACCCCCCACCAGCGCAGAGACACACCCCGTCCCAGCGTCACCCGCAACCCCACCAGCGCAGAGACTCACCCCGTCACAGCGTCTGCCACACCACCCACCAGCACAGAGACGCAACTTGTCACTGCGTCAACCACACCCCCCACCAGCGCAGAGACGCACCCTGTTACTGCGTCACCCACACCCCCAACCAGCACAGAGACACACCCCGTCCCAGCGTCACCCACACCCCACACCAGCGCAGAGATACACCCGGTCACAGCGTCAGCCACACGCCCCACCATCGCAGAGACACACACCGTCACAGATTCACCCCCCTCCATCAGCGCAGACACAACCAAGCACAGCGTCACCCATACGCCCCACCAGTGCAGAGACACAGACAAACCCTGTCACTGTGTCACCCACACCCCCCCACCAGAACAGAGACACAGCCCGTCACAGCATCACCCACACCCCCCACCAGCACAGGGACACAGCCCGTCACAGCGTTACCCAAATCCCCCACCAGCGCAGAGACACACCCCATCACAGCGTCACCCACAACCACCACCAACGCATAGACACAGCCCGTCACAGCGTTACCCACACCCCCACCAGCACTAAGACACACCCTGTCACAGCGTCACCCACACCCCCCACAAGCGCAGAGATACAGCCCGTCACCACGTCAGCCAAGCGTCCCAGCATCGCAGAGACACACCACATTACAGCGTCACCCACACCCCCCACCAGCGCAGAGACACACCCAGTCACAGTGTTACCCACACACCCCACCAGCACAGAGACACACCACGTCACAGTGTCACACACACCCTCATGAAGGCAGAGACACACCCCGTCACAGCGTCACCCACACCCCCATGAAGGCAGAGACATCTCCATCACAGCGACACTCACACACACCACCAGAACACAGAAATAACCCGTCACAGCGTCACACACACCCCCAACCAGCGCAGAGTGACTCCACGTCGCCCACACCCTCACCAGCACAGAGACACAGCCCGTCACAGCGTCACCCACACTCCCCAACAGCACAGAGACACACCCCGTCACAGCGTCACCCACACTCCCCAACAGCACAGAGACACAACCTGTCACAGCGTCACCCACACCCCCCCAGCAGCACAGAGACACACTCCTTCACAGTGTCACCCACACCTCCCATCAGCGCGGGACATATAGCGTCACCCACAAACACCACCAGCGCAGAGACACACCCCGTCACAGAGTCACCCACACACCCCACGAGCGCAGAGACACACCCCGTCACAGCGTCACCCACACACCCCACGAGCGCAGAGACACACCCCGTCACAGCGTCACCCACAACCCCCAGCAGCGCAGAGACACACCCCGTCCCAGCGGCACACGCAACCCCACCAGCACAGAGACTCACCCCGTCACAGCGTCTGCCACACCCCCCACCAGCGCAGAGACGCAACTTGTCACTGCGTCACCCACACCCCCAACCAGCGCAGAGACGCACACCCTGTCACTGTGTCACCCACACCCCCAACCAGCGCAGAGACACACCCCGTCACAGCGTCAGCCACACGCCCCACCATCGCAGAGACACACCCCATCACAGCGTCAGACACACGCCCCACCATCGCAGAGACACACACCGTCACAGCGTCAGACACACGCCCCACCAGCACAGAGGCACACCCCGTCACAGCGTCAGACACACCCCCACCAACGCTGAGAGACACAACCTGTCACAGCGTCACCCACACCACACACCAGCACAGAGATACAGCCCGTCACAACGTCAGACACACGCCCCACCAGCACAAGGACACACCCCGTCTCCCACACCCCTACCAGCGCAGTGTCACACACCATCACAGCGTCACCCACACACCCCAAGATTGCAGAGACACAGCCCGTCACAGCGTTACCCACACCCCGCACCAGTACAAAGACACACCCAGTCACTGCGTCACCCACACCGCCCACCAGCACAGAGACACACCACGTCACAGTGTCACACACACCCCCATGAAGGCAGAGACACACCCCGTCACAGCGTCACCCACACCCACATGAAGGCAGAGACATCCCCATCACAGCGACACTCACAACCCCCACCAGAACACAGAAATACCCCGTCACAGCGTCACACACACCCCCAACCAGCGCAGAGACACACCCCATCACAGTGTCACCCAAACCCCCCACCAGCGCAGAGACAGACCCGATCCCAGCGTCACCCAAAACCCTCACCAACGCAGAGACACACCCCGTCACAGCGTCACCTACACACCCAACCAGCGCAGAGACACACCCCATCACAGTGTCACCCACACCCCCCCACCAACGCAGAGATACAGCACGTCACAGCGTTACCCACACCCCCACCAGCACAAAGACACACCCCGTCACAGCGTCACCCACAGCCCCCACCAGCGCAGCGATACACCCCGTCACGGCGTCAGCCAAGCGTCCCAGCATCGCAGGGACACACCACATCACAACGTCACCCACACCGCCCACCAGCACAGAGACACACCCCGTCACAGCGTTACCCACACCCCCATGAAGGCAGAGACATCCCCATCACAGCGACACTCACACCCCTCCACCAGAACACAGAAATACCCCGTCACAGCGTCACACACACCCCCCACCAGCGCAGAGACACAACCCGTCACAGCATCACCCGAACCCCCCACCAGCGCAGAGACAGACCCCGTCCCAGCGTCACCCAAAACCCTCACCAACGCAGAGACACACCCCGTCACAGCGTCACCCACACACCCCACCAGCGCAGAGACACACCCCATCACGGTGTCACCCAAACCCCCCACCAGCGCAGAGACACACCCCGTCACAGCATCACCCACACCGCCCACCAGCGCAGAGACACACCTAGTCACAGTGTCACCCACACACCCCACCAGCACAGAGACACACCACGTCACAGTGTCACACACACGCCCATGAAGGCAGAGACACACCCCATCACAGCGTCACCCACACCCCCATGAAGGCAGAGACATCCCCATCACAGCGACACTCACACCCCCCACCAGAACACAGAAATACCCCGTCACAGCGTCACACACACCCCCAACCAGCGTAGAGAGACTCCCCGTCACCCACACTCCCACCAGCGCAGAGACACACCCCATCACAGCGTCAGACACACGCCCCACCATCGCAGAGACACACCCCGTCACAGCGTCAGACACACGCCCCACCAGCACAGAGACACACACCGTCACAGCGTCAGACACACCCCCCACCAACGCTGAGAGACACAACCTGTCACAGCGCACACACACCACACACCAGCACAGAGACACAGCCCGTCACAACGTCAGACACACGCCCACCAGCACAGAGACACAGCCCGTCACAACGTCAGACACACGCCCCACCAGCACAAAGACATACCCCGTCACCCACACCCCTACCAGCGCAGTGTCACACACCATCACAGCGTCACCCACACACCCCAAGAGCGCAGAGACACAGCCCGTCACAGCGTCACCCACACCCCCCAACAGCGCAGAGACACACCCCGTCACAGCATCACCCGAACCCCCCCCCCCAGCGCAGAGACAGACCCCGTCCCAGCGTCACCCAAAACCCTCACCAACGCAGAGACACACCCCGTCACAGCGTCACCCACACACCCCACCAGCGCAGAGATACACCCCATCACAGTGTCACACCAAACCCCCCACCAGCGCAGAGACACACCCTGTCCCAGCGTCACCCGCAAACCCACCAGTGCAGAGACTCACCCCGTCACAGCGTCTGCCACACCACCCACCAGCGCAGAGACGCAACTTGTCACTGCGTCAACCACACCCCCCACCAGCGCAGAGACGCACCCTGTTACTGCGTCACCCACACCCCCAACCAGCACAGAGACACACCCCGTCCCAGCGTCACCCACACCCCACACCAGTGCAGAGATACACCCGGTCAGAGCGTCAGCCACACGCCCCACCATCGCAGAGACACACCCCGTCACAGATTCACCCCCCTCCATCAGCGCAGACACAACCAAGCACAGCGTCACCCATACGCCCCACCAGTGCAGAGACACAGACAAACCCTGTCACTGTGTCACCCACACCCCCCCACTAGCACAGAGACACAGCCCGTCACAGCATCACCCACACCCCCCACCAGCACAGGGACACAGCCCGTCACAGCGTTACCCAAACCCCCCACCAGCGCAGAGACACACCCCATCACAGCGTCACCCACAACCACCACCAACGCATAGACACAGCCCGTCACAGCGTTACCCACACCCCCACCAGCACAAAGACACACCCCGTCACAGCGTCACCCACACCCTCCACAAGCGCAGAGATACACCCCGTCACCACGTCAGCCAAGCATCCCAGCATCGCAGAGACACACCACATTACAGCGTCACCCACACCCCCCACCAGCGCAGAGACACACCCAGTCACAGTGTCACCCACACACCCCACCAGCACAGAGACACACCACGTCACAGCGTCTGCCACACCCCCCACCAGCGCAGAGACGCAACTTGTCACTGCGTCACCCACACCCCCAACCAGCGCAGAGACGCACACCCTGTCACTGCGTCACCCACACCCCCAACCAGCGCAGAGACACACCCAGTCACAGCGTCAGCCACACGCCCCACCATCGCAGAGACACACCCCATCACAGCGTCAGACACACGCCCCACCATCGCAGAGACACACACCGTCACAGCGTCAGACACACGCCCCACCAGCACAGAGACACACCCCGTCACAGCGTCAGACACACCCCCCACCAACGCTGAGAGACACAACCTGTCACAGCGTCACCCACACCACACACCAGCACAGAGACACAGCCCGTCACAACGTCAGACACACGCCCCACCAGCACAAGGACACACCCCGTCACCCACACCCCTACCAGCGCAGTGTCACACACCATCACAGCGTCACCCACACACCCCAAGAGTGCAGAGACACAGCCCGTCACAGCGTTACCCACACCCCGCACCAGTACAAAGACACACCCAGTCACTGCGTCACCCACACCGCCCACCAGCACAGAGACACACCACGTCACAGTGTCACACACACCCCTATGAAGGCAGAGACACACCCCGTCACAGCGTCACCCACACCCACATGAAGGCAGAGACATCCCCATCACAGCGACACTCAGAAACCCCACCAGAACACAGAAATACCCCGTCACAGCGTCACACACACCCCCAACCAGCGCAGAGACACACCCCATCACAGTGTCACCCAAACCCCCCACCAGCGCAGAGACAGACCCGATCCCAGCGTCACCCAAAACCCTCACCAACGCAGAGACACACCCCGTCACAGCGTCACCTACACACCCAACCAGCGCAGAGACACACCCCATCACAGTGTCACCCACACCCCCCCATCAACGCAGAGACACAGCACGTCACAGCGTTACCCACACCCCCACCAGCACAAAGACACACCCCGTCACAGCGTCACCCACAGCCCCCACCAGCGCAGCGATACACCCCGTCACGGCGTCAGCCAAGCGTCCCAGCATCGCAGGGACACACCACATCACAACGTCACCCACACCGCCCACCAGCACAGAGACACACCCCGTCACAGCGTTACCCACACCCCCATGAAGGCAGAGACATCCCCATCACAGCGACACTCACACCCCCCACCAGAACACAGAAATACCCCGTCACAGCGTCACACACACCCCCCACCAGCGCAGAGACACAACCCGTCACAGCATCACCCGAACCCCCCACCAGCGCAGAGACAGACCCCGTCCCAGCGTCACCCAAAACCCTCACCAACGCAGAGACACACCCCGTCACAGCGTCACCCACACACCCCACCAGCGCAGAGACACACCCCATCACGGTGTGACCCAAACCCCCCACCAGCGCAGAGACACACCCCGTCACAGCATCACCCACACCGCCCACCAGCGCAGAGACACACCTAGTCACAGTGTCACCCACACACCCCACCAGCACAGAGACACACCACGTCACAGTGTCACACACACGCCCATGAAGGCAGAGACACACCCCATCACAGCGTCACCCACACCCCCATGAAGGCAGTGACATCCCCATCACAGCGACACTCACACCCCCCACCAGAACACAGAAATACCCCGTCACAGCGTCACACACACCCCCAACCAGCGTAGAGAGACTCCCCGTCACCCACACTCCCACCAGCGCAGAGACACACCCCATCACAGCGTCAGACACACGCCCCACCATCGCAGAGACACACCCCGTCACAGCGTCAGACACACGCCCCACCAGCACAGAGACACACACTGTCACAGCATCAGACACACCCCCCACCAACGCTGAGAGACACAACCTGTCACAGCGCACACACACCACACACCAGCACAGAGACACAGCCCGTCACAACGTCAGACACACGCCCACCAGCACAGAGACACAGCCCGTCACAACGTCAGACACACGCCCCACCAGCACAAAGACACACCCCGTCACCCACACCCCTACCAGCGCAGTGTCACACACCATCACAGCGTCACCCACACACCCCAAGAGCGCAGAGACACAGCCCGTCACAGCGTCACCCACACCCCCCAACAGCGCAGAGACACACCCCGTCACAGCATCACCCGAACCCCCCCCCCAGCGCAGAGACAGACCCCGTCCCAGCGTCACCCAAAACCCTCACCAACGCAGAGACACACCCCGTCCCAGCGTCACCCACACACCCCACCAGCGCAGAGATACACCCCATCACAGTATCACACCAAACCCCCCACC
Source organism: Carcharodon carcharias (assembly GCF_017639515.1). Classification (NCBI taxonomy): domain Eukaryota; kingdom Metazoa; phylum Chordata; class Chondrichthyes; order Lamniformes; family Lamnidae; genus Carcharodon; species Carcharodon carcharias. The sequence continues at coordinate 85,564,747 of NC_054473.1, forward strand.
AGCGCAGAGACACACCCCGTCCCAGCGTCACCCGCAAACCCACCAGCGCAGAGACTCACCCCGTCACAGCGTCTGCCACACCACCCACCAGCGCAGAGACGCAACTTGTCACTGCGTCAACCACACCCCCCACCAGCGCAGAGACGCACCCTGTTACTGCGTCACCCACACCCCCAACCAGCACAGAGACACACCCCGTCCCAGCATCACCCACACCCCACACCAGCGCAGAGATACACCCGGTCAGAGCGTCAGCCACACGCCCCACCATCGCAGAGACACACCCCGTCACAGATTCACCCCCCTCCATCAGCGCAGACGCAACCAAGCACAGCGTCACCCATACGCCCCACCAGTGCAGAGACACAGACAAACCCTGTCACTGTGTCACCCACATCCCCCCACCAGCACAGAGACACAGCCCGTCACAGCATCACCCACACCCCCCACCAGCACAGGGACACAGCCCGTCACAGCGTTACCCAAACCCCCCACCAGCGCAGAGACACACCCCATCACAGCGTCACCCACAACCACCACCAACGCATAGACACAGCCCGTCACAGCGTTACCCACACCCCCACCAGCACAAAGACACACCCCGTCACAGCGTCACCCACACCCTCCACAAGCGCAGAGATACACCCCGTCACCACGTCAGCCAAGCGTCCCAGCATCGCAGAGACACACCACATTACAGCGTCACCCACACCCCCCACCAGCGCAGAGACACACCCAGTCACAGTGTCACCCACACACCCCACCAGCACAGAGACACACCAGGTCACAGTGTCACACACACCCTCATGAAGGCAGAGACACACCCCGTCACAGCGTCACCCACACCCCCATGAAGGCAGAGAAATCTCCATCACAGCGACACTCACACACACCACCAGAACACAGAAATAACCCGTCACAGCGTCACACACACCCCCAACCAGCGCAGACTGACTCCACGTCGCCCACACCCTCACCAGCACAGAGACACAGCCCGTCACAGCGTCACCCACACTCCCCAACAGCACAGAGACACACCCCGTCACAGCGTCACCCACACTCCCCAACAGCACAGAGACACAACCTGTCACAGCGTCACCCACACCCCCCCAGCAGCACAGAGACACACTCCTTCACAGTGTCACCCACACCTCCCATCAGCGCGGGACATATAGCGTCACCCACAAACACCACCAGCGCAGAGACACACCCCGTCACAGAGTCACCCACACACCCCACGAGCGCAGAGACACACCCCGTCACAGCGTCACCCACAACCCCCACCAGCGCAGAGACACACCCCGTCCCAGCGGCACACGCAACCCCACCAGCACAGAGACTCACCCCGTCACAGCGTCTGCCACACGCCCCACCAGCGCAGAGACGCAACTTGTCACTGCGTCACCCACACCCCCAACCAGCGCAGAGACGCACACCCGTCACTGCGTCACCCACACCCCCAACCAGCGCAGAGACACACCCCGTCACAGCGTCAGCCACACGCCCCACCATCGCAGAGACACACCCCATCACAGCGTCAGACACACGCCCCACCATCGCAGAGACACACACCGTCACAGCGTAAGACACACGCCCCACCAGCACAGAGACACACCCCGTCACAGCGTCAGACACACCCCCCACCAACGCTCAGAGATACAACATGTCACAGCGTCACCCACACCACACACCAGCACAGAGACACAGCCCATCACAACGTCAGACACACGCCCCACCAGCACAAGGACACACCCCGTCACCCACACCCCTACCAGCGCAGTGTCACACACCATCACAGCGTCACCCACACACCCCAAGAGTGCAGAGACACAGCCCGTCACAGCGTTACCCACACCCCGCACCAGTACAAAGACACACCCAGTCACTGCGTCACCCACACCGCCATGAAGGCAGAGACATCCCCATCACAGCAACACTCACAACCCCACCAGAACACAGAAATACCCCGTCACAGCGTCATACACACCCCCAACCAGCGCAGAGACACAACCTGTCACAGCATCACCCGAACCCCCCACCAGCGCAGAGACAGACCCCGTCCCAGCGTCACCCAAAACCCTCACCAACGCAGAGACATACCCCGTCACAGCGTCACCCACACACCCCACCAGCGCAGAGACACACCCCATCACAGTGTCACCCAAACCCCCCACCAGCGCAGAGACACACCCCGTCACAGCATCACCCACACCGCCCACCAGCGCAGAGACACACCCAGTCACAGTGTCACCCACACACCCCACCAGCACAGAGACACAATACGTCACAGTGTCACACACACGCCCATGAAGGCAGAGACATCCCCATCACAGCGACACTCACACCCCCCACCAGAACACAGAAATACCCCGTCACAGCGTCACACACACCCCCAACCAGAGTAGGGAGACTCCCCGTCACCCACACTCCCACCAGCGCAGAGACACACCCCATCACAGCGTCAGACACACGCACCACCATCGCAGAGACACACCCCGTCACAGCGTCAGACACACGCCCCACCAGCACAGAGACACACACCGTCACAGCGTCAGACACACCCCCCACCAACGCTGAGAGACACAACCTGTCACAGCGCACACACACCACACACCAGCACAGAGACACAGCCCGTCACAACGTCAGACACACGCCCACCAGCACAGAGACACAGCCCGTCACAACGTCAGACACACGCCCCACCAGCACAAAGACACACCCCGTCACCCACACCCCTACCAGCGCAGTGTCACACACCATCACAGCGTCACCCACACACCCCAAGAGCGCAGAGACACAGCCTGTCACAGCGTCACCCACACCTCCCAACAGCGCAGAGACAAACCCCGTCACAGCATCACCCGAACCCCCCCCCCAGCGCAGAGACAGACCCCATCCCAGCGTCACCCAAAACCCTCACCAACGCAGAGACACACCCCGTCACAGCGTCACCCACACACCCCACCAGCGCAGAGATACACCCCATCACAGTGTCACACCAAACCCCCCACCAGCGCAGAGACACACCCCGTCCCAGCGTCACCCGCAAACCCACCAGCGCAGAGACTCACCCCGTCACAGAGTCACCCCCCTCCACCAGCGCAGACACAACCAAGCACAGCGTCACCCACACGCCCCACCAGTGCAGAGACACAGACAAACCCTGTCACTGTGTCACCCACACCCCCCACCAGCACAGAGACACAGCCCATCACAGCATCACCCACACCCCCCACCAGCACAGAGACACAGCCCATCACAGCATCACGCACACCCCCCACCAGCACAGAGACACAGCCCGTCACAGCGTTACCCAAACCCCTCACCAACGCAGAGACACAGCCCGTCACAGCGTTACCCACACCCCCACCTGCACAAAGACACACCCCGTCACAGCGTCACCCACAACTCCAACCAGCACAGAGATACACCCCGTCACCGCGTCAGCCAAGCGTCCCAGCATCGCAGAGACACAACACATCACAGCGTCACCCACAGCGCCCACCAGCACAGAAACACACACCGTCACAGCGTCACCCACACCCCCATGAAGGCAGAGACATCCCCATCACAGCGACACTCACACCCCCCACCAGAACACAGAAATACCCCGTCACAGCGTCACACACACCCCCCACCAGCGCAGAGACACACCCCATCACAGCGTCACACACACTCTCCAACAGCACAGAGACACACCCCGTCACAGCATCACCCAAACACCCCACCAGCGCAGAGACAGACCCAATCCCAGCGTCACCCAAAACCCTCACCAACGCAGAGACACACCCCGTCACAGCGTCACCCACACACCCCACCAGCGCAGAGACACACCCCATCACAGTGTCACCCAAAACCCCCTCCAGCGCAGAGACACAACCTGTCACAACGACACCCACAACCCCACCATCGCGGGGACTCACCCCATCACAGCGTCTGCCACACCACCCACCAGCGCAGAGACGCAACTTGTCACTGCGTCAACCACACCCCCCACCAGCGCAGAGACGCACCCTGTTACTGCGTCACCCACACCCCCAACCAGCACAGAGACGCAGCCCGTCACAACGTCAGACACACGCCCCACCAGCACAGAGACACAGCCCGTCACAATGTCAGACACACGCCCCACCATCACAAAGACACAGCCCGTTACCCACACCCCTACCAGCGCAGTGTCACACACCATCACAGCGTCACCCACACACCCCAAGAGCGCAGAGACACAGCCCGTCACAGCGTTACACACACCCCGCACAAGCACAAAGACACACCCCTTCACAGCGTCACCCACACCACCCACCAGCGCAGAGACACACCCAGTCACAGTTTCACCCACACACCCCACCAGCACAGAGACACACCACGTCACAGTGTCACACACACCCCCATGAAGGCAGAGACACACCCCGTCACAGCGTCACCCACACCCCCATGAAGGCAGAGACATCCCCATCACACCACACTCACACCCCCCAACAGAAAACAGAAATAACTCGTCACAGCGTCACACACACCCCCAACCAGTGCAGAGAGACTCCACGTCACCCACACCCCCACCAGCGCAGAGACACACCCCGTCAATGCATCACCCACACACCCCACGAGCGCAGAGACACACCCCGTCACAGCGTCACCCACACACCCCATGAGCGCAGAGACACACCCCGTCACAGCGTCACCCACACACCCCCACGAGCGCAGAGACAAACCCCGTCACTGTGTCACCCACAACCCCCACCAGCTCAGAGACACACCCCGTCCCAGCGGCACCCGCAACCCCACCAGCGCAGAGACTCACCCCGTCACAGCGTCTGCCACTCCCCCCACCAGCGCAGAGACGCAACTTGTCACTGCGTCACCCACAACCCCCACCAGCGCAGAGACGCACCCTGTTACAGCGTCACCCACACCCCCAACGAGCGCAGAGACACACCCCGTCACAGCGTCACCCATACCCCACACCAGTGCAGAGAGACACCCGTCACAGTGTCACCCACACCACCCACCAGCGTAGACACACCCCGTCACAGGGTCAGCCACACGCCCCACCATCGCAGAGACACACCCCGTCACAGCGTCAGACTCACGCCCCACCATCGCAGAGACACACCCCGTCACAGCGTCACACAAACCCAACACCAGCGCAGAGATACACCCGGTCACAGCGTCAGCTACACGCCCCACCATCGCAGAGACACACCCCGTCACAGAGTCATCCCCCTCCACCAGCGCAGACACAACCAAGCACAGCGTCACCCACACGCCCCACCAGTGCAGAGACACAGACAAACCCTGTCACTGTGTCACCCACACCCCTCACCAGCACAGAGACACACCCCGTCACAGCGTCACCCACACCCACATGAAGGCAGAGACATCCCCATCACAGCGACACTCACAACCCCCACCAGAACACAGAAATACCCCGTCACAGCGTCACACACACCCCCAACCAGCGCAGAGACACACCCCATCACAGTGTCACCCAAACCCCCCACCAGCGCAGAGACAGACCCGATCTCAGCGTCACCCAAAACCCTCACCAACGCAGAGAAACACCCCGTCACAGCATCACCCACACCGCCCACCAGCGCAGAGACACACCCAGTCACAGTGTCACCCACACACCCCACCAGCACAGAGACACACCACATCACAGTGTCACACATACCCCCATGAAGGCAGAGACACACCCCGTCACAGCGTCACCCACACCCCCATGAAGGCAGAGACATCCCCATCACAGCGACACTCACACCCCCCACCAGAACACAGAAATACCCCGTCACAGCGTCACACACACCCCCAACCAGCGTAGTGAGACTCCCCGTCACCCACACTCCCACCAGCGCAGAGACACACCCCGTCACAGCGTCTGCCACTCCCCCCACCAGCGCAGAGACGCAACTTGTCACTGCGTCACCCACAACCCCCACCAGCGCAGAGACGCACCCTGTTACAGCGTCACCCACACCCCCAACGAGCGCAGAGACACACCCCGTCACAGCGTCACCCATACCCCACACCAGTGCAGAGAGACACCCGTCACAGTGTCACCCACACCACCCACCAGCGTAGACACACCCCGTCACAGGGTCAGCCACACGCCCCACCATCGCAGAGACACACCCCGTCACAGCGTCAGACTCACGCCCCACCATCGCAGAGACACACCCCGTCACAGCGTCACACAAACCCAACACCAGCGCAGAGATACACCCGGTCACAGCGTCAGCTACACGCCCCACCATCGCAGAGACACACCCCGTCACAGAGTCATCCCCCTCCACCAGCGCAGACACAACCAAGCACAGCGTCACCCACACGCCCCACCAGTGCAGAGACACAGACAAACCCTGTCACTGTGTCACCCACACCCCTCACCAGCACAGAGACACACCCCGTCACAGCGTCACCCACACCCACATGAAGGCAGAGACATCCCCATCACAGCGACACTCACAACCCCCACCAGAACACAGAAATACCCCGTCACAGCGTCACACACACCCCCAACCAGCGCAGAGACACACCCCATCACAGTGTCACCCAAACCCCCCACCAGCGCAGAGACAGACCCGATCTCAGCGTCACCCAAAACCCTCACCAACGCAGAGAAACACCCCGTCACAGCATCACCCACACCGCCCACCAGCGCAGAGACACACCCAGTCACAGTGTCACCCACACACCCCACCAGCACAGAGACACACCACATCACAGTGTCACACATACCCCCATGAAGGCAGAGACACACCCCGTCACAGCGTCACCCACACCCCCATGAAGGCAGAGACATCCCCATCACAGCGACACTCACACCCCCCACCAGAACACAGAAATACCCCGTCACAGCGTCACACACACCCCCAACCAGCGTAGTGAGACTCCCCGTCACCCACACTCCCACCAGCGCAGAGACACACCCCGTCACAGCGTCACCCACACACCCCAACAGCGCAGAGACACACCCCGCCACAGCATCACCCGAACCCCCCACCAGCGCAGAGATAGACCCGATCCCAGCGTCACCCAAAACCCTCACCAACGCAGAGACACACCCCGTCACAGCGTCAGCCACACGCCCCACCATCGCAGAGACACACCCCGTCACAGAGTCACCCCCCTCCACCAGCGCAGACACAACCAAGCACAGCGTCACCCACATGCCCCACCAGTGCAGAGACACAGACAAACCCTATCACTGTGTCACCCACACCCCCCACCAGCACAGAGACACAGCCCGTCACAGCATCACCCACAGCCCCCACCAGCACAGAGACACAGCCCGTCACAGCGTTACCCAAACCCCCCACCAGCGCAGAGATACACCCGGTCACAGCGTCAGCCACACACCCCACCATCGCAGAGACACACCCCGTCACAGAGTCACCCCCCTCCACCAGCGCAGACACAACCAAGCACAGCGTCACCCACACGCCCCACCAGTGCAGAGACACAGACAAACCCTGTCACTGTGTCACCCACACCCCCCACCAGCACAGAGACACAGCCCATCACAGCATCACCCACACCCCCCACCAGCACAGAGACACAGCCCATCACAGCATCACGCACACCCCCCACCAGCACAGAGACACAGCCCGTCACAGCGTTACCCAAACCCCTCACCAACGCAGAGACACAGCCCGTCACAGCGTTACCCACACCCCCACCTGCACAAAGACACACCCCGTCACAGCGTCACCCACAACTCCAACCAGCACAGAGATACACCCCGTCACCGCGTCAGCCAAGCGTCCCAGCATCGCAGAGACACAACACATCACAGCGTCACCCACAGCGCCCACCAGCACAGAAACACACACCGTCACAGCGTCACCCACACCCCCATGAAGGCAGAGACATCCCCATCACAGCGACACTCACACCCCCCACCAGAACACAGAAATACCCCGTCACAGCGTCACACACACCCCCCACCAGCGCAGAGACACACCCCATCACAGCGTCACACACACTCCCCAACAGCACAGAGACACACCCCGTCACAGCATCACCCAAACACCCCACCAGCGCAGAGACAGACCCAATCCCAGCGTCACCCAAAACCCTCACCAACGCAGAGACACACCCCGTCACAGCGTCACCTACACACCCCACCAGCGCAGAGACACACCCCATCACAGTGTCACCCAAAACCCCCTCCAGCGCAGAGACACAACCTGTCACAACGACACCCACAACCCCACCATCGCGGGGACTCACCCCATCACAGCGTCTGCCACACCACCCACCAGCGCAGAGACGCAACTTGTCACTGCGTCAACCACACCCCCCACCAGCGCAGAGACGCACCCTGTTACTGCGTCACCCACACCCCCAACCAGCACAGAGACGCAGCCCGTCACAACGTCAGACACACGCCCCACCAGCACAGAGACACAGCCCGTCACAATGTCAGACACACGCCCCACCATCACAAAGACACAGCCCGTTACCCACACCCCTACCAGCGCAGTGTCACACACCATCACAGCGTCACCCACACACCCCAAGAGCGCAGAGACACAGCCCGTCACAGTGTTACACACACCCCGCACAAGCACAAAGACACACCCCTTCACAGCGTCACCCACACCACCCACCAGCGCAGAGACACACCCAGTCACAGTTTCACCCACACACCCCACCAGCACAGAGACACACCACGTCACAGTGTCACACACACCCCCATGAAGGCAGAGACACACCCCGTCACAGCGTCACCCACACCCCCATGAAGGCAGAGACATCCCCATCACACCACACTCACACCCCCCAACAGAAAACAGAAATAACTCGTCACAGCGTCACACACACCCCCAACCAGTGCAGAGAGACTCCACGTCACCCACACCCCCACCAGCGCAGAGACACACCCCGTCAATGCATCACCCACACACCCCACGAGCGCAGAGACACACCCCGTCACAGCGTCACCCACACACCCCACGAGCGCAGAGACACACCCCGTCACAGCGTCACCCACACACCCCACGAGCGCAGAGACAAACCCCGTCACTGTGTCACCCACAACCCCCACCAGCTCAGAGACACACCCCGTCCCAGCGGCACCCGCAACCCCACCAGCGCAGAGACTCACCCCGTCACAGCGTCTGCCACTCCCCCCACCAGCGCAGAGACGCAACTTGTCACTGCGTCACCCACAACCCCCACCAGCGCAGAGACGCACCCTGTTACAGCGTCACCCACACCCCCAACGAGCGCAGAGACACACCCCGTCACAGCGTCACCCATACCCCACACCAGTGCAGAGAGACACCCGTCACAGTGTCACCCACACCACCCACCAGCGTAGACACACCCCGTCACAGGGTCAGCCACACGCCCCACCATCGCAGAGACACACCCCGTCACAGCGTCAGACTCACGCCCCACCATCGCAGAGACACACCCCGTCACAGCGTCACACAAACCCAACACCAGCGCAGAGATACACCCGGTCACAGCGTCAGCTACACGCCCCACCATCGCAGAGACACACCCCGTCACAGAGTCATCCCCCTCCACCAGCGCAGACACAACCAAGCACAGCGTCACCCACACGCCCCACCAGTGCAGAGACACAGACAAACCCTGTCACTGTGTCACCCACACCCCTCACCAGCACAGAGACACACCCCGTCACAGCGTCACCCACACCCACATGAAGGCAGAGACATCCCCATCACAGCGACACTCACAACCCCCACCAGAACACAGAAATACCCCGTCACAGCGTCACACACACCCCCAACCAGCGCAGAGACACACCCCATCACAGTGTCACCCAAACCCCCCACCAGCGCAGAGACAGACCCGATCTCAGCGTCACCCAAAACCCTCACCAACGCAGAGAAACACCCCGTCACAGCATCACCCACACCGCCCACCAGCGCAGAGACACACCCAGTCACAGTGTCACCCACACACCCCACCAGCACAGAGACACACCACATCACAGTGTCACACATACCCCCATGAAGGCAGAGACACACCCCGTCACAGCGTCACCCACACCCCCATGAAGGCAGAGACATCCCCATCACAGCGACACTCACACCCCCCACCAGAACACAGAAATACCCCGTCACAGCGTCACACACACCCCCAACCAGCGTAGTGAGACTCCCCGTCACCCACACTCCCACCAGCGCAGAGACACACCCCGTCACAGCGTCACCCACACACCCCAACAGCGCAGAGACACACCCCGCCACAGCATCACCCGAACCCCCCACCAGCGCAGAGATAGACCCGATCCCAGCGTCACCCAAAACCCTCACCAACGCAGAGACACACCCCGTCACAGCGTCAGCCACACGCCCCACCATCGCAGAGACACACCCCGTCACAGAGTCACCCCCCTCCACCAGCGCAGACACAACCAAGCACAGCGTCACCCACATGCCCCACCAGTGCAGAGACACAGACAAACCCTATCACTGTGTCACCCACACCCCCCACCAGCACAGAGACACAGCCCGTCACAGCATCACCCACAGCCCCCACCAGCACAGAGACACAGCCCGTCACAGCGTTACCCAAACCCCCCACCAGCGCAGAGACACACCCCGTCACAGCGTCACCCACAACCCCCACCAACGCAGAGACACAGCCCGTCACAGCGTTACCCACACGCCCACCAGCACAAAGACAAACCCCGTCACAGCGTCACCCACACCCCCCACAAGCGCAGAGATACACCCCGTCACCGCGTCAGCCAAGCGTCCCAGCATCGCAGAGACACACCACATCACAGCGTCACCCACACCCCCCACAAGGGCAGAGATACACCCCGTCACCGCGTCAGCCAAGCGTCCCAGCATCGCAGAGACACACCCCGTCACAGAGTCACCCACACCCCCATGAAGGCAGAGACATCCACATCACAGCGACACTCACACCCCCCACCAGAACACAGAAATACCCCGTCACAGTGTCACACACACCCCCCACCAGCGCAAAGACAGACTCGATCCCAGCGTCACCCACACTCCCCAACAGCACAGAGACACACCACGTCACAGCATCACCCAAACACCCCACCAGCGCAGAGACAGACCCAATCCCAGCGTCACCCAAAACCCTCACCAACGCAGAGACACACCCCGTCACAGTGTCACCCACACACCCCACCAGCGCAGAGACACACCCCATCACAGCGTCACCCACAACCACCACCAACGCATAGACACAGCCCGTCACAGCGTTACCCACACCCCCACCAGCACAAAGACACACCCCGTCACAGCGTCACCCACACCCTCCACAAGCGCAGAGATACACCCCGTTACCACGTCAGCCAAGCGTCCCAGCATCGCAGAGACACACCACATTACAGCGTCACCCACACCCCACACCAGCGCAGAAACACACCCAGTCACAGTGTCACCCACACCCCCCACCAGCACAGGGACACAGCCCGTCACAGCGTTACCCAAACCCCCCACCAGCGCAGAGACACACCCCATCACAGCGTCACCCACAACCACCACCAACACATAGACACAGCCCGTCACAGTGTTACCCACACCCCCACCAGCACAAAGACACACCCCGTCACAGCGTCACCCACACCCCCCACAAGCGCAGAGACACACCCCGTCACCACGTCAGCCAAGCGTCCCAGCATCGCAGAGACACACCACATTACAGCGTCACCCACACCCCCCACCAGCGCAAATACACCCCATCACCGCGTCAGCCAAGCGTCCCAGCATCGCAGAGACACACCCCGTCACAGCGTCACCCACACCCCCATGAAGGCAGAGACATCCCCATCACAGCGACACTCACACCCCCCTCCAGAACACAGAAATACCCCGTCACAGCGTCACACACACCCCCCACCAGCGCAGAGACACACCCTGTCACAGCATCACCCGAACACCCCACCAGCGCAGAGACAGACCCGCTCCCAGCGTCACCCAAAACCCTCACCAACGCAGAGACACACCCCGTCACAGCGTCACCCACACACCCCACCAGCGCAGAGACACACCCCGTCCCAGCGTCACCCGCAACCCCACCAGCGCAGAGACTCACCCCGTCACAGCGTCTGCCACACCACCCACCAGCGCAGAGACGCAACTTGTCACTGCGTCTTTCACAGCCCCCACCAGCGCAGAGACGCATCCTGTTACTGCGTCACCCACAACCCGAACCAGCACAGAGACACACCCCGTCACAGCGTCACCCACACCCCACACCAGCGCAGTGATACACCCGGTCACAGCGTCAGCCACACACCCCACCATCGCAGAGACACACCCCGTCACAGAGTCACCCCCCTCCACCAGCGCAGACACAACCAAGCACAGCGTCACCCACACGCCCCACCAGTGCAGAGACACAGACAAACCCTGTCACTGTGTCACCCACACCCCCCACCAGCACAGAGACACAGCCCATCACAGCATCACCCACACCCCCCACCAGCACAGAGACACAGCCCATCACAGCATCACGCACACCCCCCACCAGCACAGAGACACAGCCCGTCACAGCGTTACCCAAACCCCTCACCAACGCAGAGACACAGCCCGTCACAGCGTTACCCACACCCCCACCTGCACAAAGACACACCCCGTCACAGCGTCACCCACAACTCCAACCAGCACAGAGATACACCCCGTCACCGCGTCAGCCAAGCGTCCCAGCATCGCAGAGACACAACACATCACAGCGTCACCCACAGCGCCCACCAGCACAGAAACACACACCGTCACAGCGTCACCCACACCCCCATGAAGGCAGAGACATCCCCATCACAGCGACACTCACACCCCCCACCAGAACACAGAAATACCCCGTCACAGCGTCACACACACCCCCCACCAGCGCAGAGACACACCCCATCACAGCGTCACACACACTCCCCAACAGCACAGAGACACACCCCGTCACAGCATCACCCAAACACCCCACCAGCGCAGAGACAGACCCAATCCCAGCGTCACCCAAAACCCTCACCAACGCAGAGACACACCCCGTCACAGCGTCACCTACACACCCCACCAGCGCAGAGACACACCCCATCACAGTGTCACCCAAAACCCCCTCCAGCGCAGAGACACAACCTGTCACAACGACACCCACAACCCCACCATCGCGGGGACTCACCCCATCACAGCGTCTGCCACACCACCCACCAGCGCAGAGACGCAACTTGTCACTGCGTCAACCACACCCCCCACCAGCGCAGAGACGCACCCTGTTACTGCGTCACCCACACCCCCAACCAGCACAGAGACGCAGCCCGTCACAACGTCAGACACACGCCCCACCAGCACAGAGACACAGCCCGTCACAATGTCAGACACACGCCCCACCATCACAAAGACACAGCCCGTTACCCACACCCCTACCAGCGCAGTGTCACACACCATCACAGCGTCACCCACACACCCCAAGAGCGCAGAGACACAGCCCGTCACAGCGTTACACACACCCCGCACAAGCACAAAGACACACCCCTTCACAGCGTCACCCACACCACCCACCAGCGCAGAGACACACCCAGTCACAGTTTCACCCACACACCCCACCAGCACAGAGACACACCACGTCACAGTGTCACACACACCCCCATGAAGGCAGAGACACACCCCGTCACAGCGTCACCCACACCCCCATGAAGGCAGAGACATCCCCATCACACCACACTCACACCCCCCAACAGAAAACAGAAATAACTCGTCACAGCGTCACACACACCCCCAACCAGTGCAGAGAGACTCCACGTCACCCACACCCCCACCAGCGCAGAGACACACCCCGTCAATGCATCACCCACACACCCCACGAGCGCAGAGACACACCCCGTCACAGCGTCACCCACACACCCCACGAGCGCAGAGACACACCCCGTCACAGCGTCACCCACACACCCCACGAGCGCAGAGACAAACCCCGTCACTGTGTCACCCACAACCCCCACCAGCTCAGAGACACACCCCGTCCCAGCGGCACCCGCAACCCCACCAGCGCAGAGACTCACCCCGTCACAGCGTCTGCCACTCCCCCCACCAGCGCAGAGACGCAACTTGTCACTGCGTCACCCACAACCCCCACCAGCGCAGAGACGCACCCTGTTACAGCGTCACCCACACCCCCAACGAGCGCAGAGACACACCCCGTCACAGCGTCACCCATACCCCACACCAGTGCAGAGAGACACCCGTCACAGTGTCACCCACACCACCCACCAGCGTAGACACACCCCGTCACAGGGTCAGCCACACGCCCCACCATCGCAGAGACACACCCCGTCACAGCGTCAGACTCACGCCCCACCATCGCAGAGACACACCCCGTCACAGCGTCACACAAACCCAACACCAGCGCAGAGATACACCCGGTCACAGCGTCAGCTACACGCCCCACCATCGCAGAGACACACCCCGTCACAGAGTCATCCCCCTCCACCAGCGCAGACACAACCAAGCACAGCGTCACCCACACGCCCCACCAGTGCAGAGACACAGACAAACCCTGTCACTGTGTCACCCACACCCCTCACCAGCACAGAGACACACCCCGTCACAGCGTCACCCACACCCACATGAAGGCAGAGACATCCCCATCACAGCGACACTCACAACCCCCACCAGAACACAGAAATACCCCGTCACAGCGTCACACACACCCCCAACCAGCGCAGAGACACACCCCATCACAGTGTCACCCAAACCCCCCACCAGCGCAGAGACAGACCCGATCCCAGCGTCACCCAAAACCCTCACCAACGCAGAGAAACACCCCGTCACAGCATCACCCACACCGCCCACCAGCGCAGAGACACACCCAGTCACAGTGTCACCCACACACCCCACCAGCACAGAGACACACCACATCACAGTGTCACACATACCCCCATGAAGGCAGAGACACACCCCGTCACAGCGTCACCCACACCCCCATGAAGGCAGAGATATCCCCATCACAGCGACACTCACACCCCCCACCAGAACACAGAAATACCCCGTCACAGCGTCACACACACCCCCAACCAGCGTAGTGAGACTCCCCGTCACCCACACACCCCAACAGCGCAGAGACACACCCCGCCACAGCATCACCCGAACCCCCCACCAGCGCAGAGATAGACCCGATCCCAGCGTCACCCAAAACCCTCACCAACGCAGAGACACACCCCGTCACAGCGTCAGCCACACGTCCCACCATCGCAGAGACACACCCCGTCACAGAGTCACCCCCCTCCACCAGCGCAGACACAACCAAGCACAGCGTCACCCACATGCCCCACCAGTGCAGAGACACAGACAAACCCTATCACTGTGTCACCCACACCCCCCACCAGCACAGAGACACAGCCCGTCACAGCATCACCCACAGCCCCCACCAGCACAGAGACACAGCCCGTCACAGCGTTACCCAAACCCCCCACCAGCGCAGAGACACACCCCGTCACAGCGTCACCCACAACCCCCACCAACGCAGAGACACAGCCCGTCACAGCGTTACCCACACCCCCCACAAGCGCAGAGATACACCGCGTCACCGCGTCAGCCAAGCGTCCCAGCATCGCAGAGACACACCACATCACAGCGTCACCCACACCCCCCACAAGGGCAGAGATACACCCCGTCACCCGCGTCAGCCAAGCATCCCAGCATCGCAGAGACACACCCCGTCACAGAGTCACCCACACCCCCATGAAGGCAGAGACATCCACATCACAGCGACACTCACACCCCCCACCAGAACACAGAAATACCCCGTCACAGCGTCACACACACCCCCCACCAGCGCAAAGACAGACTCGATCCCAGCGTCACCCACACTCCCCAACAGCACAGAGACACACCCCGTCACAGCATCACCCAAACACCCCACCAGCGCAGAGACAGACCCAATCCCAGCGTCACCCAAAACCCTCACCAACGCAGAGACACACCCCGTCACAGTGTCACCCACACACCCCACCAGCGCAGAGACACACCCCATCACAGTGTCACCCAAACACCCCTCCAGCGCAGAGACACAACCTGTCACAATGACACCCACAACCCCACCAGCGCGGAGACTCACCCCGTCACAGCGTCTGCCACACCACCCACCAGCGCAGAGACGCAACTTGTCACTGCGTCAACCACACCCCCCACCAGCGCAGAGACACACCCCGTCACAGCGTCACCCATACCCCACACCAGTGCAGAGAGACACCCGTCACAGTGTCACCCACACCACCCACCAGCGTAGACACACCCCGTCACAGGGTCAGCCACACACCCCACCATC